>NC_061091.1:80805354-80887854 GCF_015104395.2 Macrobrachium nipponense | reverse complement strand
TGTAATTATAATTAATTCCTATATATATATATAATATATATATATATATATGGTTATATATATGTATATAATAAAATATTATTACGGTGTGAAAAAAATGCGGATGAGGAGTTTCTAAAAATGCGGGATAATTCTTCGGAGAGGGATGCGGATGCGGATATCCATACACCTCTAATATATATATATATATATATATATATATATATATATATATATATATATATATATATATATATATATATATATATATATAAAATATATAGTATATATATATATATATATATATATATATATATATATATATATATATATGATATATATATATATAAAATATATAAAAATATATCTATAATATATTTTATTTATATTTATATATATATATATATGATATCTCTACTATATATATATATATATATATATACTATCCTAATATATATATATATCTAGATATCTATATATATATTATCTATATACATCTATCGTATGTATATAGATATATATATATATATATTATAGCCTAGTGTTAGTGAAATACATGTGTCAACTTTCCTCGCTTGGAGATAGCTTCCTTGGATGAAGGAATTTCAAGTGGTAACTTCTCAAGCTGTTGCCGCGGGCTGTTTTGAGGCGTGGTGGGTATATACATTCATTTTTACGTGCATATCAGGTCCAGCCGCTCGAGGCACTTGAGGGAAAGACACATTACTTTGTGATAAGAAGAAAGGCGGTCGAGAAGGACACCAGGTGAGGAAACTTATTCCAAGGTATGGCACATATTTAAATGATTTAGAAACAGTAGCCTTTGAAAAGAGAGAAGTGTGCAGTGTATACCTTTATTTAATATTGTGTAATAGGGGAAATATATTCTAAATATCTCTTATATCTTTGTTACAGATGAGTTTCCATTATCATGGTACTAGAATGGGATTCTCTAAACTTGACATTACAATGTAGCATGTTGACATTTTGAGCCTTGGAGTGATTACTTAGACTAAACCAGGAGAGTGGAATGATAACTTATAGTTTACTTTGTGGGGCAGACTTGGGTCTTTTTATTGCCATGATTTATTAATCATTTTGTTCTATTTTATGTTCTGCTGTCTTTGGTCTTTTTATCGCCATGATTTATTAATCATTTTGTTCTATTTTATGTTCAGCTTCTGTGGGTACTAAATAGTATATTTTTGTATTTATGTGAGCTTATTAGCCTAGTGACATGCATGCAGATGGTGGGCTTCTGCTGCCAACAGGTAAGGGTTTTCCATTTGTGTAGTTTTGTCAAAGGGGGAGGTTTATAGTGGTGGCAGCTGATTAAGAAGCTTTTGATACATTTTATAGGCTGTAGGTACGCTAACGAAGAGACTGGTGACTAGTTAGACATATATTTTTTGGTAGGAAAAGGGGATATAATTATATCACAGGCAACTCCGGGTTCTTTTTGCTGATTCAATGGTTTGGTGTGGTGTTCGAAGCCTCGGGTGTCTCTCTGCATTTCAGTTTTAGCTGGTCAGTGATTCATGAAAACCAGCGTTTTGAGATCGTGAGGGGAAAAAGTTAAATTTTTGACATATTAAAATGTTTCACGAGTCTGGTGAATAGGCTAAACATATTTGCGATGCGCAAACGAATTCGATTTCCAGTCATATGATGTGAGTGTAATCTTATGGTTTCTCTCTTCTTTTCTCTTTTTTTATTTTTTTTTATTTTTATTCTCTTTTTATTTGTGATGAAGTTGCTCAAAGGGTGTTTTTCTTTTGATGTCTCTCGAAATTCGACGGACATTGGGGGTTTTTTGTAATAATATGAGCGAGGTTTTTTTATTGTTGTGAGTCACACCCAGAGAGAGAGGAGAATTTGAGTGTGTGAGTCTGAGTGAGGGGAGAAGTTCGTTGCTAGGCTGGACCGCTTAGCAAGCGCTTTGCACCTTTTTTTTTCTATCCCCTCCCTATTTTTGTTTTGTTTTTATTTTCGTGTAACCTTGTTCTGGGATGATTTACTGGGCGCGGGGTGCGTTTGCTTTTTTTTGTTTTCCTTTATTGGGGGAAATTTTGTATTAATTTTTTCTGGATTGGGCTTTGTGTGTATATAAATACATTGATGTTATAGAGGTCGGGACTGTTATAGACACAAAGCTTCTGTACAGAGAGAAAATGGCGGATGCTAAGAGTACTACAAATGCTGCTACATCACGTAACGACGTGAGTGCGGGTGCGAGCCCGTTCAGGGGTTACAGGACGTAGTGGTCTCACTTGACAATTTACATAAACTGAATAATTTTTCGATGCTCTTGCCACGATGTACCGGATGCAATAGTGAATAGCTTTGAAGAAAAAATTGAAGCTACTTCAGACGAAGAATTACTTAATGCCCAAATTGAGGAAACATGTCTGTAGATAGTACCATTTTTAATGGGACAGGCCCAGGCAATAAGGGTGCAAAGAGACAGAATTTTCTTCTTTCCGTCTGTGTGCAAAAGTTGAATATAACAAAAGATCGATCGATCAAACGGCAACAGCAGTTTGCGCTATTTCAATCGCAATAAACCAAGGCATCTAAAGAAATTGTGTAGAGCTAAATATTGTGGAATGTGTAAGAGTGGGGATCACTATTGGCAATTCTTATCCATCTCACATACAGAGAGATGCGAGGCCTACATCTCAAAGTTCTGGTAGTTATAATGGAGGGCTTCCCAAGAAGATCAAACCAGGGGACAAAGGGATTAGCGAAATTTTTGGAAGGCCGATCAAACAAAAGGGTACGGGTGATTAGTATGTGCCATTGTGGTCTCGCGGGGGGAACGCCCCAGAGCCCAGGCCTGTAGTTTAAGGAAACAGTACGGATGTGGATATCCCGATCTTTATAGACTCAGGTGATTCCATCAATATAATGAACTATAATTTGTACCAATCCATGTTCTCCAATTACCCTTTGCAACCCTCAACGGAGATGGTGTGTGATGTGCAAGCCCATAGATTAAATACCCTGGGTTGTGTTCAAATACAGTTTACTCTCGGTGACAGAGTACTAACACAGCCATTTTTGGTAATGAAAGGAATTGCGTTGAGCAACTGACTTTTGCTGGATCATCCTGCGTGTAGGAGACACAAAATTTCGATCCATGCGGGTGTTAATGGGATAACAGTCGGAATACCTGGTGTTTTTCTTCCTTATGGGGACGTGATTAGAATGGAGGACATGGAGATTGTTGAAAAAGGAGATGTGCTCGGTGATACTAATGGCGGTGATACGGGAGTTACGGAGAGTGGTAATATTAAAACCCACATTGGTGATATGAGAAATGATTGAGGGGATTCTATCGGAGTTCACGGTGATAACAATTGCGATGATGATATTATGGTAGGGGATACTGATACTAATATTGATGTTATTTCTAATACTAACAATGCTGGTAATGATACTAAGGGTGGTAATGTGTATGGGGTGGTGGAAAGGGGAGATACTAATAAAAAAAATATAGAGGTGTTTTATCGGAGGATATTGTGTTAGTGCCTGGTTCCAAGACTATGGTAAAAGTCAAATTGAGGGAAGTGAGAAAACCTACGGATGTGTGTGTTACTGAAAATAGCGAGAGGGCTTAGATGGGGTTATTAGCACGGCATCGGTGAACAGTGTATCCAGGATGGGATCACTTGGTTAGAATTACTAAACTGTAATGATACAGTTAAGAGATACCAGAGGAATACATATATATTGGATTTCCAAGATTGGAGTCGTGATAGTGGTTCAGTGGCTATCGTAGAGGAGAAACCTGAGTTTTCAGAGGCAGAAACGAAATCAAGGAAACAAATATTTAGAGAACATTTAGCTAATGCGGATTATAGTGAACATGTTGAAGCGATAAGCGAGCTCTTGGCAGAATTCATTAGACCTAGCGTGTCTCCTTACAACTTTCCCTTGCTAGCGGTGTCTAAGAAGGACGGTTCTGTCCGTATATGCGTCGATTTTAGAAGTTTAAATGAAAAGACAATCCCTGACCGCTATCCAGTTGTGTGCATACTAGATCTTTTGTTGAAATCGGGGGACATAATATTATAGCTCAATTGATTTGGCACAGGGGTTTTTGGGTTTTTTGCAGGTCCCTCTTAGTGAAAGTAGCAAGGAATATATGGCTTTCCAGTGCCCAATGGACACTATGAATTTACGCAAATGCCTTCGGCTTATTGGGCAGTCGATGACTTTTACCAGGTTGGTGAACACAGTTTTGCATGGGTTATTGGGTAAAAATGTTTTGTGTATATGGATGACATATTTGTCGCAACAGACATAACTGCTCAACACCTGGAAGTGCTTACAGAAGTACTTAGGAGACTTAGATCAGCGGGTTGAAAATTAAGCTGCTAAGTGTTCGTTCTTGAAAAGCAAATCAACATATCAAGGCCATGTCAATCTAAGGAAGGGGTTAGAGTAAATGAAAATAAATTCAAAGCAATAGCGAATTTTCACAGACCCCAGATCAAAGAAAGAGATTAAGTCGTTCCTGGTATCGCTGGTTTCTACAGGAGATTTGTAAAAGGGTTCTCTAATATAGCAGCTCCCCTAACTGATTTATTGTGGGAAGACGTTCATTTCAATGGAAGGAACCCCAGGCAGAGAGTTTTCAAAAGCTCAAGGACTCGTTAATGAATCCCCCTGTTTTGAAGTTTCCAGATTTTAGCAAACCTTTTACATTAGTGACCGATGCCAGCCAGGAAGGTATAGGTGCTTGCCTTATGCAAAAGTTTGATGGGAAATTCCATCCCATAGTCTTATTATAGCAGGAAGTTCCGGACAAAGGGCAGCAATGAGAGATCAATGGCTACCATAGATAAAGAAGCCTTTGCAATAGTGTCGAGCTTGGTTCATTTTAAAATGTTACTGATGGGGGAATGAAGTCGAAATTCTTACAGACCACAAAGCATTATTAGATCTTTTTAATAAACATATTTGTCACTTAAAAAAGCTTGTTGGTTTTTAACTATCAGAGATTTTAATGTAAAGCTCAAATATATAGAGGGCTAATTTAATGTAGTTTTGCAGATGATATTAGTAGAAGTTTTCACGACACGGAAGAGTTCCAAGTTGTGCAAGTCACTAGCGAGGCTATACAATGGGATATATCTCTTTTAGAGCAAAGGCAAGATGAAGATGAGATTCTAGCAGATGCAAAAGCGTTTTTTAGAGGGGAATTAGTCAGGAAACGTTATAAGTTTCCTTTTCCGGGTTTGGAGTTAGAAGGTAATCTATTGGTTAGGAAAATTAAATATAAATTGAGAACCAGTGAAAGTAAAGGAGATACGGCACAGATCGTAATTCCGAAAGCCCTAATTCCAGTGGTTTTGGATATAGTTCATTGCAGGTTCGGTGGTCCACACTTGGAATAGAAAAAAACGTATGATGAGGTTCGTGCTAAATACATTTTGGAAAAAACATGGGGGAAAGATGTGGAAACAAAATTTTGTGAGAAATTGTACAGTGTGCAACGCATGTAAGCCTGCAGGATAACTTCATGCAAATTAGGATCGTATCCTATACCGAGTAGACCTTTTCTGAGAATACATATGGATATCCTGGGAAATTTTTGTGAGTCCAGGTATGCAAACAAGTATTTGTTAGTGATACTAGATGAACTTACTTACAAGGCTAGTAGAAATTTTCCCACTTAAGCATAAACGGTTTTTTCTGAGAAGTAGCTGTAGCATTTTTCAATGGTATCATTTGCAGATACGGCTCACCCGAAGTTCTATTGACCGACAACGGTAGAGGATTTGTGAACAAAACTTTGGAATGTCTAGCAGAAGTCATGGGGATACAGAAAGTAACAATTATTCCATACAGACCTGAGGCTAATGGGTTGTGTGAACGAGCAAACAGGAAAGTGCTCGAGGCTCTCAGGAAAACTGTAGGTGGTAACGATAAGAATTGGGACAGTTATGTTGATGTTGTTAGACATATTATTAACACTATGGTTAGTGTATCCATAAAAATGTCTCCATTTGAAGCTTTGTTTGGTTGTTCAGCACGAGGCACATTTGATTTGCTAACTATACCTCATCATGGGGAGGATACGATCGAGGCGTTGGTATCCACAGCGAGAGAGAGACATGCTTGTCTCAGCCGTAATCTTGAATCCACAACCAGAGAGATGATACAGAAAAGTATTAGTAAAACATCTGATCCCAAGATCAATGTGCGGAGACCAGGTATTTTTAAACTTAATGTGAGAAATGAAATGCTGAACTACAAAAAATTAGGCCCAAAGTTTGAAGGTCCTTTTTAAAGACTGAGAAAAAGAATTGGAAACAGGTTTGTAGTCTTAGAGGAAAAAAACAGGTCGGTGGAAGTTACACATATCTCGAAATTGAAAAGAATTGGTTGTGGTGATTAATATATTGTCACACAATTGCATTTTTTTTTCATTTTTTTTCTTGCAGTTTGATTTTTGCAATTTGGTGGTGAAATGTTTTAATGTTTTTTTTCTCTCTTTCATTTCCTTCTACAGTTTTTTTTTTATTTGGCTCAAATCTGCGGCGGTTTGGCGTAAGATTCCAGGGTAATATTTTTTGTGGGAATTTTGTTTTAGCTAAGAAACGTGATGATAAAACGTGATAATTCCTTTGTGTATGAAATTGGGCTGAATTTCTTTTGGTGTTGTGACTATTGGGGGCAAGTGACACTACTGCATTGTGGTTTTATATATTGGGGTAATGTCGTGGGGGAAGTTAGGCTTTAAGGACCAATTTTTTGGGGGGGCACCTTGGTGATATCCTGGTGATAAGTTTGTGGGATGTGGCTGTATGGTGTTGTTAGTATAAAATATTTAGAGAATAATGGTTTCCGGCAAATCTATAGTGTGGTTCGAAGCATCTTGAGGTGTTCACAGGTGGAGTTTTGCTGATAATACTGTGATGAGTCCGATTGCTGATTTTTCCTTTGAAGTTGATTACTCGGAGATTTGCACTATTTTCGGAGATGTTGGCTATGGCATTCCACGGAGATGTACTTTGTAAGGGGGTTGTTTTCCAGTCGTTTCTGGTTGATGGGATTGTTGTGGTAGCAAATTCCGTAATGGTACATATTGCATTTTGAGAAAATATTGAATTATATATGTTTTTTCTTCCCTTATGTGTGTTTTGTAAGGGGGGAAAGTTCAATTATTATTGTTGTTATTATCTTTTTTTTTCTTTTCTTTCTTATCCTACGAGAGATGTTCGTAATTGTTGTTAAGCTCTAAAATGAATTTCAGATAGGAGATATAATTTGTCGGGGTATGTGAGTTAGATAGAAGGGGGTGTTTGGCATTATATTTCATGGCGGTTAGTTATATGAACAATAAAAGGGTTTTTTGCTGTTAGACATTATGGGTTCTCTTTTGATAGTGTTTGTCAGATATGGATTACTTATGAGGATTCAGTGGGTAAAGATTATATTTTGTTATTAAGGAATTTTAATATTTGACTAGGAGATTGAGTATATTAATTAATGACGGATTTGTGGGGTAAAATAAGACTTTAGTTATTCTATGATCATGTAGACTTTGTAAATACGGACACACCATGACTTTAGAGAGTTCCTAACTTCACGTGATGATGACGATGGAAACGACTTCGTTCTACAGTACCAGAGGTCGAGTCGAGTCTACACACGAATGGCGATTCTATGGACTGCCTTTGCAACGGATGAGATGTCGTTGGTATATCATCTCAGGATACGTTCTGGGATAAATCAGGAGTCTACAATCTTCTATGTGGGGGGTGCAAGTAGCACTTGCATGGAAGTCACGGGATATTTCCTTGACAATGGGGTGGTGACCATGTTTCCTTCAGTATAAAACGTTGAATCTAGTATCTCGATGAGGTGGGGTGTTGGATACACTCACGAGGGTTGCAGACGCTGAATAATGGCGCATGCTGAGTTGTGTCTAGATGGTTTACGTACTCGACCTGCGTCTACAACTATTCGTCGAGTTCTGTTTATCTTAGTGACGAGGATGAGCCTTTCATCAATGAACGATATACAATTCCAGTAATAGTGGTCATGCTTGCCGTCATACTGATCACAATTTGTGTGCTAGGAGTTCTTAAACTTCTGTGCATCCAGTGAGGCACAAGGGCTCCAGCAACGGAGGTAGCCCTAAATCATGTGGCAAATTGATACATTGTGCGTTAGTTGCTGATGTGGTGTGCGACATGAGTGCACAAAGAACATAGGTAACAGAGCCATATTATGGGCTAGTGTTAGTGAATTACATGTGTCAGCTTTCCTCACTTGGAGACAAGGCGCACCCAGAGAGCACCGTAGAGATAGCTTCCTTGGATGAAGGAATTTCATGTGTGTGCATTTTTGGTAACTGCTCAACTGTTGCCATGGGCGATTTTGAGGAGTGGTGGGTATGTCCATTATTTTGTATGTGCATAGCAGGTCCGGTCGTTCGAGGCACTTGAGGGAAAGACACATTACTTTATGAGAATAAGAAAGGCGGTCGAGAAGGACACCAGGTGTTGAGGAAACTCATGTCTAGGTATGCACTACTTAAATGACTTAGAAACAGTTGTCTTTGAAGAAAGATGTGTGCGGTGTATATATTTATTTAATATTGTTGTAATAGGAAATATAATGAATATATCTTTGTTACAGATGGATTCCATATCATGTACTAGAAATGGGATTCTCTAAACATTGACTATTACAATGTAGCAGTTGACATTTTGAGCCTTGGAGTGATTACTTAGACTAAACCAGGAGAGTGGAATGATAACTTATAGTTTACGTTTGTGGGGCAGACTTGGGTCTTTTTATCACCATGACTTATTAATCATAGTTCTATTTCATGTTCATCGGCTTTGGGTTAATAAATTGTATATTTTTGCATTTATGTGAACTTATTATTCTAGTGACATGCATGCAGATAGTGGGCGCCTGCTGCCAACAGGTAAGGGTTGTCAATTTGTATTTTGTTCAAAGGAGGGGGGATTTATATAATATATCATTTTTTACCTATAAATATAGGGGATATTATAATATATATATATATAATATTTCCTATTTATTTTTTTAGATATATACTACAATACATACATACTATATATATATATATAGATATATATATTATTATATATATAATAATATATCCTATATATTATATCTAACAAATATAATAATAATATACTCCATATATATATATTATAATATATTCGCTATATATTATATATATACTTATAGTCATATATCTATATCTATTATACTCTATATAGTATGTATAATGATAACATTTATACCTATATATATCTCTACGATTATATAATCTCTCTATAGATATAATATAATTAGATATATCTATATATCAATATTCGATATCTATATATATATATCTAAATATATGTATATCTATATATATATATATATACATAGATATATATGTATATATATATATATATATATATATATATATATATATATATATATAATATATATATTATAGACAGAGAGACAGAGACAGAGACATAAAGATGCTACGCAAAAAATTCATCCTAATTCCTCAAAACCACTTTCTGCTGTCATTCACATTCAGCATCCGCACTTCACTTCAATAAAGGAGGGTTGGTTCAACAATAATCCTGTCATACGTTCCAGCTTCCTGGAAAATGGTCAGTTACCGATATTCCTTATTATTTTCCCTTCAAGTTGGTGCTAGACAAAAGTATTCTCACTTTCGTTGTAAGATGAAGCAGCTGTTTCTTTATAATAATATGGTAGAATTATAATCTAAATTCTCCAAACAGTCATAAGCCGAGTTTTTTAAAGGAAATAACTCATACGAAATGAACAAACTGGAATATGGTCCACTTATATATCTGATTTTAATGATATCAAAACAAAGACAAATATAAACATACTGATGTCGAAATGTTCCTAATTCCCGAAGGATAAAAAAAAATAAATCTAGTGTAGATAAATGAATTAGAAAGTAATCTAAAATTCAGGCCAGGCAATGGGACATAATTCAGGAGGTCATTCGGGACTGAAATGGAAATTGAGGGTAAATAGATTTTAAAGGCGTAAGAGGAGATAGATCTTGGCAGCTGCCGAGGGTGGGAGAAAGTAAGATGGAAGAAAGAGAATAGGATTGGAGGGACAGCTAAAGGAATGAAAGGGGTCGTAGCTAGGACCCTAAGGGATGCCGTAAGGAAACTTAAGCAATGCTTGAGGTAATGTAAATAAATAAATTCTCCTTCTACAATATCTTACCCAAAATACCTCATCTACGAAGATGGCGACTAACTAAAGGTTCCTGAGATAAATAAACAAACTCTCTTGTCTGACCATGAATACGAACCCCAACCGAAAATTTGATAAAAACATGGGGGAAGGGAATTTAAAATGTATTGATCTAACTTACCTTCCGAATGACTTCAGCTGACGATGTGGGCAATTTACTTACAAAAGTTCATGAAATAAAAAAAAAATGATAAATAGCTGTTCGTGGTCTTGGCAGTTTTATATTAAAACAGATAGCACCACCAACTCTATTCTCTCGCCTGACGGAATGGAGGCATATTCTGCCTGAGAGAGAGAGAGAGAGAGAGAGAGAGAGAGAGAGATGGCGTCTTTAAACTTATCGGTGTTCTCCCCTTTGTGTCGCACGAAAGTGAATCGATAGATAGCACCATTGAGTATTCAGATGCAGGCGGAGATGAGAGACTAGGAGTGAAGGCGATGGTGGAGTTGCGGAGACAGTAATAATAATAATAATAATAAAATAATAATAATAATAATAATAATAATAATAATAATACCAGCCTCGAGTCGAGATTTCGCGTTCTCTATGATTTCAAAGGTTGCAAATTAAATCTAGCTGTCAATTTTACTTCAGGAATATAGGAATGGAAGACGATAATAATAATAATAATAATAATAATAATAATAATAATAATAATAATAATAATAATAATAATAATAATAATAATGTTCTTAAAGGGTACACAATAATAAAAAGTGTTAAGAGTACGTGTATACTTCACCCCAGTTACATGTTGTAAACTAATTGTTCATTTGGACTGAAGATGAATCCAGGGAAGAGTTCGAAAGCTTTTTGTAAAGTTTTAAAATTATACACGGACTCTTAACACTTTTTATTATTGTGGACCATTTAGAAGATTATATATAAACTCGTGATAGAGAGTTTCTCCCTTATAATAATAATAATAATAATAATAATAATAATAATAATAATAATAATAATAATAATAATACCAGCCTTGTGTAGAGGTTTTAAATTTAAAAGGCTGGAAGATAAATTTAGCTGTCAGTTTTGTTTATTGATTATAAAAATAGAAGATGGTAGTGATAAAATAATAATAATAATAATAATAATAATAATAATAATAATAATAATAATAATAATAATAATAATAATAATAAGGCAGGATGCAACCCGGAACCCCACACTATAAATACCACCCAGTCGAATTGGAGGACTGTGATAGAGAAAAAAACAAAAAAACTAAAATAATAATACGTAATATTCCCACCCCCTCTGGCTTGTTCCGTATGAATAGGGTTCATCTCTGACTGAATAATAATACTAATAATAATAATATAATAATAATAATAATAATAATAATAATAATATTAATAATAATAATAATAATAATAATAATAACATATCATTTTACCCATAACAGAGACCATTATGTAAAATGATATGGCCGGGCTGGGGTCAAGGTTAAATTCCTTTCAGAGCGACTGGAATTGTGAACGTATTCCAAAGGTTGCATTACATGCCATTACTGGCATTGTCTGTGTGCGTTGCAAAGATTTTTTCGACCTCAACTATCACAGGATTGATGCGTTGCAACAGAGAAAAATTATTCTTACAGCGATTTTGCCCATTGTGCAATCATTCTTGTAGTGTATGTATACGTTTCAGTTATAACATGAAAATCAGGGATTTCGCGAAATCCCCAATGATTTTGTTAAATGAGCAACTTGCTAAGGAACATATTAGTACATGTAACTAATTGTTCTTTGGACTGAAGATGAACCCAGGGAAGGGTTCGAAAGCTTTTTGTAAAGTTTTAAAAATTGTACACGGACTCTACACTTTTTATTATTGTGAACCCTTTAGAACAAAGGAACTTATTATTATCCCCGAGGGGTTTGATTCAACACGTCGAAAAGGTGCTTCATCTACATTGAGAGGTTCAAATTCCTGTAACATATACATATGACTTGATATCAGATACGTCATTCCAGGTTTAAGCGAACCCATGGCCTCATTAGCGAAGTAGAATAGAATATATAGTAGGATTTAGCCCAGAGGACAATAAGCGCCGGGACCTATGATGAGGTCATTTAGAGCTGAAATGAATATTGACAGTAAAAAGTTTTGAAAGGTGTAACAGGAGAAAACCTCAAAGCAGTTGCACTATGAATCAATTGTAAAGGGAGAGAATTGAGGAAAGTTAAGATGGAGAAGATGGAATATGCACAAAGGGGATTTTGCAAAGACCTTGCAGTGATACCTACAGTGTACCGCATGAGGTGCATTTAAGGCGTTACCCTATTTATTGTAAATTCAAAAAACTGAAAATACTCAAAAGTAACTCTTGCCGCTCTGCGTATGAGGGGGGGGGGGGGGGGGGGGGGGGGGTGAGGGGGGGGGGGGGGGGGGGGGGGGGGGGAAATTTATTGGAAACCGAAAACCTAAAAGGTTATGAGACAATAAACGTCGGTCTTTGTATGAAGGAAGAATTTATTGGAAATTCTAAAGCTTGAAAATTTACTCAGACGTCTAATTAAAAAACAATTCTCGAAAAGAACCCGAGAAATAAAGTTCATCTTGTTAACGAAGTTCAGCATTTTCTTAAAAAACTTCAAGATGGCGGGGGGTGGGGGGGGGGGGGCGGGCGGGAGGGGTTAAACTGTCGAGACTTGTCGATGGATGAAAAAAAGCTAGATAATGAATAATAATAAAAAAAAGAGCAAGTAAAAAAGTACTCAAACAAATCATCGAGTTTCTGCCACAGAGTATAATCAAGTCCACCGGAAATGACCTCGGTATAATACTATGTCAGCCGCGACCCATGAACCTTTAACCCCGGCTATCCTATATCGTTGCCGGAAGCACGATCATGGCTAACGTTTAACCTTAATAAAATTTTAAAATACTGATTTCTAGAAGGCTGCAATTTAGTATGTTTGATGATTAGAGGGTGGATGATCAACGTACCAATTTGCAGCCCCTCTGCCTAACCTCAGCAGTTTTAAGATCTAAGGGCGGACGGAAACATGAAACTTTATCCTCGGCCTGTCCTATATCGTTGCCGGAAGCACGATCATTGGCTAAATGAGCCTTAAATAAAATAAAGGCTACTCATTCTAGAGGGCTGCAATTTGGTACGTTTGATGATTAGAGGGTGGGACGATCAACATACCAATTTGCAGCCCTCTAGCCATCAGCAGTTTTTTAAGGTCTGAGGGCGGAGAGAAAAAGTGCGGACGGACAAACAAAGCCGACGAGATAGTTTACTTTTACAGAAGACTAAAAAAAACTCAGGCTCTTATATTTGCGAGCGCGAATTTAGAAATAATTAACTTTCGACGAATTAAAAGTTTCCAATTCATTTCATTTGGGGCTTAACTCTTCGTTCTTGCTGAATTTAATGTGGGTCCAAAAGTTCTTTTGAGCAAGTTGATATTGAATTTTGTGAGAGAGAGAGACTTACCTTAAAGACCTTACATCTTGTTTGGTTGCCCCAGGTCCCTCATTGTGAGGCACCTCCAATGTCTACTAGAGAGTTGCTAGTGCATCTCCAGGTATATTTTTGCATCTTCCAATCTTGGATGGTCTTGGAGCAGCTTAGATATCTGTCGAGCTTATTCTTAAACACATCTACGCTCACTCCTCATATATTCCTCAGATAAGCTGGCAACGCATTGAATAGACGCTGCATTGTCGATGCTGGTGTGTTGTGAATTAATGTCCTGTGTGCTTTCCTTATTTTTCCTGGTATTGTTTTGGGCACTATTAATCTACCTCTGCTTGCTCTTTTGATATTTTTAGCTCCATGATGTTTTCGGCAAGTTTCTTCTATCTGTTTCCAAGCTGAATTTTTCATGTAGCGTTCTCTTCTTTCTAGACTATATAATTTTAAGGATTGTAGTCTTTCCCAGTAGTCAAGATCCTTAACTTCTTCTATTCTAGCTGTAAATGATCTTTGTATACTCTCTATTTGTGCAATATCCTTTTGATAGTGTGGGATCATATCATATTGCAATATTCAAGTGGATTCGAACATATGTTTTATAAAGCATAATTATGTCTTCAGCCTTTCTTGTTTTGAAGTGCTGTAACAACATTACCCATTTCTGCTTTACATTTGCCACTAGAATTGCTATTTGATCATTGCATAACATTTTCCTATTCAACATCACACTAAGGTCTTTAGCTGCTTCCTTATTTGTGATTGTCTCATTATTAGGTCCCTATATGCATATAGATTTCATTCTCTGTCTCCATAATCTATTGATTCAAATTTATCAGAGTTAAATACCATCCAATTTACCTCTGCCCAATCATATACTCTGTCAATTAAGGTCTCTTTGTGGCGCGTTCTTATCTTCATCACAAGTAATTTCTCTACTTATTCTTGTGTCCCATCAGCGATACTACTCACTAGCCGAGTCCTTAACATTACTGTCTATGTCGTAATCATAATAACAAACAGTAATGCAGCTAACACCGTACCTTGTGGCACACCGGATATTACCTTAGCTTCATCCGATTTCTCATCGTTTGAACAATAACTCTGTTTTCTGTTGTGTAAAAATTCTTTTAACCATCTTCCTACTTTATCCACTATATTATGTTTTCTAATTTTCTTCGCTAATATATTATGATCTACCTTGTCAAAAGCTTTTGGAAAGTCTAGATACACCACATCTGTTTCATTTCCGCTTTTCATATTTTTGTATATGTTCTCACGGTGGAATAACAGTTAGTGCACTTTTTCCGGGTACAAAACCATGTTGTCCTTTATTTATTAAATTAAACATTTTTATTAAATGTTTCATAATATTTTTCTTTCATTACCCTTTCATACACTTTAAAATATGTGATGTTAGACTCACTGGCCTATAATTACTTGCCTCTAGTCTTGATCCACTTTTGAAAGTAGGGGTAATAATATGCTAATTTGTGCTAATCATAAATCTTGCCTGTATCTACCCTTTGTCTTAATAATATTGCAAGTGACTTTGCGATAGAATTAACTACTTTCTTTAACAAAATAGCAGGGACACCATCAGGCCCTGCTGCAGCTCCATTTTCAATTTCATTACTAACCTGCGCAATATCAGCTTCATTAATATTTATTCTGCTAAATATCATTATTTTCATCCCTTACTTCTATATCATTATCTTCATTATCAATTCTAAGGGTGAATTCTCTCTTATATTGTTCTGCCAATATGCTGCATATTTCCTTTTTTTTTATTCGTTAATCTCCCTTCAATTCTTAGAGGGGCCTATTTCGATTCTTCTTTTATTCTTCTTTTTCTCATACGAGTACAATAGTTTGGGGTTTTGCTTGATATATACTAGGGTTTTTTCTTCCAAGTCCCGTTTTTTATTTCCTTTTGATTGTATAATCTTTGTTCTGCATTTCCTATCTTACTTTTTAGTTCAATCACTTTCCATGCATTTTTTCTTTTGCAAGACCTTTTTTCCACTTTCTGATTTTCTGGAACAAGATCCTTCTGTCTCTTGGTATGCATGACTGATGTTTACTTTTCTTCTTCGGTATATATTTATCCACTATTTCCTCTAATATTTTATATAATATCTCCGTATTTACCCTTATATCTACACTTACGAAAATGTTATCATCCCAATCTTGTTTAATTCTTCTTTTATTTCTGACCATTTTATATTTTTACTGTAGAAGTCATATTTTCCATACCCTTCCCACTTTTTCATTTCTTGCTCATCTCTGTTTTCGCTTACTTTAACAAAATTCACCTCGTTCACAAATACTAGGTCTAAAGTATTTTTCTTTTCTTGTTGGCCAGGTGATTCATTTGTTGAATGTTGTATTCTAGTAGCTTATCTTATAGCTTTTCGAATTGCCTCTTATCTTCTGCAACTACTATTACTCTCTTTTTTTATATGTATAACTACAACCACAATCTCCTATTCGTCTTTTTCCCGTTGTTTTTACGAAAGGAAAGTTAAAGTCTCCGGATAGGAGACTAGTCCAGTCCTTGGGATTTCTACACATATCATCCAATTTTTCTATTATTGTGTCAAACTCTTTTAGTATTAGGGGGTCTATATATTACTATATTGTTCATTAATTTTTCAGATTCAAATTCTACCGATATTAGTTCACATTCTGAGTTACTATATTTCTCATTTTTTTTTTCTTGTATTTCGTCTTTCCCGCATATCGCGGTTCCCCCTTGATTCCCATTTTTCTATCTGACCTATAAGTTTGGAATCCTTTTATTTGATCATGATTACCAGTCTCTTGGGAATACCAGGTTTTCACTTAATTTCATTATATCTATTTTCTGTTTTTCAATTTGTTTGGGTTAGGTTCTTCTAAGTACTCTATTTTTCTTTTTGAGAGAGAGAGAGAGAGAGAAGAGAAGAGCGAGAGAGAGAGAGAGAGAGGGAGAGAGAAAGAAGAGAAGACGAAGAGGAAAAATTACGAGAGAGAGAGAGAGAGAGAGAGAGAGAGAGAGAGAGAGAGAGAGAGACCTTACAGACCTTACATCTTGTTTTGGTTGCCCAGGCCCTCATTGTGAGGCACCTCTAATGTCTACCAGAGAGTTGCTAGTACATCTTCCGGTATATTTTGCATCTTCCAATCTTGGATGGTCTGGGATGCAGCTTAGATATTTGTCGAGCTTATTCCTAAACACATATACGCTCACTTCTGATATATTCCTCAGATGAGCTGGTAACGCATTGAATGACGCTTCATTATTGATGCCTGTGCGTCGTGGAATAATGTTCTGTGTGCTTTCCTTAGTTTTCTGGTATAGTTTTGGGCACTATTAATCTACCTCTGCTTGCTCTTTCTGGTATTTTTTAGCTCCATGATGTTTTCGGCTATTCCTTCTATCTGTTTCCATGCCTGAATTATCATGTAGCGTTCTCTTCTCCTTTCTAGACTATATAATTTTAAGGATTGTAGTATTTCCCAGTAGTCAAGGTCCTTAACTTCTTCTATTCTAGCTGTAAAGGACCTTTGTACACTCTCTATTTCTGCAATATCCTTTTGATAGTGTGGGTACCATATCATATTGCAATATTCAAGTGGACAACGAACATATGTTTTAAAAAGCATAATCATGTGTTCAGCTTTTCTTGTTTTGAAGTGCCGTAACAACATTCCCATTTTTACTTTACATCTTGCCAATAGAATTGCTATTTGATTATTGTATAACATGTTCCTATTGCATCATCACACCAAGGTCTTTAACTGCTTCCTTATTTGTGATTGTCTCATTATTAGGTCCCTATATGCATGTAGCTTTCCTTCTCTCTCTCCATAATTTATTGATTCAAATTTATCAGAGTTAAATACCATCCTCTTTACCTTTGCCCAATCGTATACTTTGTTAAGGTCTCTTTGTAGCGCGTTCCTATCTTCATCACAAGTAAGTTTCTACTACTTATTCTTGTGTCATCGCGAAACTACTCACTACCGAGTCCTTAACATTACTGTCTATGTCTGCAATCATAATTACAAACAGTAATGCAGCTAACACCGTACCTTGTGGCACACCGGATATTACCTTAGCTTCATCCGATTTCTCATCGTTTGCAATAACTATCTGTTTTTCTTTGTGTAAAAATTCTTTTAACCATCTTCCTACTTTATCCACTATATTATATTTTCTAATTTTCTTCGCTAATATATTATGGTCTACCTTGTCAAAAGCTTTTGCAAAGTCTAGAGAAACCATATCTGTTTCATTTCCGCTTGTCATATTTTTGTATATGTTCTCAGGGAGGACTAACAGTTGGGTTTGTGTACTTTTTCCGGGTACGAAACCGTGTTGTCCTATATTAAACAAATTATTTTTATTAATGTTTCATGATATTTTTCTTCATTACCCTTTCATACACTTTCATAATATGTGATGTAAGACTCACCGGGCTGTAATTACTTGCCTCTAGTCTTGATCCACTTTTGAAAGTAGGGGTAATATATGCTAATTTGTGCCTCATCATAAATCTTGCCTGTATATCACCTTGTCTTAATAATATTGCAAGTGTCTTTGCGATAGAATGAATGACTTTCTTCAACAAAAGAGAGAGAGAGAGATAAGAAGAGGAAGACGAGAGAGGAGTAGAGCAGAGAGATAAGAAGAAGGAGAAGAAGGCAGAGAGAGAGAGTGAGAGAGAGAGAGAGAGAGAGCGAGAGAGAGATGAGAGAGAGAGAGAGAAGGAGAAGAAGGAAGCCGGAAAGAGAGAGAGAGAGAGAGGAGAGAGAGAGAGACGGAGAGAGAGATAGGAGAGAGAATGAGCATCCCGAACCCAATCAATCGTTATGCCCAGACCCCGCATCTCGACAATGAATCTGCATAAGAACTCCGCTAATGGATTTTCTTAACGGTTCATCGGCTCGAATTCCACTCCTCTCCCCCCCCACCCTCAAAACCCACCGGCCCCCTCGCCCCAACCTTTTCATAATAATTGACATTCGAAGAACCTCTTAAAAAGAGATATTTTCCACATCAAAAGTCTCCAGTGCGCTCGAAGTGACACTCGATACGATAGTTTATTTGGCAATCTAGCAGCGAGAGTGGAAGAAATAATGTAGAATTATTATTATTATTATTATTATTATTATTATTATTATTATTATTATTATTATTATATAATCAGTATCTAAACATAACGCAAAATATAGCATACACGTCGCTAGTGCAACTCACGAACACTTGGGCACATCAGTCCACTAACCTTCAGTACAATACTTTTCAAAATGCCTTTATCAGTATCTCCTCTTCAAAATGACAGATTCTGGATTAATATCACAAAAAATATATCTTCGTTTATCCATCAGACTTAACAGAATGGAAGGACAATGTATAAGTAATTTACTGGAAAATAAGAAACATTTTTTATAAAGGGGTTTCGTCAGCTGCTAGCGACCAACTTCTGCCGCTCGGAACCGGGTGGGTGGATAAGCACCCGGAATCTATTAAGATAACGCTTTTGACAAGATTATTAAGTACCAAGAATCTAAAAGGATGATGATAACGACGTACTAGAAAGTACAGAAAACATTAATGAGAATGAAATAAATGATGAACCGTGAAATGGAGACGAAAGTTTAGACTAAAAGCGATTCGTGTGGTCTCCTCCTACACTTCATGGGCCAAACCGGCCAATGAATTAATTTCATTTGTCACTTTTCTTTCGACAAACACACAAAAAAGCAAAAGTAATAACCAATTCATAACAAATAGATATCATTTAGCTGGAACGAATGTGGCAAGCACCTTTGCTTGATGTCTAAACTTATGAGACTCAAGGTTTGCCACGCTTGCTGTCATAGGCCTAGTGATTTTAGATGTCTTTTTAAAAAATTTGGACTACGACAGTTTCCATCAAATATCTTGATTAACCGGATATAAATATAATCCTTTATAACCAAAATACGTCAAAATACATAAAAAAAAAGGGATTTAAGCTTGCTGGCATTGGCCTAGTACTACTCAGCGTACTAGATTTGATAAAAACAGCTCGTTTCAGTATCATATCTCAACCCTAAGTATTATATATATGTATCCCGGGATAACGAATATTCGCTGAAATACGTCAAAATACGTCAGATTTATATCCTGTCATAACGAATGTTCGCCGGAATATACGTCAAAATACGAGTTTTCATAAAATATTTTGACCCTACATATTTATAATCCTCTGATGAAAAAATACGTCGAAATATGTCTCAAATACGACAAAAAGGCCTCTCATCGTAAAGCATGAGACGTACAATCGGTTTTTCCGCTAAAATCACCTCTAAGCTCCTGTACAGAGGACGTATCATGACGCTAGGTACACATCTGTAGCTTTTGATAACCAAAATACGTCGAAATATGTTAAAATCTACGTCCAAAAGGACTTCTAAAACATAAAGTATGCTACGGGTAATCCGTTTTCCTGCCTATAGACTAACCCGGCTGCCCACCCCCCCCCCCCACACGACCCATGCGTCTGTACAGAGGAGGTATCCCAGGTAAAATGCAGGTTCTGCATACTTATACATGCTTAAAAAGAAAAAATCACAGTAGATGCACGTGACTTCATAATAAGCAAATTCCACAGGAAAATGATAAGTCAGAAATCCAAGCGCTTTCGTCTTTACTCAGGCATGGTCAAGAACAATGTCTGAGTAAGACAAAAGCGCTTGGATTTCTGACTATCATTTTCCTGTGGAATTCGCTTATACTTATACATGCATCTTCTCATACAGATTCAAAATGACATGTACATTGTATTAGACATGTCAACTGCAAACAAGAAATGTCGTCTGAAAACCGGAAATAAACCCGAAGTTAAACAGTTAAACCTAGAAGCAATAAACCCGAAGTTAAAGTTATTAATACCTGGAAGCAACAAACCCCGAAATTAAACAGTTAAACCTGGAAGCAATATGGTAACACTGCGGGGTCCCGGGCTTTAGATAGTTACGCTATGTGAAAGGTAGGTTTACTCCTACGAACTTTCGTGTTGCGGGCTGTTACGGGGTGGTACCTCAAGAAACCGTCACAAAATTGACGCTGTTGGGAGATAAAATGACCGTTATTTGGCGGCGTGGGGCGGACCCGGCTGTGGGTTACGGGCACTCATGGCATGTTCCTGCGGTGCCTAGCGGAGTGGTTACGGAGTTGCGCAGAGTTAGCACGGTGTTATGGTCGTTGTTGCTATGCCAGGCTACGCGCTCTTGCGGCTTTGTTACTCCATGTAGCGGTGTGTTGCGGGTGGGTTGTGTGTGTTGCGGAGTGCGCGCACATCCGCATGAGTCACGACTTGCAAAATTGCACGATTTTTGCACATGCACCGTGCCACATCGTGCCACACCGTGCCAGATATGAACCTTAGGTATATATAGAGGCCTGCCAAGCACATCCTTTATTCCACGCCCAACCAGCATGCAATATAGACCTCAACAGCCTCTCACCCAAGGAGACCCAGAGATTTTTTGGTAGCTGTCCTGTTTTTTCTATGTGCAGTCCAGGTCATCAACGGGTTGAGAAGACGTGCTAGGGTGCCACAGCCACCAGCACCACGCAGAGAGGATGGCAGGGTAGGGTGGATTGGGCTCAGGAGTGGCTGCACAGCGGCAACTACATGGGGAACCTACGACCAGCTGCTACAAGAACTGAACAAGGAGGACCGCAAAGGACACAAGAACTTTCTACGAATCTACCTTGAATTGCTCAAAGAGATGGTCGAAAGGCTGACGCCCCAGTTGAAGAAGAAGGACACGAACATGCAGCGTGCACAAGAGGTGGGACTCAAAGTTGGCGGTCACTCTCCGCCACCTGGCAAGTGGGAACGACTATACAAGCCTGCAATACAGCTTCAGAGTTCCAAGAGTTCCATATGCTGATTTATCCCAGTAGTGCCAAGCCATTATCGACATATACAAACCAGAAGTGATCAAGTGGCCCCAAGACATCAGAAGAATGGAATGACGCAGCAAAACGCTTCGCCTCCAAGTGGAGCTACTTCAATTGCTGTGGGAGCCCTGGATGGGAAGCACATCACGATCAAGAAATTCAAAGGTGGAGGATCACTGTATTTCAATCACGAGAAGTTTCACAGCATCGTCCTCATGGTCCTCTCTGATGCAAAGTACAAGTTCCTATTAATCGACGTCGGTGCAGAAGGAGGTGCTGGGGATGGAGCAACCCGGCAGAAGTGCAACCTGGTCAGGGCCATCGCAAACAACCGAGCAGGACTCCCACAAGACAGAAATCTGCCCAATGACGACAAACCCATCCCCTTCCACATAGTCGCCGACGATGCCTTCGCTCTCAAGACGTGGTTGATGAAGCCCTACTCCACCCACCAATCACAAGATCCCACCGAACAAATATACAGTTGCAGATTATCTTGCGCTCGCCATGTGGTGGAAAACGCATTCGGCCATGCTGCAGATGAGATTACGAGTCTTCGGGACAACGATGCAACGGGACATACAGGTTTGCCAGAAGATAACTTTGTGCGCATGTGTCATGCACAGCCTGGAACTGCAATGCTACCCATGTGCTGGCACCGACGTCGACCATGAAGGCCAACACCATAACGTTGTACCAGGTACTTGGAGGCAGGAGTCGCTGAACCTCATGGAAACGACTCATGGCAAGAAGGGGGGGGCCAAACTACACAACGTCGAGCGAAGGCCGTCAAGAGATTACCTGGCCCAGTATTACTCATAGGATGCAGGTGCAGTGGAATGGCAAGAGCGAATGGTGTTTCCGCGAGGACGACCAGCTACTGACCAATAGAGAACCCAAAGAACTCTGTAATAAAACGTAACCAAACAAATGTAAACAATTGTAAATAAGCATCTTGATATATTTCTCATTGTTTTATACTCATATACTTTGGTATTATCCTAATAACAATATTAATACAATAAATAATATTGGTACGATGATTGGTACATATAAAAAATGATGTTGGAAAATAATTAACTGAAAGTTATAATAACATAATTATAATAATGAGACAAATGAGAAGCAAATGAAGGACATAAAAAAAATACTTATACTAAACAAACATGAAAAGCATAGAATATAAGAAAATTAACATGAAAAGCATGGAAAGTAAGAAAATAAACATGAAAAACATAGAATATCAGAAAACATAAACATGAAAAAAACCAGAATATCAGAAAATAAACATGAAAACCATAGAATATCAGCAAAATAAACATGAAAAGCATACAATACACGAAATAAACCTGAAAACCATAGTATATCAGAAAATAAAACATGAAAAAGCATTGAAAGTAAGAAAATGAAAACATGAAAAGCATAGAATGTAAGAACATAAAAAGCATAGAATGTAAGAAAATGAACATAAAAAGCATAGAATGTAAGAAACTGAAATTGGGACTTGGTTTTACCACAACATGTTTAACTGCAAATATCATATATTATCAACTGAGGCCAATATGTCTTTAGTATCTTACTGATTTTTCATTGTTCCCCTGTAAATAACCATGTCCAGTCAATGTTAATTACTGTTTCATTATCATATTTGCGTGTGTTCATTTTCATTTGATCATGTTCTCAATATGATATTATTGTTCTTACCTTGTATGTTATTATATCATTTGATGGCCATATTTATTTCATGTTGCATTTCATTTTATACTTTAAGTTATTTTCCGAGTTGTATTTATTTCATAGATCATATATCATATTTCATGTTAAGATTTCCTGTTGTATTTTCTCCATGTTATTATTCTTTCTGGCCATGCTCTTTCATTATTCAATTTATTTTCAGAGTTCTATTCATTTCATATTTCACATATATTTCATTTTATATTTCCTGTTATACTTTTTTTCTTATTAAATCTCATTTCACCCAATCATATCATATATATTGTCATGATATATAAATTAAGAATCAATAAGGAAAATGTAAATGTAAGACACTATTTCAACATATTTATTGCAAAAAGAAAAAGAAAAATTATTTATTATAAACCTTAAAAAAATAATGAAATAAGCATCAATAAGGAACATGTAAATGCAAAACACTATTTCAACATATTTATTAAAAAAGAATAATTATTAATTATAAACATTGAAAAAATAATTGAATACGACTAAGATTACTAAAATACAATTAATTCTAAAAAAATTACATTTTTATTTACAATATTTACAAAATCACTCAAGTGATTGTGGGTCAATGTCCTCCTTATCACCTGGGGAGATGGTCAAGTCGTAGGTGGGTGAATCCTCTGAGGCAGAAGGTTTCGGTGTCGAAATACTGGCCTCAGGGGTAGGGGGCTGCAAGTCTGCCAAGAGACTGTGTACCAACGGCGACATCGAAGAAGTGGAAGGTCGAGGAGAGAAGTTGAGTGTTGTCGAACGTCCACTAGGGAAGAATGGCGGTGTGCATAGCCTTGGTGCTGGAGTTGCGTACCCATGAGGTACCTGCTGCTGCGGCTGAGCCTGGTGTTGGAGGTGCGTATCATAAAAAAAACACAGGTTGGGGTTGAGACACGAACCATTGGTGTGGTGATGCCCGAACTGGTTGCACTGCAGAAGGTGTCGAAGGTGTCAAAGTCCCAGGCTTCGTCTGCATCTCCTTATCAATTCGTAGGGGCGTCTAGTGGGAATAACCGCCACAAGCCATGGCCTCTTTCATCGCCGCATCCTCTTCCTCGGGCCCCTCCAAACTATGACACAGCCTGATGACTTGCTCAAAGAACTGCTTCTGGTATCTTCGAGGCACGTACTCCAAGCGCTGCGTCAGATACTGCACGAACACAGCGATGTCACGGCGCGTGTTGTCCTGCGGTTGTGTCATCAGTGTGTTTATGCTGGTCATAATCCGTGTCAGTTGAGTCTGCAGGACTTCTGTAGAGCCAACTGACATGTTGGCGGATAGACGTTGGTCCTCTGGGAGGTTCGTCGCTCTCTTCTGGTTCAGCAGCTTCCTCCGCTGGATCGAAGCACTGATAGGCCGAGGCCCGACATGTCTGTAGAGGAATCGTCTGCGTCGGTTCTCTGCAACGATATAGGCGAGAACCGATCGCTTGCTACTGTGGGTTCATGGGCGATGTGTCCTCCCAGGAATGCCCACGTGGTCATCACCTCCTCCTCCCGTGGTGTCCTACTGCGTGCAGCCGACCCGCTCTTGTATTCACGCTTCTCGATCTTGCCGAAGTCCGTTCGGCGAGCCTCGAAGAACTTGCGGACTTGTTGGAAGCTGCAATCGATGAAACTCGCTGCCAGTTCACGCCAGAGTTCCTCCTTCCTCCTGGGATTCGACCATTGCCTGTCCCTCTTGTCGTACAAGGGAGGGTGGGCCTTGATGAATTCCGTGATGACTTCCATGTCCTCTGGAGTGAACGGGTAGTCTTGAATGTCCTTCTTGCTGGGTCGGTATTGTTTCTTCGGCTGCAAGACGATACCACTCAGGCCTGCGATGTCCTGGGATTCCACAATGGATATGGGCGGCTCAATGTTCAGCTCTTCCTCGTGTTCCGAGGTCTCCGACTGTTAAGAAGGCTGCATGTCATGGCTATCTTGGCTGTCTTGGCTATCCTGGGTGTCCTGGGACTGCTTGGTAGGCCTGGGGGTGGTCTTCCGTAGGGGCATCGTGTCACGTGGCTGGGAAAACGTCGCTGGGTAGGCGTCCCTGGGTGAGCGCGCACGTGGGTCAACGTTGCTGGGACAACATCGCCGGGTAGGCATCCCTGGGTGAGCACACGTGGGTCAACGTCGCTGAGAGAACGTCGCTGGGCGGGCGTCCCTGGGTGCGTGCACGTGGGTGAACGTCGCTGGGTGAACGCCCCTGGGTCAGCGTCCCTGGGTCAGCGTCCGTGGGTCAGCGTCCCTGGGTGAATGTCGCTGGGTGAGAGTGGCTGGGTGAAAGTCGCTGGGTGAACGCCCCTGGGTCAGCGTCCGTGGGGCAGTGTCCCTGGGTGAACGTCGCTGGGCGAGAGAGGGCTTCGCTGGGAGAGAGTGGCTGGGTGAACGTCACTGGGTGAGAGTGGCTGGGTGAATGTCGCTGGGTGAACGCCCCTGTGTCAGCGTCCGTGGGGCAGCGTCCCTGGGTGAACGTTGCTGGGCGAGAGAGGACGTCGCTGGGCAAGAGTGGCTGGGCGAGAGTGGCTAGGTCACAGAGCGGCTGGCCAGTCAGGCAGTCACAGCGAGAATGAATGCCCCAGTGGTCAGTCAGCCCCACCCTTTTATCCTCCCCAGAATGCGCGACAACCTTCCATCCAAATGACCTAATGAGACGCCGTAGCACGCTGCATGCCTGCAACTGTGCACGGCATGTATAAATCGTGTATGACGGCGCCATAAGGGCCACCACAACGTCACCGTACGGCGCCGTCACATCAGGCCGTAAACACTCCCTTGTGGGGTAGTACGATTTTGCACCACATCGCGCCACGTGCGGTGTAGTGCAGTGTGGCACGAACATGCGGGTTCTTATCTCTTTTTTTGCGAGGCCACGCTCAACCACATAGAGCCTCGTGCGTCTTCATCAACCCACCAGACGCCGCTCAAAAATGTGAAATTATTTAAAATCCAGGCGGTGTCACGCGGCTTTAGCAGTCATCGCCTGCCCCCGCCAGCGAGGCGGCACACTTTTGGTGCGTTTATAGTGTGGTTTGTAACGGTTTCTTGCGATCCCATGCCTTGACAGCTTTGCACCACGAAAGTGCGTAGGTGTAAACCACAAACTTAAGTTTTTAGGTAAAATAAAAGGATATCTGGGTGTACATTTGCAACTGAAAAGTGTTTTAATAATTTACTGTATGCGAATTACACCGTTAATATTCGAAATAGGATATTGTTATTATTGTTAAATGTAAGCAGAATGTAACTATCTAAAGCCCAGGACGCAGTGTTACCATACATAAACACCACAGGCGGGTGGACAGATGGGAAAAAAACGAGTATAGTGGTCCATTGCTGTGAGTGTTTTAATAACCCTACATCAAATTATCCTGTAGAATAATATATCACAACTGGTGGTCCACGGACCACTAGTGATTCATTTTAACCCTGCATCAAATTATCCTGTAAAATAATATATCTCAACTGGTGGTTCACGGACCACTAGTGGTTCATTTTAACCCTGCATCAAATTATCCTGTAGAGCAATGCTTCTCAACTGGTGGTGGTTCACGGACCATTAGTAGTCCATTGCTGTGAGTGCTTTATGAACCCTGTATCAAATTATCCTGTAGAACAATGGTTCGTAAGGTGTAGCCCATGGGCCACTAGCGGTGCTTGGTCACTACACCTGGGAATAAACTGCAGATTGGTCCATACTCCATGAGCTAAAATATTCACAACTTCTTCCCTGTATTTCCTAGCAATTCCAGAGACCGTTGGATAAACCTCGACTTGCTACAACTCTACCTTCTTAATTAATACTTCGCAGGTGATCGTCGTCTTCTACGCAGCAATTATCGTCATCCTCCTCAGGACGAACATGCGACGCCCTTCCTCCTCCTCGTCCGCCACCGCCGATCTCGACGCTCCAGATCCAGTCAAGGTCCCGCCCAGGTCACCAGTGGTTCCTGGACCCCAAGGACGGGTCGGTGTCGACTCAGCAGACGCCCAAAAAGAAGAGAGACCTTTCTGTTCCGACAGTTCCAGGGGCTCACAACGTGTAGTAGTCTGCCTGCCCCATTCCAGGTCCCATGTAGGGCGGTTCCAGTGGTCTTGGTGGAAGCCGACTGGAATCGCGCGTGCACCGCCCTTCCAGACCTTCCAGACTTTCCAAACTTTCCAGAACTGAACATATCTTCCGATGGACGTCTAAGACGCCATTTTCCTCATACAAACAATAAAAAAAATTGCCATTGATATATCTACACATATCCTTTGTACTTGTATGTATATATCCAGGTATATTGTAAATGGATGTACAATAGATATTTTTCTTACTCTAAAAGCATTTCCCGTTTTTAAAAATATAGCAAAAAAGGCTTCAGATATTGCGATGAATTTCCAGTACGTGGCTTTACAGTGCCAAAGCCACTGTTATCTCTGTCCCCACACGAAAATAATATCCTTGCAGGCCACATACATACACAAAATTACATGGATAAAAAAATACAACAATACATATTTTTTCTAATAACATAATTATCTGATGCATCGACGTCTCAATTCTTCTAAGAGACTTCGCTGAAAAGTCTCATGTGAAATTCACGGTGACACAATTAATTAAAGTACATTTTCTCCTTCTGAAATGACCTCGAGCTTTCCAAGAACTGTTCGGGACACAAAACTATACTCAGATACACGAGTAAACAGGTATACACTTATACATAATATCTAATTACATGACACTCTGATGCCTCGACGTCTCATTTCTTCTAGAAATCCCCACTGGACACCACTTTTCTCCTCCTGAAAACCCTCTGGGGCGTTCCAATAACTCGTCAGGATGCAACCTGATATTAAGAATAGATGTATGTGTTTCTATATCACCAATCTCAGTGTTGGGGGGTGTCCGTGGCATATCTCTAGCAATAGGAATCATTATTTGGCGAGTGTGTGTATCTAGTTGTGTGGAAAATGCATTTTTTTATCCTATTAAGAAATACGAGATCACCTCCTTGTCTAACTTTGCAACTTGCTGCTATCCAGAATGAGACACTAACTCAACAGGTTCATGGTAAGGTGGTAATTTCTTTGTGGATGAGGAAACTCGTGTGTTGTTCTTGTAGTCGATCCGTCAAAGATCTCTACACACACACACACACACACACACACACACACACACACACACACACACACACACACACACACATATATATATATATATATATATATATATATATATATATATATATATATATATATATTCTACAAGACAGTACTCGACTGTATTTAAGGTTGTCCAATTGCTAATACGTTTAACTGGGCTGCATACTTCTATAATAAAAAGAAAAAAATTCAGTCTCTTTTCCCTTACAAGACTGAGATTCCGGGTATGAATGGAATAGAATAGAAATATAACAATATAAAATTCAGGCCAAATGCCAAGCACTGGACCTAGAGGTCATTCAGCGCTGAAAGGGAATATTGAGATTGAAAAAAGTTCTAAAGAAAGAGAATACGAACGGAGGTACAGCGAAAGGAATGAAAGGGGTTGCAGCTAGGGGCCGAAGAGACGCTGAAAATAATTACGTAATGCCTACAGTGAACGGCGCGAGGTGCACTGAAGGCACTACCTCCCTACTGGGTGTAAGGATGTATGATGGATCATTAGGGGGGTGAGAAAGGGGTGTGGGATGGAGGTATGGGCGTTGGTGGGGGTGGGAGTAGCATGGGTGGTTGATGACTTGGCAACAGCAGATTACATATCCAGACCCCACTACCCTACCATATAAAACATAGTCACTGAATATTAATACGATCTGGCAATTTGGGAATACTCTCGTCCACACCAGTTGTATTTTCTGCGATTTGAATAAAGGCAGTGATTACTGGCTCTAGTAAATTCAGAACCGGTTTCCCTTGTTTTAGATTTGTGAATTATGTATCTTCCCAAATCACGAAATTATTATTATTATTATTATTATTATTATTATTATTATTATTATATTATTATTATTGGTGGGCGGGTCGATGAGCAGGGATTTTAATTGGCCGTTGGATGGTAACGAAATCTCTCCCTGAGGCGATGAGACCTGCGAAGTCTGGCCGGAGTTATTAGCGTGGGTTGGGTGTTGGTTGGGTACCTACCTCTTGGGCGGCAGGTACTGCTGCATTCCTGTACAGATGACACATCTTCTGCTCGTTCTCTCTCTGCTTCTTCCTCTCTTTCTCTGTCTCTCAGTTTTCTTTCTTTCTCTCTCTGCAAATTCCTCTCTCTCTCCCTCTCTTTCTCGTTCGCTCATTCTTATTCTCTCTCTCTTTCTCTCTGCTTGTTCCTCTCTCTCTCTTTCTCTTTCTCTCTCTGCTTGTTCCTCTCTCTCTCTTTCTCTTTCTCTCTCTGCTTGTTCCTCTCTCTCTTTCTCTATCTCTCTCTCTTTCTCTCTCCTCTCTCTCTCTGTCTCTCCCCCCTCGATCTCTCCTCTCTCTCTCGTGGCGGTATACGGAGTCGGATGGTTTCTTGTGCTATTTCTTCTTATGATGGGTAGGAAGAATTCTGTTTCTTTTACCGTGTTGATAGTCGGCTTTTTCTCTAATATGTGTAATGCTTCAAGGTAACGTAGGCGTTTCCGTCAGGTGCTTGGTCAATAATTTTTATTGTTCGTTATAAGTCAGCTCTTTCTGGTCTACCTGTTATGTTGTTCCCTGTAGTGATTGAAAATGACCCCTTCTTGAAGGTGGCAGGAAAGTCGCTCTTGAGAGTCTGGTGGTGGTCATCCCGATATAAGAATGGTGGCATCCATCCACCGAGCATGTGAATTCGTAGATGACACCCCTTCTCTTCAAAGACGTTTCTGGGGGCGCTGGGATCTTTATTGAAAACCCTTTCTTCGACGACACTCATGTAGAAGTTGGCAAATAGGACCCCTAATGGGGATCCCATTGCCACCCGTCAATCTGGCAATAAAGATGTCCTCTGTGGGTTGACGGCGTGGCAATGGGATCCCCATTAGGGGTCCTATTTGCCAAACTTCTACATGAGTGTCGTCGAAAGAAAGGGTTTTCAATAAGATCCCCTGCCCTCCCCAATACTACCGCTACATAGATGACACCTTCATAAGAGTTGACAGAGAAGAGGACCTTGAAACTTTAAGAAAGACTTTCGAAGAATGCTCCGTCCTCCACTTCATGTGTGAACGCAGCGTAGACGGTGCCCTATCCCTTCCTGGACGTTCGGGTACAGCAGACCCCTACTGGATACACCACTACGGTTTACAAGAAACCACAAACCCGGGTCTATGCCTTAATGGGTCCAGCGAGTGCCCAGACAGGTATAAAAGATCGGTGGTAGATGCCTTCGTCCGCCGCGCCCTTACACACTGTTCCACGTGGAGAGAAACCACCAGTGAGATCGAAAGGTCTACACAAGTCCTCATCAACAATAACTTCTCAAACCGCATGGTCGAACGCCAAACGAGGGACTCCATAAATAAATGGCACCAGGAAAGAACGACCGAAACTAACAACAAAGTGGAGCTATAAAGATATTTTATAAAAATCATATGCACCACAAATATTTGGAAGACGAAAAGGCTATAAGGAAAATAATCAGCGAAAATGTCTCCCCCACTACAGAAAGTGATAAAAATTAGCCTCATAATTTATTACAAAAACATGAAACCAGCCAGCTGCTTCTTAAAAACAACCCCCAGCGCCCCCAGAAACGTCTTTGAAGAGAAGGGGTGTCATCTACGAATTCACATGCTCGGTGGATGGATGCCACCATTCTTATATCGGGATGACCACCACCAGACTCTCCAAGCGACTTTCCTGCCACCTTCAAGAAGGGGCCATTTTCAATCACTACAGGGAACAACATAACAGGAGACCAGAAAGAGCTGAACTTTATAACGACATAAAAATTATTGACCAAGCACCACCTGACCGGAAACGCCTACGTTACCTTGAAGCATTACACATATTAGAGAAAAAGCCGACTATCAACACGGTAAAAGAAACAGAATTTCTTCCTACCATCATAAGAAGAAATAGCACAAGAAACCATCCGACTCCGTATACCGCCACGAGAGAGAGAGAGAGGTCGAGGGGGGAGAGACAGAGAGAGAGAGGAAGAGAGAAAAGAGAGAGAGAGGAACAAGCAGAGAGAGAAAGAAGAGAGATAAGAATGAGCGCAACGAGAAGAGATGGGAGAGAGAGAGGAATTTGCAGAGAGAGAAAGAAAGAAACTGAGAGACAGAGAAGAGAGGAAGAAGCAGAGAGAGAACGAGTCAGAAGATGTGTCATCTGTACAGAATGCAGCAGTACCCTGCCGCCCAAGAGGTAGGTACCCCAACCAACACCCAACCCACGCTAATAACTCCGGCCAGACTTCGCAGGTCTCATCGCCTCATGGGAGAGATTTCGTTACCATCCAACGGCCAATTAAAATCCCTGCTCATCGACCCGCCCACCGATTGTACACGACCTTGCATGTTATAATACTTGTAAAACGTATCTTATTATTATTTATTATTATTATTATTATTATTATTATTATTATGTATTATTATTCAGATGATGAACCTTGTTTATTCATATGGAACAAGCCAACCAAAGGAGCCACTATCTTTAAATAAATTTAAGCTTCCAATTATTATTATTATTTTTGTTATTATTATTATTATTATTATATTATTATTATTATATTATTATTATTATTATTAATATTATTATTATTATTATTCGAAGATGAACCATTTCATATGGAACAAGCCCACAAAAGGGGCCACTGACCTGAAATTCAAGCTTCCAAAGAATATTATAGCGTTTCGTTAAGAAGTAAGAGAAAAGTGAAGTTAAATGCAGAAAGAAGAGATCCCACTTATAAAAAAAGTAATTAATAAATAGACTATTATATAAAGAAGTATTACAAATGCAAGAAGAGTAGTATTAGGGTAGAAATGCATTGTAATTTCCGCCTTGAGGTTGTAGGTAAGTTTATACCAATAGAAACTCCTTAAAATTGCTGATACCACGTTTCAATTGGTCAATATAACACAAGGGCATCTATCTGACAGGTCTAATAAAATTACTGGAGGTAACAAATGACCCAATCAAGTCTTTTGTATCGTGTCCAGCACAAAAATAAAAAAATACCATTTTCCCTACATTTGATTTCTTGAAAAAAAAATATAATTGGATATCCGCGCAACGTGTCAAAGAGGCTGGACAGCAAAACTGAAGGAAGGAAGAAAGGATTAGAATATGATTGTAGCCAGGGGGGCATAGACCAAGTGCTGGGACCTTTTGAGGCCATTCAGCGCTGAAAAGGGAACTGAGAGTAAATGGTTTGAAAGGTGTAACAGGAGGAAAACCTCAAAGCAATTGCACTATGCATCTAGTGTTAGGAGAGGATTGTGGAAAATAAGATGGTAGAAAGAGAATACGAACGGAGGTACAGTAAGGAAAATGGAAGGGGTTGCTTACAGTGTACCACATGATGTGCACAGACGTCCCTACCCCATAACAGGGATAAGAAAATATTAATTCATCATAAAATTACTACAAGGTAACCATCCTATCTTTTTTAAGATATGAAAATGGAAACCTTTCATTGTAATACTTACAGTACACCACGTGAGGTGTACTGAAAGCGCTACCCCTCTTTAAGGGATTGTATATTATCAATTTATCAAAAAAATATATTACTGTAACTGGTCATGTAAAATCAAACGCGTAAATGGAAACTCATTTTTTCTCTTTTTTTTTTTTTTTTTTTAGTTTATTTTTGCAAACAGGAACTAAACTGAGATTCAGTCCCAGCCAGGATGAGAATTGAATTAGGCCCCGTCGCCGTAACTCGTCGTTGACAAGACAACATAATTAGATTTTCCATTCCGGGTGCTACTTCGACGTATAAAATAGAAACGAGCTACGTTCATGAGATGACAGCTTTTATTTCGACCACATTCTTAAATTAACGTAAACTCAACAAAATCTCAACATGAATTAAAATAAACCCTGCAAGCAAGCAACAAGCAAATTCTCGTTGCAAGTAAGCACGAATTCCTCCCATTAGGCTGCTAATAATCCAACCCAGATCCGTATAGGCCTAATTTGCATTGAACTGTCTGCACTACGTGTAGGGTGCAAAGTAGGACTATCGGCTGAGCTGAACCTTGACTTTTACCATTTTTCAAGTTTTGTGGAATTTTTAATTTATATTTTTTTTAATAATGGGTAATAATGTGTGCCTTGATTTTATTATTATTATTATTATTATTATTATTATTATTATTATTATTATTATTATTATTATTATTACTATTATTATTATTATTATTATTATTATTATAATAATAAAATAATAATAATAATAATAATAATAATAATAATAATAATAATAATAATAATAATAATAATAATAATAATAATAATAATAATAATCAACAGCCTGAGATTGGAGCTACAGAAGAAAAAAGGAAGGAAGAAAATGGACAAGAGAAGAAAATAAGGAAATATGGAGATGCTACATCAGAGCAACCCGACGGAGAGAGGATATAGAAGAAGATTGGTTACATCTGGAATGAAAGATGAATAACACCCCCCAAACAGAGCAGAGGCTGGCAGACCAAGTAAGGAACATAAAGAAAAAGAACTGGCTCTCCCCAACAGAAAGAGAAGAACTGGAAAGGGAAATGTCACACGACAACGAATTACACGAAGACGAAACTGAGAGACGATGCCACAGAAGACGACAGGGAGGATGAGGTATCAAAAAAACGACACACGAAGAAACAACCGACGAAGTAACAGAGAGGACGGAATGGGGTAGAAAAGATTAGACAATGGATGGAGCCAGATACAGAGAGAACAAAGATCCCCTCCATGAAAGCCTACAACACCAATAAAATTAAGGGAGAAAACAAGTGAGGTCAATGAATAATGGCCATAATACACACCACCAGTATCACAGAAACAAATAACTTGACATATGCAGGAGCAAGATTAGTAGCAGAACTGATGGGATTTGAACACCAACACCACCAGCACAACCAACCAACAGAAACCAAAACAGCAACCTCCTTGGAAAAGGCGCCTGAAAAGCAAATCATGGTGATGAGATCTGACTTGAGTCAAACTGAAAGAGATGGCAGAAAAAGGCTAAGAAGCAAGAAAACAAGGGAGAACTCAACGAGAAATACAAAGTAAAGAGAGGGGACTAAACAACACGATAGAAGATGTAAAACAGAGGCTTAAGGCCAAAGCACATAAGATCCAACGGTACACGAACAGGAATAAGGGATACCAACAGAACAAACTATTCGGAACCAACCAGAAAAGACTATACAGCCAACTAAGAGGGGAAGACAACCACCAAGAAATTCCTGAAGCCGAACCAAGTAAGAGACTCTGGGAAAACATATGGAGCAATCCCGGTATCACACAACACTGCAACATGGCTCCAGGAAGTCAAGGAAGAAGAAAAAAGGAGAATAAAACAAAGATTACAGAGATCACGACAGACACCAGTCAGACACCAACTAAAGAAAATGCCAAACTGGAAAGCCCCAGGTCCCGATGAAGTCCATGGATACTGGCTCAAAAACTTCAAGTCCCTACACCCAAGAATAGCAGAACAACTCCAGCATTGTATCTCAATCACCATGCACCAAAATGGATGACCACAGGAAGAACATCCTTAGTACAAAAAGACAAGAGTAAGGGAAATATAGCCAGTAACTACAGGCCTATCACCTGCCTACCAATAATGTGGGAAGTTACTAACAGGTATCATCAGTGAAAGGCTATACAACTACCCAGAGGAGACAAACACCATCCCCACCAACAGAAAGGCTGCAGAAGGAAGTAGGGGCACAAAAGACCAGTCCTGATAGACAAAATGGTAATGAAGAACAGTAGGAGAAGGAAACCAACCTAAGCATGGCATGGATAGACTATAAGAAAGCCTTCGACTGATACCACACACATGGCTAATAGAATGCCTGAAAAGTATATGGGGCAGAGGAAAACACCATCAGCTTCCTCAAAAAAATACAATGCGCAACTGGAATACAATACTTACAAGCTCTGGAATAAGACTAGCAGAGGTTAATATCAGGAGAGGGATCTTCCAGGGCGACTCACTGTCCCCACTACTCTTCGTAGTAGCCATGATTCCCATGACAAAAGTACTACAGAAGATGGATGCCGGGTACCAACTCAAGAAAAGAGGCAACAGAATCAACCATCTGATGTTCATGGACGACATCAAGCTGTATGGTAAGAGCATCAAGGAAATCGACACCCTAATCCAGACTGTAAGGATTGTATCTGGGGACATCAGGATGGAGTTTGGAATAGAAAAAATGCGCCCTTAGTCAACATACAAAAGGGCAAAAAATAAAGTAACGAGAACTGAAGGGATAAAGCTACCAGATGGGAGGGCAGCACATCAAACAATAGATGAGACTGGATACAAATACCTGGGAATAATGGAAGGAGGGGATATAAAACACCAAGAGATGAAGGACACGATCAGGAAAAGAATATATGCAGAGACTCAAGGCGATACTCAAGTCAAAACTCAACGCCGGAAAATATGATAAAAGCCATAAACACATGGGCAGTGCCAGTAATCAGATACAGCGCAGGAATAGTGGGAATGGACGAAGGCAGAACTCCGCAAGCATAGATCAGAAAAACCAGGAAACTATGACAATACACAAAGCACTACATCCAAGAGCAAATACGGACAGACTATACATAACACGAAAGAAAGGAGGGAGAGGACTACTAAGTATAGAGGACAGCGTCAACATCGAAAACAGAGCACTGGGGCAATATCTGAAAACCAGTGAAGACGAGTGGCTAAAGAGTGCATGGGAAGAAGGACTAATAAGAGTAGATGAAGACCCAGAAATATACAGAGACAGGAGAATGACAAACAGAACAGAGGACTCAGATTCTCAAAAATAAATATGCATTTATGACATAAACATTAAGGAATGAATGTCAGAACTCGACCTGAAGAACGTAATATAAAGACTTGAAATAAAAATAACATGACCAAAAGTTCTAAATTCACCAGATTATCAAAAATGGAATATATCATTTATGAATTAAATATTAAGGAATTGAATGGCAGAACTCGACCTCAAGAATGTATATTAAAGACTTGAAATAAATATTTGAACAAAAAATTCTGAAACCATCAAATAGTACGTAGGGTTACTGAATGCCAAGCCTGACATGACCTGGGGTCTTAAATTAGTTCCTTTGACAATGCCAATGTGATTGAAAGTAAGGGATTATTAACACACTACTTATCTATTGATATAAAAATTAATTCTAGTAGATTCAAAAACTGAGATTTGTTCTCTCTCTCTCTCTCTCTCTCTCTCTCTCTCTCTCTCTCTCTCTCTCTCTCTCTCTCTCTCTCTCTTTTAACATCACTGTGAATCCCTGATAAGGACAGACCTTTATACAGAAATAATCTTTGAACGAGGATAGTGTAATTTGAATTTAGAATTTGTCTCTCTGTCTGTCTGTCTGTCTGTCTGTCTGTCTCTCTCTCTCTCTCTCTCTCTCTCTCTCTCTCTCTCTCTCTCTCTCTCTCTCTGTAAATCAGAACAAAGGTGACAGTAAGTTCCAACTGTGGGAAGAAAGGGCGAAATTTAGCTTGCTTGGCAGATTCGTAATATGATGATGGTAGCAGGAAGGGAACTGGCATTTCTCATCTATGAGATCAGCAACACTCCTAACCAAAAAGATACAAAGCATCATAGATAATTTAGAAGGATATATTACTTCAAATTGGAACAAATCCAACTGAAAACATCTTCAAAATAATTGAAGAAGTTCCAAATAAAATCCAAGTGGTCAGAGACTATAAAGAAAATATACATAAACCAACATATTCCGAAAAAAGAATATGGAATAAGGTAAACATTGTGAATATCCTAATTGATGCATTAGGAAAAAGAATGCCAAAAGCATGCAAACTGTAAGATGTTAGTATAGCATAGTTAATCCACAAAACTAATCAGAAAATGTGCTGCATGCAATATTCCGACCCATCCACAATGTGCTGAGGTAATGCAAGATATGAGAAAATATACCAGAATATTTTGCTCAACATGTCTATCATGGATAGACAATGTTATTAATCAAGATTGAATGTACAAATAGTTGAGATGAGAAGACGAGGAAGAGGAAGAAAAAGAAAGGAAAACAGAAGAGAAGTAAACAAAACTGAAATGACAGAAAAAAATAAGGAAAACAAAGGACAAGATAAAAGTATGGATGCAGAGATACTCATCTTGATACTACATATGAGGCAATAAAGCAGCATACTTACGAAGAAATAAAATTATGATATGACAACACAAAAGAAAATCCCGAAGAGGCTCTACCCAGATCTACACAATGACGGGAAAGAGGAAAAAATAGACAAAAAAGACAAAGTCTGCAACCTTTTGAAAAGAGGGAATTGCAGATTTGGAGAAAGATGTTACTACAAACATCCTAAGGTATGTCACAACTATGAAATATATGGTAAATGTGCATACCTAGATGGCTATGAGGATGATTGCAGAGATCTGCATCAAAAATATGCAAAAACCATAAAAGAAGGAAAAGGATGTAAGTTCGACACAAAAAATGAAATATATGCACCCTGTAGCCTGAATGCATAATCAAATAAATAATCAATCAAGTAATAAAATCCAAAATAAGAAAGAAACAAATAAACAGAGGAATAAAGAAATATCAGGTAAATAAAAAAGCAAGCCATCAACGAGATATGCAGAGATGTCAGCAAAAAATATCAAAGCCTCAGCTCCAAGATTCTATTCAAGAAATAATAACTGTATTTATCACGCAAGAGGATATTGCAGATACGGAGAAAATTGCAGATTCAGACACAAAATGAATAATTATGATGAAGGATGATCACATATAATGGAAAAGTTGGATTTTTAAATGTCAAAATTTCTGGAAATGAAAAAAGAACAACATACCAGAACAGGAAAGAGACAGAGGAAAATCCTTATTATTACCAATATTAAATGAAGGAGAAAACATGCAAACCATCATAGTGATGAATGCGCAGGGTTAAGTTACGAGTAACTCAAAAAGAAAAATAGAGTACTTAGAAGAACTAACCCAAATTGAAAAGAAAATAGATATAATGAATATAAGTGAAACCTGGTATTCCCAAGAGACTGGGAATGATGATCAAATAAAAGGGTTCCAAACTTATAGATCAGATCGATAGGAATCAAGGGGGAACCGCAATATATGGGAGACAAAAAACAAGAAAAATGTATGAGAAATATAGTAACTCAGAATGTGAACTAATAGCGGTGGAATTTGAATCTGAAAAATTAATTAACATGGTAACATATAGACCTCCTAATAATAAAGAGTTCGACTTAATAATTGAAAAATTTGATGATATATGTAGAAATCACAAGGACTGGACTATTCTCCTATCTGGAGACTTCAAACTTTCCTTTCGTAGACTGGAAAGAACGAATAGGAGATTGTGGTTGTACTTATACATAAAAAAAAAGAGAGTAATAGTAGTGCAGAAAGATAAGAGGCAATTCGAAAAAGCTATTAGATATGCTACTAGAATACAACATTCAACAAATAAATCACCTGCCAACAAGAAAGGAATATAATTTAGACCTAGTATTTGTGAACGAGATGAATAATGTTAAAGAAATAATAGTTTATAATGCGAGTATTTCAGACCATAATGTCATAGAATTAACAGTCCATTCCAAAGCAAGTGAAAACAGATAAGCAAAGAAATGAAAAAGTAAAAAAGGAAGGATATGGAAATACAACTTCTACAGTAAAAATATAAATGGTCAGAAATAAAGGAAGAATTAAATAAAGATTGGGATAACATTTTCGTAAGTGATGACATAAGGGTAAATACGGAGATATTACATAAAATATTAGAGAAAATAGTGGATAAATATATACCGAAGAAGAAAAGTAAACATCAGTCATGCATACCAAGAGACAGAAGGATCTTGTTCCAGAAAATCAGAAAGTGGAAAAAAGGTCTTGCAAAAGAAAAAAATGCATGGAAAGTTATAGAACTAAAAATTAAGATAGAAAATGCAGAACAAAAGAGATACTAATCAAAAGAAATGAAAAACGGGACTTGGAAGAAAAAACCATGGTAAATATCCAAGCAAAACCCCAAATGTTATAGTCATACGCGAAAAAGAAGAATAAAAGAAGAATAGAAATATGCCCTCTAAGAATTGAAGGGAGATTAACGAATGAAAAAAAGGAAATTTCCAACATATTGGCAGAACGATATAAGAGAGAATTCACCCCTAGAATAGATAATGAAGACAATGATATAGAAGTAAGGGACGAAAATAGTGAATATTTAGCTGACATAGATATTAATGAAGCTGATATTGTGCAGCTATAATGAAATTAAAAATGGAGCTGCTGCAGGTCCTGATGGAGTTACTGCTATTTTGTTAAAGAAAGTAGTTAATTCTATCGCAAGCCACTTGCAATATTATTAAGACAAAGTGTAGATACAGGCAAGATTTATGATGAGCGCAAATTAGCATATATTACCCCTACTTTCAAAAGTGGGATCTAAGACGTGAGGCAAAGTAATTTCAGGCACTGTGAGTCTAACATCACATATTATGAAAGTGTATGAAAGGGTAATGAAGAAAAATATTATGAAACATTTAATAAAAGATAATTTGTTTAATATAGGACAACTGGTTTCGTACCCGGAAAAAGTACTCAAACCCAACGTTAGTCCACCGTTTGAGAAACATATTCAAAAATATGAAAAGCGGAAATGAAACAGATGTGGTTTATCTAGACTTTGCAAAAGATTTTGACAAGGTAGACCATAATATATTAGCGAAGTAAATTAGAAAACACAATATCGTGGATACAGTAGGAAGATGGTTAAAAGAATTTTTACACAAATGAAAACAGATAGTTATTGCAAACGATGAGAAATTGGATGAAGCCAAGGTAATATCCGGTGTGCCACAAGGTACGGTGTTAGCTGTAATACTGTTTGGTTATTATGATTGAAGGACATAGACAGTAATGTTAAGGATTCGGTAGTGAGTAGTTTCGCCGATGACACAAGAATAAGTAGAGAAATTACCTGTGATGAAGATAGGAACGCTCTACAAAGAGACCTTAACAAAGTATATGATTGGGCAGAGGTAAATAGGATGGTATTTAACTCTGATAAATTTGAATCAATAAATTATGGAGACAGAGAAGGAAAGCTATATGCATATAGGGGACCTAATAATGAGCAATCACAAATACGGAAGCAGTTTAAAGACCTTGGTGTGATGATGAATAGGAACATGTTATGCAATGATGAAATAGCAATTCTATTGGGAAAATGTAAAGCAAAAAAGCGAATGTTGTTATGGCACTTCAAGAGAAGAAAAGCTGAACACATGATTATGCTTTATAAAACATATGTTCGTAGTCCACTTGAATATTGCAATATTGATATGGTACCCACACAATCAAAAGGATATTGCACAAATAGAGATGTACAAAGGTCCTTTACAGCTAGAATAGAAGAAGTTAAGGACCTTGACTACTGGGAAAGACTACAACAATCCTTAAAATTAATATAGCTAGAAAGGAGAAGAGAACGATACATGATAATTCAGGCATGGAAACAGATAGAAGGAATAGCAGAAAACATCATTGAACTAAAAATATCAGAAAGAGCAAGAAGAGGTAGATTAATAGTGCCCAAAACTATACCAGGAAAAATAAGGAAAGCACACAGGACATTAATCCACTACGCACCAGCATCGATAATGCAGCGTCTATTCAATGCGTTGCCAGCTCATCTGAGGAATATATCAGGAGTGAGCGTAGATGTGTTTAAGAATAAGCTCGACAAATATCTAAACTGCATCCCAGACCATCCAAGATTGGAAGATACAAAATATACCGGAAGATGTACTTGCAACTCTCTAGTAGACATTAGAGGTGCCTCACACTGAGGGACCTGGGGCAACCAGAACAAATGTAAGTTCTGTAAGGTAAGGTGTCTCTCTCTCTCTCTCTCTCTCTCTCTCTCTCTCTCTCTTTAGCATCACTGTGAATTCCTGTTAAGGACAGACCTTTACACAGAAATAATTTTTGAAAGAGGATAAAGTATTTTCCAATATCTCTCCTCTCTCTCTCCTCTATCTCTCTCTCTTCTCTCTAATCTCTCTCTCTCTCTCTCTCTCTCTCTCTCTCTCTCTCTCTCTCTCTCTCTCTCAGAATCAATATGAATTCCTGTTAAGGACTGACCTTTATACAGAAATAATCTTTGAAAGAGGATAAAGTAATTTGAAATTGAAATTTTTTTTCTCTTTCTCTCTCTCTCTCTCTCTCTCTCTCTCTCTCTCTCTCTCTCTCTCTCTCTCTTTTAACATCTCTGTGAATTCCTGTTAAGGACAGACCTTTACACAGAAATAATCTTTGAAAGAGAATAAAGTATTTTGGTTGTAAGGAAAGCGAAGCGAGCAAATACAGAGCCTTCAGCCTCTGCTTTCACAAGCGAATTCAATCCCCACCACACGTAAGTTTTAAAGTATATTCTGGCGAAGTATTGTGTGGTCATATTGCTTCATCTTCGTAAACTTCGTCGACTGAAAGGCCGAATGATGACATTCAGTTTCGTGTCTTGCTGAGAGACTTCTTCATGCTCTGAGGCTCCGATGGAATCCGAACTGTGGAAATATCAAACTGGGACAACAAACTGTGACGATAAACTGGGATATTTTGTTAACAATGAGGTTAGAATGGAGCTGAAATAAATGTACATATAATCTATGTATACTATATAACTTAACCATTTCTTCCCAGTTATTCACAAAAACTATCTTACCACTTCTTTCTTCTTTCATTATACAAAATATTTATATCAACACTTCACTGCGTAAAGGAGAGCTGGCTAAACAATCCTTAAACAGGGTTTTCTCTATTCTTTCCACTTGAAAAAGCCCTCCCAAACTACATTGCATCATTCAGTTACCCCACTCAGACCATTCTACAACTTCTCCCTCCCTGTCTCATAAGAAATATATCAAAATAAAGCATCCTTACTTCACTTCCAGAAAGGAGAGAGTTGGCTAACAACCCCATTCTAATCTTCGTTTCCTCCTGAACTCTGCTCACATCTTACTACTATTATCACTTCATCAATTCCAAGACTAGCCATAGATATATTAGGCAGCCATGGCTAAATACCACACCACTTTCTCAGTACAACATTTACACCAAACCATTCACTCTTCTGCCTACAAATTAGTGACATATAACTCGTTTTGAAATGCATTGTATTTATCTTTGCAGATCTTCATTAATTAGATCACCAGACGGAGGGAGAGGCACATTTCCTCATTTGAAATAAAAAGTGGGCAACTAATTAAAGTCAGAGAAGTAAATTGACGGTTTTTTTTTTCATATACTTTATTTTAAAAGTTCTTTTTTTCTGTAAAAGTTCTCGGGGTAATTATAGAAGGTTGGAAATTGTAGAAAGTTTGAACTTCTCCTCATGTGGATATATATACACACACACACTCACACACACCACACACAACACACAGACACACACACACACACACACACACACATATATATATATATATATAATATATATATATATATATATATATATATATATATATATATATATGCTATATATATATATATATATATATATATATATATATATATATATATATATATATATATATATATATATATATATATATATATGCATAGATATATATATATATATATATATATATATATATATATATATATATATATATATATATATATATATATATATATATATATATATATATATATATGCATATATATATATATATATATATATATATATATATATATATATATATATACTATATATATATATGCATATATATATATATATATATATATATATATATATATATATAAATTGGCTTGCCTGTGGATGGACCTCTGGTATAAATACCACCTTTTCTGTAAACTTTTCTTATTCATCTACCTGAAGAGGGAGACAGCAGTCTCTGAAAATAGTACTTTTTCTTTCTATATTTTGGTGTTTTTATGGGCTCCTTTTATTAGATGGAATTCTGTTGTTACAGAAAATTTTTACCAGTCATATATTATATATATACTATATATATATATATATATATATATATATATATATATATATATATAGTATATATATATATATATATATACATATATATACCCTATGACTGGTAAAAAACCTTTTCTGTAACAACAGAATTCCATCTAATAAAAGGAGCCCATAAAAACACCAAAATATACAAAGAAAAGTACTATATTTCAGAGACTGCTGTCTCCTCTTCAGGTAGATGAATAAGAAAAGTTTACAGAAAAGGTGGTATTTATACCAAGAGGTCCATCCACAGGCAAGCCAATTTAGGTCACCTCTGCTGATAATCTTCCTTTAATCTTCTTAAGTGTTGGTTGAATTAAAACCGTGGTCGATCGTATCTGAAATCCATGCTCCTTTTGAGATGTTCATTACCTGCCTCTTTTATTAAGGCCGAATCCATCATTTGACTCTTGTACCGGCAGTTGCTGCTATAAATTACACGTGGCAAATTCCAGTTTATTCTATGGTTATGTTCATTTATATGGCTGAAAATAGCCGAGTTCTGTTGTCCATACCTAACTGACCGTTTGTGTTGTATAATCTCTGGGGGGAGTGATTTACCTGTAAATCCAATGTAAGATTGGTCACAGTCCTGCATGGGATTTCGTAAACCCCAGTGTCCATGGGAGATGTCTTTTGTTGGACGTTAATCAGGGATTTGGCTAAGGTGTTTGGGTAAGTAAATGCAAAAGGGTTAGATTTTCCAAGGGTGTGGGTTACTCTCTTAATCGTGTCCCAGGTGAGGAATTTTTATTTTATTGTTGGGTGTATCTCTGGTCTTGTCTTTAGGGGTTCGGTAGAAAATTACGTTTGCTTGTGAATTGCTTTCTCAATTATATGTTCAGGATACTTTAAAGACGAAAGTTGCTTGCGAATTAGTTCAAATTCTTTTTCCAGGAATTCTGGGGAACAAATTCGTAAGGCTTTTGAGAGCAGGTTGCTAGCTACAACCTATCTTGATAGTAATGTCGTGATAGCTAAAGTAGTAAATGTATGAAAGTGAGAACATTGGTTTTCTGTAAATTGGTAAATTTGTATTCTGTCGTGTCTCTGATATTAAACACAAAAAATCAAGAAAAGGAATTTGTTGTCTGTTTCCCATTCAACTTTAAATTTGAAAGCTGGGCACTAATGCATTAATTTTGAGAGGAATTCATTAAAATTGCCCCACCTATTATCCCAAAATGTTAGGATATCATCCACATATCTCATCCACAGCATGTTTTTTGGTTTTATTGCATTTATTACTGTAGTTTCAAAGTATTCCATGTACAGATTGGCTAAAACAGGACTTAAAGGACTACCCATACTACACCTAAATTTTTGCTTGTAGAATGATTCCCCGAATGAAAATACGTTATTAGATGACATAATTCAAACTAACTTTATTATTTTGGTCAAGCGCCAATGGGAAATGATCTGAATAGGGGGGATAATTTTTTCCCTTAAAAACTGAAGAACGTCCCGTACTGGTACTTTTGTGAATAGGGAGTCTAAGTCAAGGCTTAAAAGTTTTATGTTGTGAAGTGGTATATGTGCTTCTCTGAATTTGTGACAAAAATCTTCTGAATGTTTAATGTGACTGGGAGAAAAAGTGCCTAAAAAAGGGGAAAAAAAGGGGAAGGAGGCCAGCTAACCATTTAGAAATTTTTGTAATTGAAAGCTCCGGCACATGAAACGATGGGTCTGAATGGAAGATTGTCCGTTTGTGAGTTTTGGAAGGCCATAAAAGTAGGGTAATTTAGGATTAATTACTTTAAATTTCTCTGATAGTTCAATACTCTTTTTTGTCTTGGCCAATTTATCTTACTTTCCGGAAAATTCTGTGGGAACGTTTTGGAGGGATTTTTGGGGATTTTTCGTCAGTTTTCGAAAGTGTTGTGTCGCTAGGGAGCTGGCGGTTGATTTTGTCGAGGCAGAAGTCTGTGTCCATTATTACGATTTTGCCGTCTTTGTCGGATCTACTTATTATAACATCTAACTTTTTTAACGAGTGGATGGCTATCATGAATCTGCAGGGAACAGGATATTTCTTATGTAGGTCATTGTTAAAGCATTTAGTAACACTCCTTTTAAACATATCTCTTCACGGCTGTAGTTTTTGTCAGATATGAATTATCAAAAGCCACTATAAAGTTTAGGTTTTTGTTTTTTTTTGCGGACTGTGACCAATCTTACATCGGGTTTACAGGTAAATCACTTCCCCAGAAATTAATACAACACAAAACGGTCAGTTAGGTATGGATAACAGAACTATTTTCAACCATATACAATTAAGATAACCATAGAATAAACTGGAATTTGTCACGTGTAATTTATAGCAGCAACTGCGGTACAAGAGTCAAACGATGGAATCGGCCTTACTAAAAGAGAGGCAGGTAATGAACATCTCAAAAGGAGCATGGTTTCAGATACGATCGACAAGGTTTTCAATTCAACCAACACTTAAGAAGATTAAAGGAAGATTATCAGCGGGGTGACCTAAATTGGCTTGCCTGTGGATGGACCTCTTGGATATATACAACCTTTTCTGTAAACTTTTCTCATTCATCTACCTGAAGAGGGAGACAGCAGTCTTTGAAATATAGTACTTTTCCCTCTATATTTTGATGTTTTTATGGCTCCTTTTATTACATATATATATATATATATATATATATATATATATATATATATATATATATATATATATATATACATATATATATATATATATATATATATATATATATATATATATATATATATATATATATATATATATATATTTATATATATATATATATAATATATATATATATATATATATATATATATATATATATATATATATATATATATATATATATATATATATATATGTATATATATATATATATATATATATATATATATATATATATATATATATATATATATACTATATATATATATATATATATATATATATATGTAATAAAAGGAGCCCATAAAAACATCAAAATATAGAGGGAAAAGTACTATATTTCAGAGACTGCTGTCTCCCTCTTCAGGTAGATGAATGAGAAAAGTTTACAGAAAAGGTTGTATTTATACCAAGAGGTCCATCCACAGGCAAGCCAATTTAGGTCACCCCCGCTGATAATCTTCCTTTAATCTTCTTAAGTGTTGGTTGAATGAAACCTTGTCGATCGTATCTGAAACCATGCTCCTTTTGAGATGTTCCATTACCTGCCTCTCTTTTCAGTAAGGTCCGAATTCCATCGTTTGACTCTTGTACCGGCAGTTGCTGCTATAAATTACACGTGACAAATTCCAGTTATTCTATGGTTATCTTAATTTATATGGTTGAAAATATCGGAATGCATTATTCGTACATATGAGAGATTTAGACCATCCTATTAACTGGAGTCAAGCAAGAGCCTTAATCCCATGTAATGACACATTTTAAAAGGAATATCATTGAATCTTGTTTTCATCAAGTCAAATAAAAGAAATGTTCTAAATTTTAAGTCTTGGTTTATTTATTAAACTTGATGCTTTCATTATGAAAAAAGTTGTAGATAAATATAAGCAACTAAATTAATATATTCAGTTTTTACATGTTTTGGACTGTAAAAGATACTTTGTAGTTTCGGTTAGGTTTGTGACCGTGTGATATCCGATAATCCTGGATTATCTCATTTAATTTTTACCCTTTTGACAATTAACCATCTGGTATTCTTGATCTTGTTTTGTACCTGAGACCTTTATCTCCAATTGTACTTCATTAACTCCTTGACGATGTCTGAGTAAAGACGAAAGTGCTTGGATTTCTGACTATTATTTTCCTGTGGTATTTGCATATATATATATATATATATATATATATATATATATATATATATATATATATATATATATATATATATATATATATATATATATATATATATATATATATATATATATATATAGTTAAAAGGAATATCATTGAATCTTGTTTCATCAAGTCAAATAAAAGAAATGTTCTAAATTTAAGTCTTGGTTTATTTAAACTTGATGCTTTCATTATGAAAAAAGTTGTAGATAAATATAAGCAACAAAATTAATATATTCAGTTTTTACATGTTTTGGACTGTAAAGATACTTTGTAGTTTCGGTTAGGTTTGTGACCGTGTGATATCCGATAAATCCTGGATTATCTCATTTAATTTTTACCTTTTGACAATTAACCATCTGGTATTCTTGATCCTTGTTTTGTACCTGAGACCTTTATCTCCAATTTGTACTTCATTAACTCCTTGACGATGTCTGAGTAAAGACGAAAGTGCTTGGATTTCTGACTATTATTTTCCTGTGGTATTTGCTTATATATATATATATATATATATATATATATATATATATATATATATATATATATATATATATATATATATCTATATATATATATATATATATATATATATATATATATAAGCAAATACCACAGGAAAATAATAGTCAGAAATCCAAGCACTTTCGTCTTTACTCAGACATCGTCAAGGAGCTAATGAAGTACAATTGGAGATAAAGGTCTCAGGTACAAAACAAGATCAAGAATACAGATGGTTAATTGTCAAAAGGGTAAAAATTAAATGAGATAATTCCAGGATTATCGGATATCACACGGTCACAAACCTAACCGAAACTACAAAGTATCTTTACAGTCCAAAACATGTAAAAACTGAATATATTAATTTTGTTGCTTATATTTATCTACAACTTTTTCATAATGAAAGCATCAAGTTTAAATAAAGCAAGACTTAAATTTAGAACATTTCTTTTATTTGACTTGATGAAACAAGATCAATGATATTCCTTTTAACTGTGTCATTACATGGGATTAAGGCTCTTGCTTGACTCCAGTTAATAGGATGGTCTAAATCTCTCATATGTACGAATAATGCATTCGATATTTGCCCAGTTCTCACAGAATATTGATGTTGCTTGAGACGTTGTGAAAGAGATTTACCGGTCTGTCCGTAATAGATTTTATCACACTTTTGTAACGAATTTCATATATGCAGCCTGGAAGATCTTTAGGAGAGTTTTTTATATTAAACTCTTGACATTAATTAATGGGACTGAAAACAACATTTATGTTAAATAGCTTTAAAATTCTAGGAATATCTAAAAACCTTTCATCATAGGGTAATTTAAGAATGTTATGCTTACTAAATTCAAGTTTGTCATTAGTTGAATAAAATGTTTTTCTAGCTCTTTTCCATGCCACATCTATAAAAGTCCTTGGGTATTTAAGTTTCAATGCAATATCATAAATAGTTTTAATTTCAGCGTCAATAAACTGCGGGCTACAGACACATAAAGCCCTTAAGAACATCCCAGAAAAAACAGAAAATTTAACATTTTGATGGTGATTGGAGTAGTAATGAACAAAAGAGGCAATGTTAGTTGATTTTCGAAAGACTGAAAAGGTGAAATTTCTTTCATTTTTATGGACAGTTACATCAAGAAAATTCAAATTACAATTTCTTTCATCCTCTACAGTAAAATTTTATAGAAGGGACTAAATTATTGAGATTATTAAGGAATTCCTGGAGATTTTCGTGAACTGGCCAATACAGAAGATATCATCCACATATCTAAACCAAATAACTTTTTGGTTTTTGGGGCAAAATTCTTGGTAAGTTTGTCTATCCAAAAAAAAATCCATGTAAATATTGCTAAGGACAGGAGATAAGGGATTACCCATAGCCATGCCAAACTTTTGTACAAAAATCTCCCATTAAAACAAAATTTACTATCTTTGATACATATCCTTATGAGACTAATGAGGTTTGCTACACTTAAGGGACTGTCATGACGTTCTAATTCCTCCTCCAAATATTCAAGTAAGTCATCTACAGGCACTTTTGTAAATAAAGAGACAACATCAAAACTAACCATATTAAAATCAAAATTCAAATTTAAACTATTCAATTTGTTTATAAAATCAACATTGCTTTTAACATTCGTGTTAGAAATGTTTCCTACCAAATGAGTAAGAATTTTTACAAGCCATTTAGATAAATTATACGTAACTGAGCCCACTGAACTAATGATTGGTCTGATAGGGTTATTGATTTTATGTGTCTTGACAAACATACATATAAGGTAGGGAGGCGCATTGCGGTGTAAACTGTTTAATTAAATGGTCAAAGCCCTTCAAAATGGATTTAATTTATTTATTAAAATGGGAGTTCACTGTCTGTGTAGGGTCAGACCTCAGTTTCGTATAAGTATCAGTATCATTTAGCAAAGTCATTATTTTAATTAAATAGTCACTTTTATTCATTATTACCACTGCATTAGATTTATCTGCCTTTGTCACTTTCACTGTTTCATCTTCTCTAATTTTCTTAAAAGCCTGGAGAAATTTCACGGGTACATTAGGGGGAAAAGGTTTACTCATAGCCCCATACACAATACCTTTACAAATATTGATATCATCAGGGCATAGGTTTTGATTAAATTTTCTAAATAATAAAAGGATTTTGAGATGTCGACACAGTCCAGGCTACCATTAAATACACCAAAGCTTAAACCTTATCCCAAAGCTGCTGTCGTAGCACTATTCACTGGTTTGTCTGATAAATTAATCATGAAGTCCACGTTTGCATGTTTAGTCCAATCGCTTTCAGCAATAAAATTTTTCAACTTGACTTGAAGCTTCCTTTCAAGACGGTTGCAGCACTTTCTTAATTTTCCATAGCAATAATCCAGCATCCGATTCTTCCAATCGACAGGAACCGTCTGATTAAAGCCATACCGTCTGCTTCCACTTTTGTGATGTCGATGTGTTTCTGAAGTATGATGCGTTGAAACTCGTCGAAAGGTCGCTCTGCTAGACTAAGAATTCTCACTGGTAAAATCGACTTGGGCATCACTTGCTCGTTCATTCACTTCCATAGAAAGTTAAGTCGGAGTTTCAGTTTGTGAGCGATGAAAAGAGCATTACAGAAGGATGTCACGAATAGAACAAGGTTCGGAAAATTCAAAGAAAAGGCGTAGAAGTTGCGTGTGGTTTCCATTATGCTTAAAAAATCACTGTAGATGCACGTGACTTCATAAATAAGCGAATACCACAAGAAAATAATAGTCAGAAATCCAAGCGCTTTCGTCTTTACTCAGACATCGTCAAGGAGTTAATGAAGTACAATTGGAGATAAAGGTCTCAGGTACAAAACAAGATCAAGAATACCAGATGGTTAATTGTCAAAAGGGTAAAATTTAAAAGAGATAATTCAGGATTATCGCATATCAAACGGTCACAAACCTAACCTAAACTAAAAAAGTATCTTTACAGTCCAAAACATGTAAAAACTGAATATATTAATTTTGTTGCTTATATTTATCTACAACTTTTTTCATAATGAAAGCATCATGTTTAAATAAACCAGGCCTTAAATTTAGAACATTTACGTGTCTGTAGCCCGCAGTTTATTGACGCTGAAATTAAAACTATTTATGATATTGCATTGAAACTTAAATACCCAAGGACTTTTATAGATGTGGCATGGAAAAGAGCTAGAAAAACCATTTTATTCAACTAATGACAAACTTGAATTTAGTAAGCATAACATTCTACAATTACCCTATGATGAAAGGTTTTTAGATATTCCTAGAATTTTAAAGCTATTTAACATAAATGTTGTGTTCAGTAATATTAATGTCAAGAGTTTAATAATAAAAAAAATTCTCCTAAAGATCTTCCAGGCTGCATATATAAAATTCCTTGCAAAAAGTGTGATGAAGTCTATTACGGATAGACCGGTAAATCTCTTTCACAACGTCTCCAGCAACATCAATATTCTGTGAGAACTGGGCAAATATCGAATGCATTATTCGTACATATGAGAGATTTAGACCATCCTATTAACTGGAGTCAAGCAAGAGCCTTAATCCCATGTAATGACACAGTTAAAAGGAATATAATTGAATCTTGTTTCATCAAGTCAATAATAGAAATGTTCTAAATTTAGTCTTGGTTTATTTTAAAACTTGATGCTTTCATTATGAAAAAAAGTTGTAGATAAATATAAGCAACAAAATTAATATATTCTGTTTTTACATGTTTTGGACTGTAAAGATACTTTGTAGTTTCGGTTAGGTTTGTGACCGTGTGATATCCGATAATCCTGGATTATCTCATTTAATTTTTACCCTTTTGATAATTAACCATATATAGATTATATATTATATTATATTATATATATTTATATATATATAATTATATATATATATTTATAATATATACATATATATATAGTTTTTATATACATATATATATATATATATATATATATATATATATATAGATATATATATATATATATATATATATACATATATATATATATATATATATATATATATATATATATATATATATATATATATATATATATATATATATATATATATATATAATCAAAGTCTATATATATATATATTATAACTTATATAATATATATAATATGATATATATATACATATATATATATATATATAGATTTCTATATATATACTTATTAATATATATATACTATATATATATATATATTGATTATATATTATAGTCTCTAGATGTAATATGATATATAAATATATAAATCTATCTATAATATCTATATCTATATATATATATAGATATATAATATAGATCAATAAGATATAGATATATATAATATATATATATATATATTATATATATAATTAGAGAGAAGATAATAGAGATATAGATTTATATTATTTTATAATATACATATAGATATATATATCTATATATATAATATATATTATATATATAGATAAGATATAATTGATATATATATATATATATAATAGAATACTAGATAGATTAGAGATATATATATAATAATAACATATAAATTAGAATTATTATAGAGATAGATAGATAAGATCTATAAGAGATAGAGAGATATAAATAAAAACATATAGCTAATATTATATATATTGACTATATTAGATATAGATAGATAGATATTATATATATATATTATATAATAATATATATATGATATAATATATTATAAGATTTAGATATATATAGAGATAGCGATATTACAGATCTATTAGATATATATATATTATATATATATAATATAGATATATATATATATATATATATATATATATATAATATATCCATATATATATAATATTATAAATATATATATATTACTACATAAGATTAATATATTATATATATATATATATATATACATTAAAAAAAAATAATATAAAGTTTCTAATAAATAAATTAGATATATATATATATATACATATATATATTATATATAGATATATATATATAATATATAGAAGATATATATATTAATATATAATAATTATATAATATATATTATAAATAGATACCATATAATATATATATATAGATATAATATATATTGTTCAAGATTTAAGCAGAACCAAGGAAAGAAACAATCTTTACCACAAGTTTTAATGCATCTAAATTTTTACAAGTTGGCCCTTCCACTTAGAAAAGAACCCATTCTCTCCATTCTCCCTTTTTCTTTTGAAAAACTATCCTCTTCTCCCATTGGTGCTTGGAATTAACCCCTACAGAGCGACCTCTTTAAAAGGCCTTTGATCCAGGAGAGGAGCCTCAGAAGACCACAGGACCTAGGCTAGGTCAGACCACTGGCCCTTTACCAGACGCCACTGCCACATCCTCCCTCCTGGGCCTGAGTTTCCCATGCTTTGGGAAGTCCAAGTATATTTTTAATGTCCATAGTGTCCAGACAGAGAGGAAGACATCCTGCATCCTCACTAAAGGTACTGTACGGGAAATTCCATTTCAACCAGGGAATTGTTTTATCTTTGTCTGTATTTCATTTCATTTTCCAAGGCGACTTGTGCAGTGTTTCATTCCCCTTCGCCATCTGGGCTCAATTCTGTAATTACTCCCCTGTGATACAAGTAATATTTCCCTAGTGAATTTAAGCCACGAAATAGTTCCTGCTGTGTAAATTTCCCAGTCATTTCATTACCCCCCTGAGTGGCCTTTTGATTGAGAGAAAACAGTGAGTAAAGTTTCCCCATGTGTGCCCTGCCTTATGCCTTGCCCCCTCTACATGCAGACAAACGCTGTGCCTGGGTGTGGTAGAACTTGGAAGTCCTTTGAAGCTTGCAAATTTGCTCCGTTGCGCAATTTTCCTAACCACGTGACCGGGTTGCTCCCCCACGTGTTCAGGTAGACTGAGAGAAGTTCTCCTACCCTTGTGTTTCCTGGACCTCTGTAAATTTATGTAAATACACTGCTTTTAAAACTAGAGTCCAGCTTTTATGTAAATTCCTCCCTCTTCAGTAACCCTGGCCTTATGCCTGGGAGGTTTAGTTCTAACCCCTTTTTTTTTTCTTGTTCAAACCCCTCGTCCTTGAGTCAAGGCCTAAATTTCCAATGTAAATGTATTTTCTGGGAGGAGACGAGGTGGAATTTTGAATAATATATATATATATATATATATATATATATATATATATATATATATATATATATATATATAATATATGTATAATTTCTGATTCAGATCAGGATCGAACCCAGGTTGTTCAACTGCCAAGCAAGGAATCTTCCAACCAGACCACACAGCGCCCTTGCATTTCGATCGGAACACCCGGGATCGATCCTGAAGTGAGTCAGAAATCTATTCTTGTTCCATGTGTGATTGTGTGTTGATTACTTATATTTCTATATATGCATACATGTATATATACATATACATATAAGTAATAAACACACTATAGAAATGAACCTCTAAAAGAGGCATCATACATTATTTTCATTTCTCCTCTGAGTGACAAATGACAATCTCTCTGGGCACCGTTTATAGCTCTGCCAAGAATCAGCTCCTTGTATAAGAAAGGGCACACGCCCTCGATAAACTTAGAAACGTAAGGCAAGAATGGAAACAAGAATGAAAAATGATTATCACTGGCACGTTCTATTGTTAGATCACGAGACAATGAGCAATGTTCCACAGGGTTGTGTACGATACAACACTCCCACAACAAGAGGTCTGGAGTTCCAATGCTGAACGCAATGTAGAACCAGCAGAGGGCCATTGAAGGCTGTGTTTCGAAAAGACCTCATTGTTCCAAGACCCCTGGTGTGAAAGGACGTCTCTCCAATCCCACTCGTGAAGGAGACTGGCCCACTGTATGGACAGGAATAAATTCAGGGATCTAGGACACTTCACTCGTCGAAGTCGTACTCTAAGATGGGGATCATCGTACTCTGGACGCAAGGAAACTCAGGCTTTCTTTGATTGCAATGGAATAGACGTGAGGTCGAAAGATGAACCATGAATTTTTCTAAAAGTATTATGATTTTGATACTGAATCGTGCCTCTTTTCGTGCGAGACATTCGCTTGCTTTGTGATTTATGGTCTCGTTTTTCACATTACACTTCCCTCATATGGGTGAGATGTAATTTCCATCTATCGTTCCTTGGACATATGTGGTTCTTAGGGCCTGATCTTGAAGTGCCGCTGTTATCATTCCTTAAGTTTCCTTCTTGAGCTCTCCCCTTTTTAGCCATTGCCATGTTTCATCGCTGGCCAGTTCTTTAGTCTGTCTCGTGTACTGTCCGTGCATTGGTTTGCTGTGCCATTCCTCTGTCCTCTTTGTCATTCTCCTGTCTGTGTATATTTCTGGGCCTTCGTCTACTTTTATCAGTCCTTCTTCCCAGGCACTCTTGAGCCACTCGTCTTCACTGGTTTTCAGATATTGCCCCATTTCTCTGTTCTCGATGTTGACGCATTCCTCTATGCTTAGTAGTCCTCTCCCTCCTTCCTTTCATGTTATGTATAGCCTGTACGTATTTGCTCTTGGGTCTAGTGCTTTGTGTATTGTCATGTGTTTCCTTGTTTTGTGGTCTATTATTATTATTATTATTATCCAAATAGGATCTGACCTCCTCTGACTAGCAATTACGAGCAAGGTGTAAATCTGTCTCTGTAGAGTGTGTTTGTGTGTCCGTAAGTTTATTCAAATGACATTTCACACTTCTAGAAACTAATTGTTTATGAGAAGTATTTGAATTTAGCTTTTAGATTGCTTAGACAAACAAGAGCATAAGCGTTTTCAGAGGAAACTATTTTGTCTGGTGTCAAATCATCCTCTCTCTCTCTCTCTCTCTCTCTCTCTCTCTCTCTCTCTCTCTCTGGGAGATTATGGACAGAATCATATGTCCGGATGGTGAATCTCTCTCTCTCTCTCTCTCTCTGGGAGATTATGGACAGAATCATATGTCCGGATGGTGAATCTCTCTCTCTCTCTCTCTCATGGAGATGAATGACAGAATTATTAGGATGATTGTTGAATATTCTCTCTCTCTCTCTCTCTCTCTCTCTCTCACACACACACACACACACACACACACACACACACACACACACACATGAAGTTCACTGACAGAATCATATGGATGATTGGTGAATATTCTCTCTCTCTCTCTCTCTCTCTCTCTCTCTCTCTCTCTCTCTCTCCAATAAAGAGGCACCCGTCACAAAGACCATCAAAAGTCCTTATCTGATATTGGAGAAGGAGATGTAACCATCTGAATATATACATATATAAGGTTGCTGGTCTTTTGTTGTTGCTTTTAATCTTTTGAATTTGTTGTGATGTAAAATTGTTTTGTGTTCAGTAAGGTTTATCTCTCTCTCTCTCTCTCTCTCTCTCTCTCTCTCTCTCTCTCTCTCTCTCTCTCTCTCTCTCTCTCTCTGTAAAAATAAGCCCCCGAGATAAATGAACACATAAACATTTGAAATACTCTACAAAAGTTAAACCTTTTAAAAAGATTAACATTTACAAAATATTAACTTACAAAAAAATATATATTTTTGGTACCGCGAATAAAAGACGTTACTCGCAGTCTTCTAAACGTCTGTAAACAAGTAATACTACGTAGCTTCTTCCTTCCCTTCCATTCAGTGTTCTTTATTCACAGACGAAAGGCGACTGGTGAACTTCTCGATGAATAACAAGGTACTTTGATCCGAAACCAAGGAGTAATACCACCGTAAGGCTCTTAAATTCTCGTGGGGAAATCAAAAGAGCTCGAAATAGGATTTTCCTGGAATAACTCAAAGCTGCTTTGTGTTCAGTCGATTCATGTCCAGAGCGGATTACCGTTTTTACACGTAAACAACAAAAGGATTTTTTTTAAAGCGTTTTTAGTATCTCGAGGCATAAAATTAAATCGTATTTTTAGGTAGAAATTCATGAACTTGAACGAGCTTCGAATTTATTTATTGAAACGTTTTTAGTATCTTGAGGCATAAAATGAAATCGTGTGTTTTTCAGGTAAAATTTCGTGAACTTGAACGAGCTTCGAATTTATTTATTTAAACGTTTTTAGTGGCATTAAATGAAATCGTATTTTTAGATAGAAATTCATGAACTTCAACAAGCTTCAAATCTATTTGTTAAAACGTTTCTAGTATCTCGAGGCATTAAATGAAGTCCATGCAGTTCACAGTTCCAAACAGTGGTAACATCTCTCAATCGAGGTCTGACACCTGACCTTTGACCTTCCGAAAAGCAGCCAGATGGAACCAATGTATGGATTCTTCCAAGTTAATTCAGTAGAAGTATGTTTAAGCTGTATACCAAGAGCATTTGAAACCATCCCCCAACTGCTGAAGGCTTCGAAGAGCTTACGCGAGAATTTTGGCGGAACCTTGATGGAGTAATTTTCACAAGAGGAACCTTTGTCTTGGTACACCAGTTTAATCAGTAATTCAGTGAATGTTTATCTGAATTCCTGGACCCAAGGTTTTGCATTTAACCGAGACTTTAGAAATGAATTTAAAACTTGAAACTGCAATAACTTGAGTACGTTTCCAAGAATCTGACGCACTACAGGTAGTGAAAAGAAAACAGAGCTTACAGTGAGATAGCTCAACCCGGCTTAGAAAGACAGAACTTACTGGTACATCGTGACTTTCTTCAAGCTTATTTGAATTCGGTAAGTTGAACGATACCTTAGTTATTAAGCCTGATTTGTGACTGAAATTAATTTGAAGTTATATTTGGGGTGTAGTGATGTCTTCCTACAATTTTTCAAATCTAATGTTTCTGGCAGTGTCAAGCATGACTATTTTTGTCTATGCTTGCTGGAATGGTACAGAGTCTCTCAGGATTACTTAGGTGATTATTTATAATTCCAAAATTATTATTATTATTTTTTTGTCTATCACAGTCCTCCAATTCGACTGGGTGGTATTTATAGTGTGGGGTTCCGGGTTGCATCCTGCCTCCTTAGGAGTCCATGACTTTTCTTACTATGTGCGCAGTTTCTAGGAGCACACACTTCTCCATAAGTCCCAGAGTTACTTCGGCCTCTAGTTTTTCCACATTTCTTTTCAGGGATCTTAGGATCGTGCCTGCTAGTGTTCCTATGATTATGGGTATACAATTACCACTGGCATATCCCATATCCTACTTATTTCTATTTTCAGGTCTTGATACTTATCTATTTTTTCCCTTTCTTTCTCTTCGACTCTGATGTCCCATGGTAATGCGACATCAATGAGTGGTACTTTCTTCTTGATTTTGTCAGTCAGCGACACTTTTATTAGTATTATTCTAAAGATGAACCCTATTCACACGGAACAACCCCATAGAGGCCACTGACTTGAAGTTCAATTATTATTATTATTATTATTCTTTTATTTATTTTTTTTGGCTCTATCACAGTACTCTAATTCGACTGGGTGGTATTTATAGTGTGGGGTTCCGGGTTGCATCCTGCCTCCTTAGGAGTCCATCACTTTTCTTACTATGTGCACCGTTTCTAGGTTCACACTCTTCTGCATGAGTCCTGGAGCTACTTCAGCCTCTAGTTTTTCTAGATTTTTTTTCAGGGATCTTGGGATCGTGCCAAGTGTTCTTATGATTATGAGTACAATTTCCACTGGCATATCCCATATCCTTCTTATTTCTATTTTCAGGTTTTGATACTTATCCATTTTTCCCTCTCTTTCTCTTCAACTCTGGTGTCCCATGGTATTGCGACAATGAGTGATACTTTCTTCTTGATTTTGTCAATCAACGTCACATCTGGTCTATTTGCCCGTATCATCCTATCTGTTCTGATACCATAGTCCCAGAGGATCTTTGCCTGATCGTTTTCTATCACTCCTTCAGGTTGGTGCTCGTACCACTTGTTACTGCAAGGTAGCTGATGTTTCTTGCACAGGCTCCAGTGGAGGGCTTTTGCCACTGAATCATGCCTCTTTTTGTACTGGTTCTGTGCAAGTGCCGGACATTCGCTTGCCATGTGGTTTATGGTTTAATTTTTCGTATTGCACTTCCTACATATGGGAGAGATATTATTTCCGTCTATCGTTCTTTGAACATATCTGGTTTTTAGGGGCTGTTCTTGTGCCGTTGTTATCATTCCTTCAGTTTCCTTCTTGAGCTCTCCCCTCTGTAGCCATTGCCACGTGCCATCGCTCGCTAGTACTTTAGTGTGTCTCATATATTGTCCGTGCATTGGTTTGTTGTGCCAGTCCTCTGTTCTGTTTGTCATTCTCCTGTCTCTGTATATTTCTGGGTCTTCATCTACTTTTATCAGTCCTTTCTTCCCATGCACTCTTGAGCCACTCGTCTTCACTGTTTTCAGATATTGCCCCAGTGCCCTATTCTCGATACTGACGCAGTCTATACGTACTTAGTAGTCCTCTCACCCTACTTCCTTTCGTGTTATGTATAGTCTGTCCGTATTTGCTCTTGGGTGAAGGGCTTTGTGTACTGTCATATGTTTCCTAGTTTTCTGTTCTATACTGCCGAGTTCTGCCTTCGCCCATTCCACTATTCCTGCGCTATATCTGATTACTGGCACTGCCCATGTGTTTATGGCTTTTATCATATTTCCGGCGTTGAGTTTTGACTTGAGTATCGCCTTGAGTCTCTGCATATATTCTTTCCTGATCGTGTCCTTCATCTCTTGGTGTTTTTATATTCCCTCTTTCCATTGTTCCTAGGTTTTTGTATCGTGTCTCATCTAGTGTATGATGCTGCTCCCGTCTGGTAGCTTTTATCCCTTCAGTCCTTGTTTTTAGTATTATTATTATTATTATATTATTATATTATTATTATTATTATTATTATTATTATTATTATTATTATTATTATTATTATTATTAATTTTTTGGGGGGGTTATCACAGTCCTCCAATTCGACCAGGTGAATTTTTAGTGTGGGGTTCCGGGTTGCATCTTGCCTCCTTAGGAGTCCATCACTCTTCTTGCTATGTTGCGCCGTTTCTAGATCACACTCTTCTGCATGAGTCCTGGAGCTACTTTGGCCTCTAGTTTTTCCAAATTAATATTATTATTCAGAAGATGAACCTTCTTCACATGGAACAAATCTACAGAGGCCACTGACTTGAAATTCAACCTTCCAAAGAATATTATTATTATTACTATTAATATTTTTATTTTATTTTATTTTATTTTTTTTTTTTTTTGCTCTATCACAGTCCTCTGATACGACTGGTGGTATTTTATAGAGTGGGGTTCCAGGTTGCATTCTGCTTCCTTAGAGTCCATCATTTTTCTTACTATGTGCGCCGTTTCCAGGATCACACTCTTCTGCATGAGTCCTGGAGCTACTTCAGTCTCTAGTTTTTCCAGATTCCTTTTCAGGGATCTTGGGATCGTGCCTAGTGTTCCTATGATTATGGGTACAATTTCCACTGGTATATCCATATCCTTCTTATTTCTATTTTTAGGTCTAGAAACCAATCCATTTTTTCTCTTCATCTCTGGTTCCCATGGTATGCGACATCAATGAGTGATACTTTATTCTGATTTTTTCAATCAACGTCACGTCTGGTCTATTTGCATGTATCACCCCATGTGTTCTGATACCATAGTCCCAGAGGATCTTTGCCTGATCGTTTTCTATCACTCCTTCAGGTTGGTGCTCGTACCACTTATTACTGCAAGGTAGCTGATGTTTCTTGCACAGGCTCCAGTGGAGGGCTTTTGCCACTGAATCATGCCTCTCTTTGTACTGGTTCTGTGCAAGTTCCGGACATTCGCTTGCTATGTGGTTTATGGTTTCATTTTTGTATTGCACTTCCTACATATGGGAGAGATGTTATTTCCATCTAGCGTTCTTTGGACATATCTGGTTCTTAGGGCCTGTTCTTGTGCCGTTGTTATCATTCCTTCAGTTTCCTTCTTGAGCTCTCCCCTCTGTAGCCATTGCCACGTGTCATCGCTCGCTAGTACTAAATTTAGTGTGTCTCATGTATTGTCCGTGCATTGGTTTGTTGTGCCAGTCCTCTGTTCTGTTTGTCATTCTCCGTCTCTGTATATTTTCTGGGTCTTTGCTACTTTTATCACTCCTTCCCATGCACTATTGAGCCACTTGTCTTCACTGGTTTTCAGATATTGCTCCAGTGCTCTATTCTCGATGTTGACGCAGTCTATACTTAGTAGTCCCCTCCCTCCTTCCTTTCGTGTTATGTATAGTCTGTCCGTATTTGCTCTTGGGTGTAGTGCTTTGTGTATTGTCACATGTTCCTTGTTTTCTGTTCCATACTGCCGAGTTCTGCCTTCGTCCATTCCACTATTCTCGCTATATCTGATTACTGGCATTGCCCATGTGTTTATGGCTTTTATCAGATTTCCGGCATTGAGTTTTGACTTGAGTATCGCCTTGAGTCTCTGCATATATTCTTTCCTGATCGTGTCTTCATCTCTGGTGTTTTATATCTCCTCCTTCCATTATTCCCAGGTTTTGTATCCCTTCTCATCTATGTGTTTGATGCTACTCCCATCTGGTAGCTTTATCCCTTCAGTCCTTGTTTTTATTATTGTTATTATTTTTTTTGGGGGGTGGGGTGTGGTGTTTATCACAGTCCTCTGCTCCATGAGTCCTGGAGCTACTTCGGCCTCTAGTTTTTCTAGATTCCTTTTCAGGGATATTATTATTATTATTATTATTATTATTATTATTATTATTATTCATTATTATATTATTATTAATATTATTATTATTATTATTATTATTATTATTATTATTATTATTATATTATTATTCAGAAGATGAACCTTCTTCACATGGAACAAACCTACAGAGGCCACTAACTTGAAATTCAACCTTCCAAAGAATAGTATTATTATTATTATTATTATTATTATTATTATTATTATTATTATTATTATTATTATTATTATTATTATTATTATTATTATTATTATTTATTATTATTATTATTATTATTATATTATTATTATTATTATTATTATTATTATAATTATTATTTTTTTGTGTGTGTGTGCTCTATCACAGTCCTCTACTTCGACTGCGTGGTATTTATAGTATGGGGTTCCAGGTTGCATCCTGCCTCTTTAGGAGTCCATCACTTTTCTTACTATGTGCTCTCGTTTCTAGATCATACTCCTCTGCATACTCCTGGAGCTACTTCAGCCTATAGTTTATCCAGATTCCTTTTCAGGGTCTTGGGATCGTGCCTAGTGTTCCTATGATTATGAGTACAATTTCCACTGGCATATCCCATATCCTTCTTATTTCTATTTTCAGTTCTTGATTCTCATCCATTTTTCCCTCTCTTCTTCAACTCTGGTGTCCCATGGTATTGCGACAATGAGTGATACTTTCTTCTTGATTTTGTCAATCAACGTCACGTCTGGTCTATTTGCATGTATCACCCTATCTGTTCTGATACCATAGTCCCAGAGGATCTTTGCCTGATCGTTTTCTATCACTCCTTCAGGTTGGTGTTCGTACCACTTATTACAGCAAGGTAGCTAGTGTTTCTTGAACAGGCTCCAGTGGAGGGCTTTTGCACTGAATCATGCCTCTTTTTGTACTGGTTCTGTGTAAGTGCCGGACATTCGCTTGCTAGTGGTTTATGGTTTCATTTTTCGTATTGCACTTCCTACATATGGGAGAGATGTTATTTCCATCTATCGTTCTTTGGATATATCTGGTTCTTAGGACCCTGATCTTGTGCCGTTGTTATCATTCTCCCCTCTGAAGCCATTGCCACGTGTCATCACTCGATAGTTTCTTTAGTGTGTCTCATGCATTATCCCGTGCATTGTTTGTTATGTCATTTCTCGTTCTGTCTGTCATTCTCCTGTCTCTGTATATTTCTGGGTCTTCGTGTACTTCCCATCCACTCTTGAGCCACTTGTCTTCACTGGTCTTCATATATTGCCGTAGTGCTCTGTTCTCGATGTTGACGCAGTTCTCTATGCTTAGTAGTCCCCTCCCTCCTTCCTTTCGTGTTATGTCTGTCCATATTTGCTCTTGGGTGAAGGGCTTTGTGTATTGTCATATGTTTCCTGGTTTTCTGGTATATGCTGCGAAGTTCTGCCTTCGCCCATTCCACTATTCCTCAGCTGTATCTGATTACTGGCACTGCCCAGGTGTTTATGGCTTTTATCATATTTCTGGCGTTGAGTTTTGACTCGAGTATCACCTTGAGTCTCTGCATATATTCTTTCCTGATCGTGTCCTTCATCTCTTGGTGTTTTATATCTCCTCCTTCCATTATTCCCGGAGGAATTTGTATCCCATCTCAATCTATGTGTTTGATGTTCCTATCTGGTAGCTTTATCCCTTCAGTCCTTGTTATTTTGCCTTTTGTATGTTGACTTAAGGCGCATTTTTCTATTCCAAACTCCATCCTAATGTCCCCAGATACAATGCTTACAGTCTGGATTAGGGTATCTATTTCCTTGATGCTCTTACCATACAGCTTGATGTCGTCCATGAACTCAGATGGTTTAATTCTGTTGCCTCTTTTCTTGAGTTGTACCCAGGATCCATCTTCTGCAGTACTTTTGTCATGGGAATCATGGCTACTATGAAGAGTATTGGGGACAGTGAGTCACCACTGGAAGATTCCTCTCCGGATATTATCTCTGCTAGTCTTATTCCAGAGCTTGTAAGTATTGTATTCCAGTTGCACATTGTATTTTTGAGGAAGCTGATGGTGTTTTCCTCTGCCCCATATATTTTCAGGCATTCTATTAGCCATGTGTGTGGTACCATGTCGAAGGCTTTCTTATAGTCTATCCATGCCATGCTTAGGTTGGTTTCCCTTCTCTAACTGATCTTCATTACCATTTTTTCTATCAGGAGCTGGTCTTTTGTGCTCCTACACTTCCTTCTGCAGCCTTTCTGTTGGTGGGGGATGGTGTTTGTATCCTCTAGGTAGTTGTATAGCCTTTCGCTGATGATACCTGTTAGTAACTTCCACATTATTGGTAGGTAGGTGATAGGCCTGTAGTTACTGGCTATATTTCCCTTACTCTTGTCTTTCTGGACTAAGGATGTTCTTCCTGTGCTCATCCATTTGGGCGCATGATGATTTGTGATACAATGCTGGAGTGGTTTCTTCTATTCTTGGGTGTAGACCTAGAAGTTTTTGAACCAGTATCCATGGACTTCATCGGGACCTGGGGCTTTCCAGTTTTGGCATTTTCTTTAGTTGGTGTCTGACTGTGTCTGTCGTGATGTCAGTGAATCTTTGTTTTATTCACCCTGTTTCTTCAGCCTTGACTTCCTGGAGCCATGTTGCATGTTTGTTGTTTGGTACCGGATTGCTCCAGATGTTTTCCCAGAGTCTCTTACTTGGTTCGGCTTCAGGAATTTCTTGGTGGTTGTCTTCCCCTCTTAGTTGGCTGTATAGTCTTTTCTGGTTGGTTCCGAATAATTTGTTCTGTTGGTATCCCTCATTCCTGTTCATGTACCGTTGGATCTTATTATTAATATTATTATTATTATTATTACTAATTATTATTATTATTATTATTATTATTATTATTATTATTATCATTATTATTATTATTATTATTATTATTGATTAATTATTATTAGTATTATTATTATTATTCAGGAATTGAGGCTTCCAAAGAATGTGGCATAACAGAAGATAATGGGAAATACAGAAAGAGAAGATCAGTTATTAGAAAAACAGATAAATAAATAAGTAAATAAATAAATAAGTAAGTAAATAAATAAAAATGTAAGTAAACCAATAAAAATACATGATTTATATTAGGGTATCGAATGCACTGCATCTTAGCTTGACCTTCTGATGCACGACGATGCATATATGTGTGACAAGAACAGCCTAGAGGTATATTAAAACAATCTTAATATGACAACTCCTAGTAAAGGTTCTAAAGTAATCTTATAGCCTAACTCTGATTAATTCTCCGATACTCTGCGATCTTAATTATAATTCCAACCATCTCCCTCCATGATTAGTTTTCAGTATTAACTCTGGAAATTATTTTTAAAAAACACTCGTCATCAGTAAGAAACAATCTTCCAGATAACTTGGTGTTAATGTATCCTAGGGCCTTTGCTGAAACATAATGGAACGTGGATTAAGATATTACAGATTAACCTTGGTCGTAATAACTCAGAATGCATTTTAAGCCGATAACCCTCAATTATTTTAATTTATTATTATTATATTATTATTATTATTATTATTATAAGTAATAGCTACTTCAGCAGCTTTACACTTGTAGAGATTCTTCTCTATTTTACGAATAGCAGCTTTTTCCGTGCTACTTAAACAGGCTAGTAGAGCGCCTATTGAGGTCATGTTCATATACAGTGTCAAAATAGGTGTATATATTTGAATTTTATAGATAAACTATGATACCATAGTAGTCAAAGTCATTAACGATTTTCTCTCTCTCTCTCTTTTTCTTGAAGCGAGCTTTCGTCTGGAGCTGCCAGATATGCTCGGGCTGGGAAGCTGAGGGTGGAATGATCTTGGTGTGGTGTCCGTCCTCATTATATCTGGGGTTGACAGCAGTGGGTCTGCCTCATGCTGATCTCCTATTGGCTGGTGGCGGTAAGTCTTCGTTTTCATTGGTGGCTTGAACCAGGTCTCAAGCCACTTTCTCTGAGTCGATGGTTGCGATGTTGCAGGTCCTGCAGCCGTCTAGACCTGAGCGGTGCGGTAACATTGATGGGCATTGCCTTCCGTCAAGCATTTCAGCAGTGCAGTGTGCTGAATTACACCATTGAATATAGCTCCGACGATTGGCTCCCCTTCCTCGACGTCCTTGTAAGCAAGACGGAAGACGGTCTTTGTATTTCTGTTTACACAAAGAAGACTAATTTAGGACTGCCGCAACAGTGACAGTGAGTGCCCCGCCAGATTCAAAAGCACCACCGTCAGGGCCTTCGTCAGGAAAGCCCTCTCCCACTGCTCGACCTGGCAGGACACTCACCAGGAACTCGACCGCGCCTCCCAACTACTTGTTAATAACGGATATTCAAATAAATTAATCAGTAAGTAAGTCCGCACAGCCCTGGAGAAAGGGTATGGTATGAGAGCCCGCAGCCCCACCCCCAGGATAATAACCAAGCTGCATTTACAAAGCTTTCATGAGTTCCTATTACCGTGAAGAAGAGGATTCCATTAAGAAAATTATTTCTGAAAATGTATCCCCGACCGACAACACCAGGAATATCGACTTAATCATATATTACCAGAATCGGAAGATGCGTGACCCTTTTATGAAAAATAACCCCTCTCCACAGGTACGAGACCCCCTGAAGCAGACGCATGTAGTGTACCAGTATACATGCTCAGTCCGCGAATGTAGCGGCGCCTACGTAGGTATGACTACCGTGCGCCTGTCGAAGAGATTCTCATGCCACGCCCAAGAAGGGGTTATCAAGAATCATGCCCGCACCAAACATCAAGAGGCCATCTCCCGGGATGTCACCATGTAGAACACGAAGATCATCGGGAATGCCCCTGATGCCCGTCGCTTGCGCCTGCTGCAGGCGCTTCTCATCCAGCAAATAAAACCTACAATGAATACGACGCAGGAAGAATTTCTCCTCCCTACGAGTATGAGAAGACCTGCCACCAACAATGACACCACCAATCACGACAACTCCACGGAAGACAACGCCCCCGAACGAGGTACTCCTGCAGCAGATGGAAATCAAATTAGCCGTGACGTCCCACAGCGTCGCTCAGGAGGTCTAGACGGCTGCAGGATCTGCAGCATCGTAACCATCGACTCGGAGAAAGTGGCTTGAGACCTGGCTCAAGCCACCAATGAAAACGAAGACTTACCGCCGCCAGCCAATAGGAGATTAGCATGGGGCAGACCCCCTGCTGTCAACCCCAAATATAAGGAGGACGACACCACACCAAGATCGTGGGGTCTGAAAACTCCGATTGAAGCAGGGTCTAAGGGACAAAAACTTTCTACTCTCGCAATCCTTATTTGCAAGTAGCACAGGGACGATAGGCTGGTGTCTCTCATAAACCAGGTTTAGGCCCTTCAGGCAAAAGTAAAAAATATAACAACACACACATACACATACATCTCTCTCTCTCTCTCTCTCTCTCTCTCTCTCTCTCTCCTCTCTCTCTCTCTCTCTCTCTCTCTCTCTCTCTCTCTCTCTCTCTCTCTCTCTCCCCTCACAGATAGACGAAGACGAATGCAGCCATGGACCAAGTAACCCAGCCCACACCCACCACTGCAGAAGCACCTGAGAACCGGAAACGGACAACGTTCTTCTTCCTCTTTTCAGATGCCCCTGAAGCAGTTAGACCTCGGCTAGACTCCTCCACCTCCTCCGAAGAAGAATCCACCACAGCCACTCAAGAGGACAAGGAAAACCCCCCTGCCATGGACACAGATGATGGATTCCAGCTTGTCACCAGGAACAAACGCAAACAAAGACCAGCCAGCAGCCCTTCACCCTCACATGGAAAATACCTGATAACTCCTCCAACAGGAAACCAGTGCATATGAATTCGTTAAGGACCTCGAAAAGAAGGGTAAGTGTTCAAGGTAAGACCCACTACCAGGGGAGAACTGTTTCGCAATACCCTCAGACCTGAATACAAGTGAATATATGAAAAACAATCCTGCCAGCTTTAAATTCCTCAATCCTGACGACAAACCCTGCAGATTTATATTATGCCATTACCCTCTGCAATTTGAGACCAGGGTTATTCTGGAAAATCCCAGAGTAATCAAAGCAGAGAGATGCCACACAAAAGGACCCAACCCCCAGCCAACCCGCAAAGTCCTAGTAGAATGGAAAGGAACTCAGCCCTAAGACACTGAACCTTGGCCATGTGGGGCTCCTTCCCCACCATGGACTTCACACCAGAACCTCTGAGATGTTTTAACTGTCAGAGGTACGGACACCATGCAGTGCCTGCACCGCCAAAGCCAAATGTGGTGTATGTAGTGGGAGACATCCCCACAAAACTCTGCACAGACAAGTTTAAGAATGGACAAGAAAAACAAATGCCAGATGCCCCGCATGCAAGGGAAACCACCATGCGTGGAACAGAAAATGCCCGATAAGGCTACAGAAAATTGACACTCTTAAAGGAAACACACCTCGGAGCCTCCCTGGACACACACACACACACAGACCAGACCACAACACACAACAGCAGCTCCCACCACCCAGCAGGGATCAAGGTCCTTTGCTGCTGCAGTTAGGGGTTGCAACAAGCCCCGAAAAACACACAGACACACCCCCAGCATAAGACACAGTCCTATGCTGCTGCAGCTGGAGGGCCTAGACCCAACAGGACTCAAAGTCAGCCTCAACCTCAGAAAAAGGAACACAAAACACTCCCCAAACCACACCCAGACCAACACACACCAACGAAACAAATAACAAACACTAGAAGAAAATCAGTTTCTCAGAATCGGCCAAGCCGACTAACACATACATCCTAACCTCTCCTGTTCCCGAAACCCGACAAATCCTCCTCACTCCAAATCCTAAAACTAGCTCCACTGTTCCTGGCTCCCCAAAGCCATATAACCCAGTCTCCCCTCCGCCTCCTCCCACCACCCCACAAAGCAACAGGTTTGAAGTTCGCCCAGAACTAAACAAGACAAATATATCGCACAGACTCAAGACCTCACAAATCTACTGGTGCAAATGCTATTCAAGTTTGCAGAACTAACAGGATCAAACTTCTCAGAGGAAATAGCTAAAGAAGTCGTTGACAAGTGCATAAGAACGTCCAGAGGACTCTTTGCATCACCATGCCTACACTAATAAACAACAACAGTGCAAATGGCACTACAAATACACCCGGTGTCAGTTTCATCCCAAGTAATAGTACCAGGTACATCTCCAGTGCCATTGGCCAACCTCAGAGTTGGTAGTCAAGGCACATCAAGTGCAAATGACGAGTTAGGAAACAACAACAACACAAATGACTGCAGAGACACAGACACTATAAAAATCCTCCAGTGGAACATACTAAGTGCAAACAATAAATACGCATTCCTGCAAGCACACACACAAACAATAACTATGACATCATAATGTTACAAGAAACGCTTGTAAGGGGAAACAACGAAAACCAAAATTTTCATTTAAAGGGTACAAAGTGTACAAAACACCATACACAGACACTAAAAGAGGACTAATCACCCTGGTCAAAAACACAATCCCCTCAAAGAAGGTAGACAACATCCCTTGCGGAGATGATGTAGAATCACTGCAGTCCTAAACAAAACTCACACTTGCAAACACAACACTGACGGTACACAACATATACAGGGCTCGGGACAACACATTCGAAGGGGAAGCACTCTTCAGTGCAGCGACACAGGAAAACACACTAATTGGAGGAGACTTCAATGCACATCACCCAAGCCTGAACTCTACACAACAAACAAACACACTGGAAGACATCTACACCAGCTATCATGTGAATTCCAGAGGCGTGCCTACTAAACAGTGGAGAGCCAACTCACCTAAAAGGAGGAAGACTAGATCTTACCTTTACAAACTCCGCCCTAAAGGAGCAAACAACATGGAAGCTGCACGAGACCCTCACAAGCGACCACATAGCCATTGACATTGGCCTACGGCTCAAAAAGCTGCCCCCCATACACCGCCACCAGAAAGATGGAACCCAAGTTTGCTAACTGGTCTACATTTGAAGCCATAATGACGAGTGGGCGAGGAACTACCTTGAAAACCCTGCAAACGATATAGAACTCTTCTATGAAGAGTTCATCAGCAACTCAGAGAGGCAGCAAACATGTCCATGCCAAAGATCAAACGATCCAAGATCGATCACAAAGATGCATGGTACTACTGTGAAAGGGTCAAAGAACTCAATGCCAGAGTCAACAGAGTGCGGAAACTCTTCAGACGGGAACCATCTGACGAGATGCACAGACTTCTCAGAGAGGTAATAGCCCATGCCAGCTGAAGAGGACAAAAGAAATTAAACAACAGGCATGGTATGATGGTGTGCAAACATCAGCAGACAAACTCCAGTAACCCCAGATATGGAGATTCCTTGCAAAAATTGCAGGAAAGGAAGAACAGTGCAAAGCATCCATCCCAACCCACAAGAAGAAGCTGACAATATAGCCAGAAACTTCGCAGAAAGGACAGAAAATCCACAACCTTCCCCAAACAACACGGCGGGAAAAATAAATTAAAATTTTCCCCAGCAAGATGGAGGGAAATCAATACTGCCTGCAACACACCTGATGACACAGACACATTCACTATAGAAGAACTAAACAGTGCGCTCAGCAAGGGGAAAAGGAGACACAGCCCCTGGAGCAGATGCAATCACTTACAGCATGCTGAGACACATGGGAGGACCCTGCCAAACAGGTATATCTACTCCTGGTAAACAGGACATATGCAGAGCACACCAGGCCAAAGAAATGGCAACATCAAGACACACAACCAAATACCTAAGCCAAAAGAGGAAGGCCGCATATAGGCCGATATCCCTCATCAGCTGCACTGAAACAAAAGGTTGCAGAAAAGAATGGTTCTGAACAGACTACTATGGAAAGCAGGGCCCCTACACCATAGGCTCTATGCCTATAGGGAAGGAGTAGGCACCCATGAGTGCCTCACAGATGTGCTAAGTGCCATAAATGGCAGAAAATCCATAGTGTCTTCTTAGATCTAGAAAAGGCATATGAATTGGCCAATGCAGCAACCATCCTCTCCTCCCTAGTCAGAAAGAGGATCAAGGGCAACCTGCTTACATGGACAAACAAAAGGTACATGCAAGACAGAGAAGCAAGAGTAGTGTTCCAAGGCAGAATGTCAGAATACTACTCTCTTGAAAACGGCACTCCACAGAGGGGCATTCTAAGCCCCTTCTTATTCAATGTCCTTATGGAAAATGTAGCCTGTCTCGAGCTACCACAAGGAGTAGAGGTCTTCATATATGCTGACGATGTTTGCATCGTCAGCTCCGGCCCTCAAAGACAGCTCCAAAAGATGCAAGAAGCCTAAAGCCTTGCAAAAACTTGAGGACAAGTGCACACAACTGGGACTCAAAATCAACAGAAATAAGACAAAAGCCATGGCAATAAAACATGATCAAAATCCACCCAACCTTCTACTGAAAGGAGACGTCATAGACTGGGTGGATAGCTACACATATCTGGGAGTCTGCATTGCAGATTCACTATCTCCTGAGAAGCAAATACAGCTCCTCCAAGCGGCAAAACAAAACAAAAATGGGCTTAGAATGCCCTAAAGAAAGAAAATCACATCATTGCAAGAAGGTGCAACATACCATCTGCTCAGGAGGTTTTACATACAAAACATCAGAGCACAAGTAGAATACGCAGCCACCAGTCCCTGACAAAATCTCAGGAAAGGATCCCAAAGGCAGCAGGCTGGAAGCATCCAAAACAACGCAATGAGACTTATACTTGGAGCCCAACGTGGACAAGAATTTGTCTCTTGAGGGCAGAGACACAACTGCAGTCTCAAGCACAGGATAGGCAAAGAAATATTGCCATTCTGTGCAAAACCATCAGAAACGACAGAAATGGACTACACAAAAACAAAATGCAAGCGTGTTATAAACCTGCACGAAGAACTAGACCCGCCCAAAAACCTCATGCGGGCAGTATACTCCAGACACTGAGAGAACTGGGTATGCAGGACACAGTGAAACACATAACAAAGGATGTGCCCACCTGAGGGATACCAAAAACCACCTCCCTGGGTCGAAGACCCAATCCGGTATAACTTCACAATACTACCGGCAACAAAGCACTGTGCACAGCACAAATGAAAACTGCAGCAGAAGAAGCAATCGGGAACACAGCAGCTGAAAACATATATTACACAGATGGCTCAGTTGACCCAGAAGCTCCAGCAACTGCAGCAGCAGTGGCTGCCTAAGACTTCAAAGGAAGCTGGAGGCTATCCAACAATGCCTCCATACTACAAGCGGAACTAATGGCAATCTTAAAAGCCTTAGAAGATTCCATTTTAAAAGAAGGACACACAACAGTGCATACTGACTCCAAAGGAGCAATACTCGCTATCAAAGCGGCAAATCCAAAAGAAAATGTGACACTGATAACAGCCATAAAATCATTGGCCAATTCACATCAAGCTGCTGGCAGGAGAGTCACACTAAACTGGATACCCAGCCATGTGGGAATCCCAGGGAAATGATGAAGCTGACATCCTTGCCAAAAGTGCCCTCAGCTGCAGTACAGTAACATAAAAGTGGCAACCATCCATAACACACCTAAAGGAAATGGCAAAAAAGCTATGCCAAACTCCAAGAAGAGAGTGAAGTACGACGTCACTATCTACAAGAGTCAAGGACGTCCAAGTGGTATGTGGATGTCACAAATCTAACGCCGCATGACATCACAAAACAAACCACTAGAAAACTCTCAGTAATCACACACAGATTAAGGCTAGGATACCTCTGCACCTGGCAAACGATAGGAAATGAGGGCAGGTTATTTGTCAGTACTGTGACCGAGAGGCAATCCAGCCCCTCGAACACTACCTACTAGACTGCCCAGAGACACAGTCTTTCAGATCGAGCCTAACTGAAATAGAGCTGACACCGGCACAGATCACCAGACACATCTTAAATAACATAGGGACACATGGGAATCTCCTAATGTCTCACCCCCCTCCCAGGTAAAAAGATGAATCACACGGCATTTCTCTATAGACACATGGGAATCTCCTATTGTCTTGTAAACAAAAACCAACCGAAAGAAAGCCACACAATGCACAAACCCTCTACTTCACTGGTTGCAATGGGAGTCATAACATCTCTGGGAGCATATGTGTTACGATCCGTGATAGTTTGTAGAAATAGTTCTTTCCAAAACTACTGCTTTGGGTTATTACCTATTCTACAAATACCATAGTTTCCCTAATTATATGTCAATATTACTGTTACAGCAGGTGACGTTGGAGGCGTGAGGTATACTTCAGGCGGGACACGGAAACTCTTGCAGTAGAAGAGGGTGGACGTTCTAATAGTTGTGCGTTGCGATGTGGATTTTGGCTATACTTCGGTGGTCGTCCTGGGGAATCGTGCATCGTTGGCTACGAAGGTAGCGAATTTATGGAGAAAGCGCGCTTTGTGGAAGCTGAATGCTTCAGTGACTTGCACGGTATATATTCCCGGACGATGTAGTTGATGAGGATTCGTCTCTACGAGGAAGTTAGCCTTGTTGTTGATTGTTGGTAGCAACCACGTGATTTGTCCCTCTTGCAGATGTTCCCGTGGGGTGTCCCCCTGATCATTTGGATCAGTATTATTAATATAAATACTTGCCTCACCCCGTTTAAGAAACTGTAACTTTCACTTGGATTGTTTTGTCCACTTTTTCCATTACTAAGTTTATATGTTTGTATGGGGTTTTCTTTTGTTAATAATTATTTAAAATGTTTTCGTATGTTTTATTATTCCACTCTAATGTTTCTGCTGAAGATCATTATTATTACAGCTAAAGCTATATAAATATAATGTGATAAAAGGACAATAAATTAAATATGTTATGCGCCTGAATCTGGCGGCAATAAACTTTTTAAGTATTTAAGAATTGGTCCGTAACATATTTTTGGCATCCTCAGCGGGATCTTCAGCAGTGTCATTAGGTTGGATGGTGTAATTAATGGTAAAAACATGGAAATTGAAACTAATGACGATGCCGCTCGTTTTCTTAGAAGAGCGATTGGCGTAGTAAATTGTTTACTATTAAAAAGATCGTAACTGCTGGTTGTGTCTGATTCATTTACAGTTGGAGTTTACGGTTAGCAGTACTAATGATGACATAAGGAAAGGTATCATGGTGCATCTTGTTCTGGATGAGTGGACGTTGACTTCAAGCTTTTAGAGGAAGAAATCGACGAAACTCTGAGGTAGTGAAACTTCGACTGAAACTGGATTTGAAAAAAACTTCGAGTTTGAAGATGAACAAGAAACGGCGTGAACATGAACTTAGTATGAAGCAGTTAGAAAATGAACAGCAGAAAAACGTGATCACGAGCTGGAATTGGCCAGGCTGACGGGTTCCCGATCTCCTATTTCTGGTAATGAAGATTCCCGTATGTTGAAGTACGTACCAAAGTTTGACGAGAGTGACGTCGTAGAATTTTTCATAGCTTTTGAGAAGGTAAAGCGGCAAACTCAAGTGGAGTGAGGATAGGTGGCATTCATGGCTCAGACTGCTTTTCCGGGAAGGCCTCTAAAGGCTTGGGCTTCTCTGTCGTTGAAGATAGTCAAGATTATGCTAAAGTGAAAGAGGCCATTTTAAGGATTTATAGATGGTTCCTGAAGCCTACAGATAAAGTTTCGTGACAGTCGCAAAATCCTTCCAATCAAACTTTTTGTGGAGTTTGCTCGTGAAATGGAGAAGCATTTTGAAAATTGGTTGAGATCCAGCGATGTCAAGAGTGAGTATGCTAAAATTGTGGTCAGTTAATCTTATTGGAAAATTTTAAGCACAATTTACCTAAAGACCTTTGAATTTTCTTAAATGAAAAGAAAATTGACAATTTAGCGAGTGCTGCTCGGTTAGCTGATGAGTAGTGTTAACACACCGTAGTTATTCTAAGCCTGCTGCTAAAGGTAAATATAATGCTTATGAAACTGGTAAATTGCCTACAGGGGTTAACGTAAACTGCTAATGATGGTAATCAAGTTAAGAGTGGTCCTGGCTCCTCCCCAAAAGCATTTTAAATCTAACGTACCAGGGCAGGGTAACTTGCTTTCGTTGTGGGAAAAATGGGCATATAGCTGCTAAAGTGTCCTAAGAAGGATTCTGCCATGCTCGTTAATGATAAACAGGTAGTGGATGACTACTTTAAGTGGTTTAAACTCTCAGGTAAAATCAGCACACTTGAAAAAATTGCAAGAGGGTCATAATGTCAATGTTCTTAGAGATACAGGGGTCTTCTCAATCTTTAATTCTACGGAAAGCCATTCCAGTGGGCAGTAAGTGGTTGAATGAGCATAAGCTTATTAAAGGTGTTGGAAACGAGTGGATATCTTGTCCGGTAGTTGAACTGTATTTTTTCTTCAGACATTGTTGCCAGCGAGTCTAAGTTTGCAGTTGTTGATACTCTCCCCATACCTGAGGTTGATGTTGTTTTGGCAAATGATCTTGCTCAAGGTAAAGTAAGTTGTAATCCTACAGTTTTTGTCAATCCACAGGTGTTAGTACCTAAACCTGAAACTGGGTTTGGGCTGTGACAACTAGGTCAGGTAAAAAAAGTACCGATTTGAAGTTGAGCATCCTGACTTGGGAAGTTTGTTTAATGCAGATTCATTGGTGTATGTAAGTAACAATAAATCTATTTGCTCTGAAGAAGTAATGAATTGGAATAGAGATGACTTAGTAAAGGTTCAAAATGAGGACATGGAGATTAAAAATATTAAAATTAAGTTGGAAGAGGGCAAAGGAGTGATTATGAAGTGGATAATGAAGTTCTCTATAAAGTAATTGTTCCTATTCGGAAATGAGAGGGAAATCTGTTGAAGCATAGGGTAATTGTTATACCTTCTAAATTCAGAAATGGCATTTAAGAAAAGCTCATGATGATTTGTTTGCTGGTCACTTAGTATTACTAAAACCTTTGATAGGGTTAGGAAAAATTTCTATTGGAAAGGTCTGAAAAGAGATGTCAAGAAATATTGTAAGACTGTCACCAATGCCAAATTTCTGGTAAACCTAATATGGTAATTCCTAAGGCTCCCCTTTCTCCCATTCTTCCTTAGGAGAACCATTCGCGCATGTAGTCATTGATGTAGTGGGTCCCTTACCTCGTTCGAAAGTAGGGTCTGAGTATGTACTAACAGGTTAACTAGATATCCCAAGGCTATCCCTCTAAAGTCCCAGAAAGCTAGGGTCATTGCCAAACATTTGATCACTTATTTTTCTAGGTTTGGTCTTCCTAAAACCATCCAGTCTGATCGTGGAACAAATTTTATCAAACTATTGCTGCAGCAGTTTTAAGAATTTTGGAATTGAGCATAAACCTTCTACTCCATACCATCCAGATCACAGGGATTTGTGGAAAGGTTCCACAAACTTTGAAGGCAATGATTCGGAAGATTGTGCAATGAAAAGGTTGGTTTGTGGGAAGAATATCTTCCTTATTTGTTGTTTGCAGTACGCTCTATGCCAAATGAGTCAACAAGTTTTGCTCATTCAACTTGGTGTTTGCTCATAAAGTAAGAGGTCCATTAGACTTGTTAAGAGAAGTTTGGGAAGGTAATGGGCCGAGCGAGTGAATATTGCTGATTTCATTAATGATGGTAAGGGCAAAAGCTTTACGAAATGTGGGAAATAGCAAAGAGTAATTTTACTGAAGAGTCAAAGTAAGATGAAGTCTCTGTATGATTTAAAATCTAAGGAAAGAGTCTTTGTTCCTGGAGATAAAGTACTGTTTTGTCACAGTAAGAGGTTCGTTACAGAATAAGTTTTTGGGACCTTTGAAGTTCTAAGCAAAGTGAATGATTTGAATTACATTATTAAGCTTCCTGGTCGTAATTTGCAATGTCATATTAACATGTTAAAAAAGTACTTTGAGCGAGAGAAAACAGTGGTTTTGTCTGTTTCAGAAGATGTTAATTCGAAATGTGTAACTTCGGAGAAAGAATTTGCTTGGCCGGGTAATAATTCTGTTTTGTTTACCTAATGTGTAGAAGTCCTATCCTGAGTACTAACCAAATTAATGGATTACGGAAAGTGTTAATGAAGTTCCCGAGACTGTCAGAGATACACAGGCAGGACCACTTTATTACAGCATGATGTCGAATTGGAGTGTGAAACGCCAATTAGGCAAGCCCTTATCGATTAAATCCTGTTAAGAAAGAATTTGTTGAAAAGGAAATAAACTATTTGCTAACTAATAATTTAATTACACCCAGCAGCAGTTCGTGGAGCTCACCAATTGTAGTTGTTGCAAAGGAGAATGGACAAAGTCGATTATGCATTGATTATCGCAAGGTCAACAAAGCAACAAAGGCAGATTCTTTTCCTATTCCGCGTGTTGACGATTGCATTGATAAGGTAGGAAATTCAAAGTTCATTACGAAAATTGATCTCCTAAAAGGATATTACCAGGTCCCTTTGACTAATCGAGCAAAGAGGTATCGGCATTTGTGACAGCTGATGGTTTTGTATCAATTTCGAAGTGATGCCCTTTGGCCATGCGGAACGCCGCTGCCACTTTTCAACGATAATGGCCATGGTTACTCGGGGAATAAAAAATTGTATTGTTTATATTGATGATATAATAGTTTATTCTAATGACTTTGAAACCCATCTGTTGATTTTGGAGGAATTGTTAACTGCTCTGTCCAATGCTGGTTTGGTGATTAATCTCAGTAAAATCTTTCGTTTCGTTGCTAATTATTCGATGTTGTTGCACCTTTAACCAACTTGTTGAGAAAGCATTCCAAATTTGTGTGGGAATGACAAATGTAAAGAGTCATTTGAAATCGTAAATGTGGTATTGACTTCTTGTCCCGTTCTCAGGGCACCAAACTTTGAACTTCCTTTAGCCTTGCGGTAGATGCCTCGGATCAAGGGGTAGGTGCTGTTCTGCTGCAGGTGTGAGAGGATGGAGTAAGTCATCCGATTTCATATTTTTCTAAGAAGTTAAACAAGCATCAGGTTAAGTATTCAGTGATAGAAAGATGCTCTTGCTCTTATATTAGCTCTTCTGCATTTCGAGGCATATATTAGTGCTCAGAGTGGTAAGTTTTAGTGTATACAGATCACAATCCACTGAAATACATCCAGCAGTTCAATAATAAAAATCGTAGACTTACCCGCTGGGCAATGTTTTTGCAGGATTATAATTTGGAAATTATTCACATTCCTGGGAAAGATAATAAAATACCAGATGCCCTGTCTAGAGTGTAATGTTGTTATTCCGCATATTTGCTTTGTATATGTAATTAATTTGCTTTCTTTTCTATTGGAAATTTTGTAAGGTTCCCTATGTTTTGTTTAGTCTGTAGATTGTATACTTGACTATTGTAAAGGAATTATTGTGTACAACTTTGTTTTTCTTGTTTCGGAGATAAGGTTTTGGAAAATAAATTCTGCAAGTTTTATAGTGCTACTTAGGTTATTTTGCTTGCTAGCATTCACTTTACATAAAATCAATGTGATTTTTTGTTAAGGGTAAGGGGGGGGTGTTACGATCCCGTGATAGTTTGTAGGAAATAGTTTCTTTCAAACTACTGCTTTGGGTTATTACCTATTCTACAAATACCATAGTTCCCTAATTATATGTCAAATATTACTGTTACAGCAGGTGACGTTGGAGGCGTGAGGTATACTTCAGGCGGGACACGGAACTCTGCAGTAGAAGAGGGTGGACGTTCGAATAGTCTTGTGTTGCGAGTGTTATTTTGGCTATACTTCGGTGGTCGTCCTGGGAATCGTGCATCGTTGGCTACGAAGGTAGCGAATTTATGGAGGAAAAGCGCGCTTTGTGGAAGCTGAATGCTTCAATGGACCTGCACGGTATATATTCCCGGACGATGTAGTTGATGAGGATTAGTCTCGACGAGGAAGTTAGCCCTGTTGTTTTTGATTGTTGGTAGCAACCACGTGATTTGTCCCTCTTGCAGATGTTCCCGTGGGTGTCCCACTGATCATTTGGATCATAATTATTAATTATATAATACTTGCCTCACCTCCGTTTAAGAAACTGTAACTTTCAGAATTTCATTGTCCTAGTTGACTATTGTAACTTTCACTTGGATTGTTTTGTCACTTTTTCCATTACTAAGTTTATATGTTTATGGGTTTTCTTTTGTTAATAATCATTTAAAATGTTTTCGTATGTTTATTATTCCACTCTAATGTTTCTGCTGAAGATCATTATTATTACAGGTAAAGCTATAAATATAATGTGATAAAAGGGCCAATAAATTAAATATGTTATGTCGCCTGAATCTGGCGGCAATAAACTTTTTAAGTATTTAAGAATTGGTCCGTACAATATGTATAAGTGTGAGTATGCATGAACATGTATATATACTATAATACTTGCTTAATGTTGGTTTGATATATATTGCAATATTTTCAGATGCTACACACATGTATACATATTGTGCCTAAAATGTTTTATAGGTAACGCCTTTCTTTCCCTCAAACTACAACTCGCTTCCTTCTCCCTACTCAGCACTCTCCAGCTAGGCTGAGTCTCACTGCTATAAAACTTTCTCTCCTACTGATGGGTACCGTAAGGTTCAAAGGGGTTGCAATCCTGCCTGTCACCCTATCTCCTTTCCAAAGCAAACCGCCAAAGCACTGTTTTTTTTGTATCTTTACAGATATTCCAGTTACGGCTGCTCTAGGAGCAAGAGCCCGTGCCAGCACAAGGCTGGCTTAATCTCCAACAACAACAACAACAACAAGATCATTACCACCCTCAGCTTCCTAGCCTAGAGGATGTTCTGGCAGCTCCAGACGAAAGCTCGCTTCAAGAAAAAGAAGAGAGAGAGAAAATCGTTAATGACTTTGATGATTATGGTATCATAGTTTATCTGTAAAATTCAATATATTACACCTATTTGACACTGTATTTGATCATGACCTCTATAGGCGCTCTACTAGCTTGTTTAAGTAGCACGAAAAAGCCGCTATTAGAAAAAATAGAGAAGAATCTCTACAAGTGTAACGCTGCTGAAGTAGCCATTATACTTTTAATAAAGTATGCTTGAGAGAGGGTCTGTTCTTTCCTAAGTATTATTATTATTATTATTATTATTATTATTATTATTATTATTATTATTATTATTAAAAACAATGGCAGATTTACAGAATTGACTTTACACAAAATTTTTCTCTCAATTTTCCTATTAATTTGTTTTTCTGGCATGAGAAGAATTGAGAGAATTTTCATATAAAAAAAATCAATTCTGTAAATTCTGTAATTATTTTTAATAAAGCATGTTCGAAAGGAGGTGTGTTTTTCAGCATACACAGTTTATTATTATTATTATTATTATTATTATTATTATTATTATTATTATTATTATTATTATTATTATTATTATTATTATTCAGAAGATGAACACTTTTCACATGAACTATCCCAAAGAGGCCACTGACTTGAAATTTAATGTTCCAAAGAATATTATGGTGTTAATTTGAAAGAAGTAACAGAAAGTAACTGGAAATACAGACAAAAGGTAAATTGAACCATTAATAATTATATAAAATATAAGTAAATTACTAAAATACAAGGAGAATTGTTTTAGGGTAGTAATATATTACATCTTCGCTCGAACATCTGAGGTTATAATTGCACACCATCCTCAGGGAGACTGAAAATGATAAGACTAAATATTAATTTCAGCACAGCCTCCGATCTGACTATGCACCAATTTACTGAGAAAACTCATAACCTTGCGAACATAACAATCTATTCTTCATTTTCCTTTTAAGATTCAAGTCAGTGGCTGCTTAAAGCACTGGCAAGGGAAGGTTGAAAAGAGGATGATTGGTGATAGTAAAGAGAAGGTGCAGAAACAAGAGAAAAAAGTCAAGAAATGTCTGCTAGAGGAAGAATTGGTATTCAAAGTGATTCAGAATGAGGACTAACCAGAAAGATGGAGCAATGAATATAGTGGGATTTTGCGAGAAATAGATTTGATAATGTCTAGAAGAGTATTAGTGGGCTAGAATATGAGCCAAATCTCCTTTACAGAGGAGAAGTATGAAAAAATGGCTGACAATGTATAATAAGGCAATTAGTATAAGAGCCAAGTCTCCTTTACAGAAGCGAAGTATATGAGCCAAGTCTCCTTCATAGTAGCGACGTATGAAAAATGTCTGGCTATGTATGAGGGTTAGTATATGAGCCAACTCTCCTTTATAGAAGAGAAGTATGAAAAAACGTCTGGCAATGTATAAAGGGGTTATTATATTAGCCAACTACCCTTCATAGAAGAGAAGTTATTTGGAAAACGTCTGGCTATGTATTAGAGGGCTAGTATATGAGCCAAAGCCCCTTTATTGCAGTGAAGTTTAAATGGTGAAAGCAAATGAAATACATGATTCTGAAGCATAAGGAGAGAGAGAAAAAGGCTTAGAAGAAAAACAAACGCCAAAAAGAATGAACTAAGACTGTTATGCACAATGATCATAAGATGGACAGGGATAAAGATGGATTAGTTTTTGAAGACTTCTGTTTTGAGCAGACAGCTAATGAGATCATTATCAGGAACCTTACTTTCATAATAATCGGTTGAGAATTATGATCTCCTGTATGTGTATGTGTGTGCGCGTTTAGGGATGAACTGATTTATGGATTAGGTTTACTCTACGATAAGTCGTTTGTGTACAGGGAGGTTGAAATCTCTCGCTCTCTCTCTCTCTCTCTCTCTCTCTCTCTCTCTCTCTCCCTCTCTCTCTCTCTCTCTCTCATGGATATTAAGGGATAGAATTATATGGCTAAGTGAATCCTCTCTCTCTCTCTCTCTCTCTCTCATGGAGATGAAGGAGAAATTATAATGGCTGGCGAACTTCTTCTCTCTCTCTCTCTCTCTCCCCTCTCTCTCTCTCTCTCTCTCTCTCTCTCTCTCTCTCATGAGATTAGATAGAATTATATGGCTTTTAGTGAATCCTCTCTCTCTCTCTCTCTCTCTCTCTCTCTCAGCTCTCTCTCTCTCTCTCTCTCTCTCTCTCTCCTCTCACTCTCTCTCTCTCTCTTTCTTCCTATCTCTCTCTCTCTCTCTCGTGGATATTAAGGATAGAATTATTATGGCTATAGTGAAATCCCCTCTCTCTCCCTCTCTCTCTCTCTCTCTCTCTCCTCTCTCGCTCTCATGGATATTAAGGATAGAATTATATGGCTATAGTGAATCCTCTCTCTCTCTCTCTCTCTCTCTCTCTCTCTCTCTCTCTCTCTCTCTAATGGAGATTAAGGAGAGAGAATTATATGGCTGGCGAATCTCTCTCCTCTCTCTCTCTCTCTCTCTCTCTCTCTCTCTCTTATGGAGATTAAGGATAGAATTATATGGCTGGTGAATCTTCTCTCTCTCTCTCTCTCTCTCTCTCTCTCTCTCTCTCTCTCTCTCTCTCTCTCTCTCTCTCTCGCTCTCGCAGTCTCAGCAATTGCAAAAATGTAGTTACCTACTTGGAAGATAGTTTAATGAAAAACTGATAGAATTAGTTTTTCATTTTTGATTTAACGAAAGTAAACAAAATGCCTGGTACATGAGTGCGATGACATCTCTAAATATTCATATTTTTATGAAATGATAGTGGGTTTGAATTTATATATATCAATATCACAAAATTACAAGAGAGAAGACAGTCACAATAAATATAGCATGTAAATATGAAAAAAAATGAAACTATAAAATATCATATAATATGATTTGATACAGGGTATCCATAAAGTCCCAGTACCATTACAAGTATTTATTGTTCAGAATGGCACTGGGACTTTATGGACACCCTTTATAATATTATATATATAATATATAATATAACACAATCATACAAGACAAAAGACAACCCCAACCCCAAAAATAGCATGTAAATACGGAAAAATAAAATAATAATAATAT
>NC_061091.1:80787854-80800354 GCF_015104395.2 Macrobrachium nipponense | reverse complement strand
CCCTATCTGTTCTGATACCATAGTCCAAGAGGATCTTTGCCTGATCGTTTTCTATCACTCCCTCAGGTTGGTGCTCGTACCACTTATTACTGCAAGGTAGCTGATGTTTCTTGCACAGGCTCCAGTTGAGGGCTTTTGCCACTGAATCATGCCTCTTTTTGTACTGGTTCTGTGTATTCGCTTGCTATGTGGTTTATGGTTTCATTTTTCGTATTGCACTTCCTACATATGGGAGAGATGTTATTTCCGTCTATTGTTCTTTGAACATATCTGGTTATTAGGGCCTGATCCTGTGCCGCTGTTATCATTCCTTCAGTTTCCTTCTTTAGCTCTCCCCTCTGTAGCCATTGCCATGTGTCATCGCTGGCTAGTACTTTAGTCTGTCTCATGTATTGTCCGTGCATTGGTTTGTTGTGCCAGTCCTCTGTTCTGTTTGTCATTCTCCTGTCTCTGTATATTTCTTGGTCTTCGTCTACTTTTATTAGTCCTTCTTCCCATGCACTCTTTAGCCACTCGTCTTCACTGGTTTTCAGATATTACCCCAGTGCTCTGTTCTCGATGTTGACGCAGTCCTCTATACTTAGTAGTCCTCATCCCTCCTTCCTTTCGTGTTATGTATAGTCTGTCCGTATTTGCTCTTGGTCACGTGTAGTGTTTGTGTATTTCATATGGTTTCCTGGTTTTCTGATCTATACTGTGGAGTTTCTGCTTTCGGACATTCCACTATCCTGCGCTGTATCTGATTACTGGCACTGCCCATGTGTTTTTAATGGCTTTTTATCATATTTCCGGCGTTTGAGTTTTGACTTGAGTATCGCCTTGAGTCTCTGCATATATTCTTTCCTGATCGTGTCCTTCATCTCTTGGTGTTTTATATCCCCTATTATTATTATTATTATTATTATTATTATTATTATTATTATTACCATATTCTAGTATTACTGGGGATTCTTCTATACATTTCTGTGAAGCTGATGTATTCAATGCAACTTATGGACCACCAAAACAATATATACGAGACAAATCCCATATATATTGATGCTTAAGCGCCTGTTACGCTCTTGCTATAGTAGATTCACATCAACCTGCATTTGATGTCTAGGACAGTCCCTTACGACGCTCCTGATTGGCTGTTGATAAGCCAATCACATGGCTGGAAACTCATAGTCTCTCTCGAGAGCTCACATTGGTAGGATCTATGTTCCACCTCTCCGATGGGTACATCTTTCAGGAGAGGTAGAACATACATGCTGCCTATGTGAACTCTCGAGAGAGACTGAGGTTCCAACCCTTTGACTGTCTTATCAACTGACAATCAGGACCGTCGTGAGGGACTGGCCTAGACATCAAATGCACGGTTGATGTGAATCTACTTTTATAGTGATGCGGATAAACATCAAGGACGTTTCCACGTCCACCTGAGGCACCATATCACCTCGGAGTAGTTCCAGAGCGAAGTTTGATACGGAAAACTAGATATTTTTCGACCCACGCTCCAAAACGAGGGAAAAATGTCTGGAGGACTGATAACAAAAGCAGCACTCTCTCCCTCCCGATGCTCATTAACAGAACTACCGAGCTGCGCTAATATGATCTCGAGCGTCTGATTACGCTTCTGTTTATTGTTCGGGAAAAAACAAGTGAATTCATGATGCGCGCTTCTCTCCGGGTGAAACTTGAGGTTTTTGGTACGTAAGACAAGATGCGCTTTTTCTTCTTCTTCTTCTGTTTTTCTTGTGATTTTTATGGTTCATTTGATTCAAATACATTCTTCTTCTTCTCCTTCTTCTTCTTCTTCTTATTTCCTTCCTAATTAACACTATTGTTCCGCCCTCAGAAGAGCTAGGATTATATTTCATCCGTGAGACGATGATACTCGTCTCACGAATTTACTCTCTGTCTCCTTCATTCATTTACACATTTATCGAATTATTTATCAATTTTCTTGTTTATTTTTTTTGTTTTTTTTCTTCTGATGATGTATATATATTGATGTCTCTCTCTCTCTGTCTCTGTCTGTCTGTCTGTCTGTCTGTCTGTCTCTCTCTAGTGAAGGTAAATAGTGTATTCATTAATATCAAGGCTTTTCTCTCTCTCTCTCTCTCTCTGGGACTGATGATCAAATAAAAGGGTTCCAAACTTATAGATCAGATCGAAAAAATAGGAATCAAGGGGGAACCGCAATATATGGGAAAGACAAAAAACAAGGAAAAATATATGAGAAATATAGTAACTCAGAATGTGAACTAATAGCGGTAGAATTTGAATCTAAAAAATTAATGAACATAGTAATATATAGACCTCCTAATACTAAAGAGTTTGACTTAATAATTGAAAAAAATTGGATGATATATGTAGAAATCACAAGGACTGACTATTCTCCTATCTGGAGACTTCAACTTTCCTTTCGTAGAATGGAAAGAACGAATAGGAGATTGTGGTTGTACTTATACATATAAAAAAGAGAGTAATAGTAGTGCAGAAGATAAGAGGCAATTCGAAAAGCTATTAGATATGCTACTAGAATACAACATTCAACAAATAAATCACCTGCCAACAAGAAAGGAAAAAATACTTTAGACTAGTATTTGTGAACGAGATGAAATTATCTTAAGAAATAATAGTTTATAATGCGAGTATTTCAGACCATAATGACATAAACTAACCAGTTTTCATTCCAAAGCAAGTGAAAAAACAGAGATAAGCAAGAAATGAAAAAGTGGGAAGGATATGGAAAATACAACTTCTACAGTAAAAATATAAAATGGTCAGAAATAAATGAAGAATTAAACAAAGATTGGGATAACATTTTCGTAAGTGATGACATAAGGAGATATTATATAAGATATTAGAGAAAATAGTGGATAAATATATACCGAAGAAGAAAAGTAAACATCATTCATGCATACCAAGAGACAGAAGGATCTTGTTCCAGAAAATCAGAAAGTGGAAAAAAAGGTCTTGCAAAAGAAAAAAATGCATGGAAAGTTATAGAACTAAAAAGTAAGATAGAAAATGCAGAACAAAAGATTATACAATCAAAAGAAAATGAAAAACGGGACTTGGAAGAAAAAACCCTATTAAATATCAAGCAAAAACCCCAAACGATATACACATATGCGAAGAAGATGAATAAAAGAAGAATAGAAATAGGCCCTCTGAGAATTGAAGGGAGATTAACGAATGAAAAAAAAGGAAATTTGCAACATACTGGCAGAACGATATAAGAGAGAATTCACCCCTAGAATAGATAATGAGATATGATATAGAAGTAAGGGACGAAAATAGTGAATATTTAGCTGACATAGAAATTAATGAAGCTGATATTGTGCAAGGTAATTACTGAAATTAAAAATGGAGCTGCTGCAGGGCCTGATGGAGTCCCTGATATTTTGTTAAAGAAAGTAGTTCATTCTATCGCAAAGCCACTTGCAATATTATTAAGACAAAGTGTAGATACAGGCAAGATTTATGATGAGCACAAATTAGCATATATCACCCCCTACTTTAATTTCAAAAGTGGACCAAGACTAGAGGCAAGTAATTATAGGCCTGTGAGTCTAACATCACATATTATGAAAGTGTATGAAAGGGTAATGAAGAAAAATATTATGAAACATTTAATAAAAAATAATTTGTTTAATATAGGACAACATGGTTTCATACCCGGAAAAAGTACACAAACCCAACTGTTAGTCCACCGTGAGAACATATTCAAAATATGAAAAGCGGAAATGAAACAGATGTGGTTTATCTAGACTTTGCAAAAGCTTTTGACAAAGTAGACCATAATATATTAGCGAAGAAAATTAGAAAACACAATATCGTAGATCCCAAAGTAGGAAGATGGTTAAAAGAATTTTTACACAACAGAAAAACAGATAGTTATTGCAAACGATGAGAAATCGATGAAACCAAGGTAATATCCGGTGTGCCACAAGGTACGGTGTTAGCTGCAATACTGTTTGTTATTATGAATGAAGACATAGACAGTAATGTTAAGGAATCGGTAGTGAGTAGTTTCGCTTTGATGACACAAGAATAAGTAGAGAGAAATTACTTGTGATGAAGATAGGAACGTTCTACAAAGAGACCTTAACAAAGCATATGATTGGGGCAGAGGTAAATAGGATGGTATTTAACTCTGATAAATTTGAATCAATAAATTATGGAGACAGAGAAGGAAAGCTATATGCATATAGGGGACCTAATAATGAGACAATCACAAATAAGGAAGCAGTTAAAGACCTTGGTGTGATGATGAATAGGAACATGTTATGCAATGATCAAATAGCAATTCTTTTGGCAAAATGTGAAGCAAAAATGGGAGTGTTCTTACGGCACTTCAAAACAAAAAGAAAAGCTGAACACATGATTATGCTTTATAAAACATATGTTCGTAGTCACTTGAATATTGCAATATGATATGGTACCCACACTATCAAAAGGATATTGCACAAATAGAGAGTGTACAAAGGTCCTTTACAGCTAGAATAGAAGAAGTTAAGGACCTTGACTACTGGGAAAAACTACAATCCTTAAAATTATATAGTCTAGAAAGGAGAAGAGAACGCTACATGATAATTCAGGCATGGAAACAGATAGAAGGAATAACAGAAAATATCGTGGAACCTAGAAATATCAGAAAGAGCAAGCAGAGGTAGATTAATAGTGTCCAAAACTATACCAGGAAAAAAAAATAAGAAAGCACACAGGACAATAATCCACTACGCACCAGCATCGATAATGCAGCGTCTATTCAATGCGTTGCCAGCTCATCTGAAGAATATATCAGGAGTGAGCGTAGATGTGTTAAGAATAAGCTCGACAAATATCTAAACTGCATCCCAGACCATCCAAGATTGGAAGATGCAAAATATACCGGAAGATGTACTAGCAACTCTCTGGTAGACATTAGAGGTGCCTCACACTGAGGGACCTGGGGCAACCCGAACGAACTGTAAGGTCTGTAAGGTAAGGTCTCTCTCTCTCTCTCTCTCTCACACCACACACCACACATACACTTAACTTTCCTCCTTTCAGTCCCGATGACGCAACAGCTCAGAATAATACAAGTTGGAGAAAGCCACCTCCAGAATCATCTTTCTTTCACTGTGACTGGAAGAGAAAGTTCCAGTACGAGAAGTATTATATTTGATACAAGTTTGATGTGAGTTTGGCTGCATTACGATAGACTGGACTGGACGTTCCAGTTTTCATCGTAGCCTCTGGAAACAAAGGAGAGAGAGAGAGAGAGAGAGAGAGAGAGAGAGAGAGAGAGAGAGCCTCAATATTAATGGATGCACTATTCATTTTTCACTAGAGATATGAGGGGATAGAGAGATAGAGTTACAATGTGTTACAAGGATTGTGATGTCTCAAAGACTTATTAGTGTGTGTGAGAGAGAGAGAGAGAGAGAGAGAGAGAGAGAGACAAATTAAAAATCCTAAACAATACCAAACACTTCAACAAACACCACAAGAAGAAGAAGTCAACGACTCACGACATCTTATCTCGTCGACTTTCCTTTGTTTTTCCCAGCGGAAATGGAACAATGAGAATCCCACCAGCGACAGGAAGTGAACTGGAAGATATTTTGCTCTGTAAGGAAACGATTCTATGATCTTTCAAATTAATTTTTGGATATAGCTTCTCATATCAATTTCCGTCGATGCGTTTTTGTTTTTTATATTAAAATCCTTATTTTTATTTTTTGGTTCGGTTGGTCATTCATCCTGGCAATTGGATCTTCAGAAATTCAAGACAAATTGTAAATATTTCTAACACAAAGTAATTCTCCTTTTATTTTAATAATTGACTTAACCCTCTGTATCTATACTTTATTATTTCTTCATCAGGAGGTCCTTCATACGCCGATTCTTGTAGTAAATAATGAGGGACACTCTTTTCTTCCTCCATGGGGCGGACGTGTTCCTCTATTATTTTCTTCACGTCCTCCTTGTATTGGTGGTGCATGAAGGCTTTATAGAAAAAGTTTGATATCCTCCGGGGTGGAATGTTTCCTTCTCTCTTCCTCCGTCATGTACCACTTGTCAAGGGCGGCTCGTGTTTCTCGGTTTTACGAGTTCATTCGAGTATCCACATTTTGATTAGCATCTGGGATGCTCGGTCGAGTTCGAGGTGTGTGTCCTGCCACGTCAAACAGTGCGAGAGAGCCCTCCTGAAGAAGGCCCTGACGGTGGTGGTCTTGAACCGCGCAGGACACTCGCTATCGCCATTCAGACAAAGTCCAAGGTTCGTAGCTTTGGTGTAAACTGTAGTCGCCAACTTCTGATTCGTCTTCGTGACAAGGACGTCGAGGAAGGGGAGCCGATCGTTGCTGCTGTACTCGACAGTGAAGTTAAGTGCGCTGTGCTGCAGGAACTGCTGCCGAAGGGGCTTCTACCTCATCCTCGCAGTCGGCTTGCACGAAGATGTCATTGATATAGCGTCCGTCGTGTGTGCGACATCTGTGTGCGAGAAGACCCTTTCTTCCACTTCTCCCGTGTAGAAGTTAGCGAAGAGGACTCCTAAGGGGGATCCCATCGCTACGCCGTCCTTTTGGCGGTACATCTGTCCTCGGTGGGTGGTGAAGGGGTCTCTCTTCGTACAGATATCCAGCAGGTTCTTAAGGAGTCTTCTGAGATGTTAGGGGGTCTCATATCGGGATTCCGATATACCCGCTCCATGATGATCCCTATCGTCTCGTCGACTGGGACGTTGTTGAATAGGGACTCAACGTCTAAGGACGCCATGGTTCCCGCACCGGGGGAGTGGCGGATCTTCTCCAAAAATTCCACTCCCAAGATTACCGGAACAATTTAGAAGTTTCTCGACAAAGTATTGCATCAGAAGTCTCGGCGTTTCTCACGACACTTCGGCGCCTGTTAAGTTCCACTAAACTCCTGCCGATTCTAGAACCATCATGAGAACAGGAGCTTTCAACACACGCGCGAAAGTATCCGTGCTGCAGAACTTCTCGAAGATGCGTTTTCCTTTTCCTTCCTATCTTTCTTTGCTATGAAGCATTTACCATTACAATCCTGCCTCCTAAGGAGTCCATCACTTTTCTCACTATATGTTTGTTGTTTCCAGGAGCAAAACTTTTCTGCATGAGTCCTGGAGCTACTTTAGCATCTAGTTTTTCCAGGTTCCTTTTTAGAGACCCTGGGATCATGCCTCCTAGTGTCCCTGGGTATATAGTTACCATTGGCATGTCCCATATCCTTCTTATTTCTATTTTCAAGTCTTGATACCAATCAATTTTTTCCCTTTCTTTCTTTTCAACTCTGGTGTGGTGTCCCATGGTATTGTGACATCAATGAGTACACTTTCTTCTTGATTTTGTCAATCAACGTCACGTCTGGTCTATTTACACGTATCATCCTATCTGTTCTGATACCATAGTCCCAGAGGATCTTTGCCTGAACGTTTTCTATCACTCCTTCAGGTTGGTGCTCGTACCACTTATTACTGCAAGGTAGCGGGTGTTTCTTGCACAGGCTCTAATAGAGGGCTGAAAATTTTTTGCCACTAAATCATGTCTCTTTTTGTACTGGTTCTGTGCAAGTGCAAGACATTCGCTTGCTATGTGGTTTATTATTATTATTATTATTATTATTATTATTATTATTATTATTATTATTATTATTATTATTATTATTATTATTACATTCAAGCTTCCAAAGAATATTATGGCACTCATTCGAAAGAAGTAACAGAAGGTAATTAGAAATACAGAAGGAGAGATCAGGTATGAAAAAAAAGACACAATGTCCAGCAGTGCCTCAAGACTTAATCTGACATCTTTGAAGTCCCGAAATCAAACCGAGCGATATATTAACACCTCGATGTGAAATTCAATGTCCCACTAAAGACAGGTCTCATGGCACAGTGCCATCCGCCAGGTGATGCATATTGCCAATTACTCTTGGCACTACGAGTTTGATTAAAACCACGATCATCGTTGCATATGCGATGTCTTTGTGACAAGATCCTTTGATTGGCGTGTTTAAATTGATTCTTCTCTCTCTCTCTCTCTCTCTCTCTCTCTCTCTCTCTCTCGTCTGTTCATAGACCCTTTGGCGGGCTTGTTCCATGTGGATAGGTTTCATCTTCTGAATATAATAATAATAATAATAATAATAATAATAATAATAATAATAATAATAATAATATAATAATAATAATAATCATAATAATGATGATGATATTCTTCGAAAGCTTGAATTTCAAGTCAGTGGCCCTTTGGTGGGCTTGTTCCATGTGAATAGGTTTCATCTCTGAGTATATAATAATAATAATAATAATAATAATAATAATAATAATATATTTCGAAGGAGACCCTCTCGTAGACATGTTTTGTAAAACAAAAAATAACTGCTGCTTCAGCACTATTAATCTTATAGAGTCTTCTCTATCTTTCTGATGACGGCTTTCTCGTTGTTGCTTAGACTGGCGAGCAACGCACCAAAGGGCATGGTAAAATTCGGTTGAGTCATTTGATTTATTATTGCTTATACAATTCTCTCTCTCTCTCTCTCTCTCTCTCTCTCTCTAACGCGACGTTTCCTCCCTGATCGACAGGACATTATCAAGCGATAACTGCTGAGGGACTGAATTCCAGTGGCGAGTCCTTCTCCTTTTATCGTGGTGTTGCGAGCTCTCCAGTACGGTCAGAGCACTTCTCCGGTAGGTCGAGTTTTTATTGGTTCCGCCGGGAAGGTGACTCATACGGCGGGCGTGAACTAGTCTTGCAGACCCTTCTTCAGGTAGGGGGTATCACTGGGAGCCTCTTGATTGGCTTCTACCTGCGTGACGTCACCCCGTGGTATTATTCTCCTGTCCGGGTGTTCGTTCCATGCGCGCTGGTACTTTCGTTAGGGGAGAGGGGTGTGGTCCTCCTCACACACGTCGGTATCAGGAACGCTTCTTGGGTTTTATTGAGGGGAGGCTTTTCTTCGAGGATGAGCAGCGCTTCTAGGAGACGCAGACGTCGTGGGTCAGGTGCTCTTCCCGATGATCTTAGTATTCCTGACGATGTCGTCTCTCGTGATGTTTCTGCGGTGTACTGCAAGGGCGTGCTGCCTAATGGCGCCCTCCTGGGCGTGGCAGGAAATCCTTTTCGACAGGCGCATCGTCGTCATGCCGATGTAAATCCCAGGCATCCTTGGGCGGGGCATACGTATCGGTGGACGACGTTGGACTGCTTCAGGGGGTCTCCTGCCGGTGGGGAGGGGTTTGTTTCTTCATCAGGAGGTCTTTCGTACGCCGATTATTGTAGTTAAATAATGAGGGACACTCTCTTTCCTTCCTCCATTGGGCGGACGTGTTTCCTCTATTATTTTCTTCATGGCTGCTTCTTCTTCCTTGTATTGGTGGTGCATGAAGGCTTTATAGAAAGTTTGATGTCCTCCGGGGGCGGAACGTTCCTTCTCTCTTCCTCCGTCATGTACCACTTGTCAAGGGCGGCTCGAGTTTCTCGGTTTACGAGTTTGTTCGAGTACCCATTGTTAATTAGCATCTGTGGGATGCTCGGTCGAGTTCGAGGTGTGTGTCCTGCCACGTCGAACAGTGCGAGGAGGGCCCTCCTGACGAAGGCCCTGACGGTGGTGGTCTTGAACCGCGCAGGACAATCGCTATCACCATTCAGACAAAGTCCGAGGTTCGTAGCTTTTTTGGTGTAAACGGTCGTCGCCAAACTTCTGATTCGTCTTCGTGACAAGGACGTCGAGGAAGGGGAGCCGATCGTTGCTGCTGTACTCGACAGTGAAGTTGAGTGCGCTGTTCTGCAGGAACTGCTGCCGAAGGGCTTCTACCTCATCCTCGCAGTCGGCTTGCACGAAGATGTCATCAATGTAGCGTGCGTATGTGCTTGGGGACATCTGTGTGTCGGAGGTGAGAAGACCCTTTCTTCCACTTCTCCCATGTAGAAGTTAGCGAAGAGGACTCCTAAGGGGACCCCATCGCTACGCCGTCCTTCCGGCGGTACATCTGTCCTCGGTGGTGGTGGTGGAAAGGGGCTCTCTTCGTACAGATATCCAGCAGGGTTCTTAAGGAGTCTTCTGGATGTTAGGGGGTCTCATATCGGGATTCCTATATACCCGCTCCATGATGATCCCTATCGTCTCGTCGACTGGGACGTTGGTGAATAGGGACTCAACGTCTAAGGACGCCATGGTTCCCGCAGCGGGGGAGTCGCGGATCTTCTCCAAAAATTCCACCGATGAGGTGAGGCAGTACCTGGAGGGGATATAGGGGGTCAGAATTTTATTAAGGCGTTTGGCCAGAGCGTAAGTCGGGGCGGGCGTTTGGCTGATGATCGGGCGTAGGGGGTTGCCTTCCTTGTGGGTCTTCACGTTCCCGTAAAGGTAGCCGAGGCTGTAGTCACCTTGGATGGGCGGGAGGGGGTGTGTGCATTCGTGGCGGCATTCACGGCTGCGATGACCCGGTTGGCGTCGCGTTTTGATGTCTTCCGTAGGGTTCTCGTAAGTCTCTCGAACTTAGAGACATCAGACAAGATGGCGTCGAGTTTCTCGAAGTATTCCGAGGTGCTGATGAGCACGAACGCGGCTGTCTTGTCTGCACGCCTTACGGTGATGTCTTCTTCTTCTTCAGATCTGCGGCTGCCTCCTTCATCTCTTTGGTGTAGATACCGCTCGAGTATGACCCCCTGTCCGTAAGGGCCTCTGCTAGCAGAAGAGGTTGAAGGGCGTCCGTCGTTGTTAGGATCTTCTTTGCTTCCAACTGCTGAATCGAGTCGAGGAGCATCTCAATCTCCAGGCGTTTCTCGTGTTTCTTCGGTTTTGACATGAAGTGGCAGTTTAGTCCGAGGTTTAATATGTCATTTTGTTCAGGGGTGGGCTGGTATGGAGTGAGGTTGATATACCTCTGTGTCTTTTCTTGAATGCGTAGCTTACCGCCGTTGAGGGCGACAAGCTTGCGGGTAACGCCCCTAACCCGGTTACGCATGTCCTTCTTTCGCTTAGGTAGGCAAGGCGCGCGTTAATATCTTCGTAGGTGGGAGGCTCGCGCTGGTCCTCGCTCGGTCGTCTGGTTGGTGGTGGTGGTCTCTTGCAGGGGTGTCGTGTCTGGTATTGTCATCAGGATCAGGGCGGACAGCTTCAGCACGTATTTTCGCCCATTTCTTCTCGCAGGCGGTGATGTTTCCTCTTTCAGGGTCTTCATATCGGCAGTCTTCTCCCGTAGTTGCCGCTGTAGGAGGGACGTCCTGAAGTCCCTGGTCCTTTCTTCATTTCTTGCTGTGGGGTCGTGCAGCCTGATGTTTGTATATTTCGGAAGGAGACCCTCTCGTAGACATGTTTTGTTAAAAATAACTGCTGCTTCAGCACTATTAATCTTATAAAGAGTCTTCTCTATCTTTCTGATGACGGCTTTCTCGTTGTTGCTTAGACTGGCGAGCAACGCACCAAAGGGCATGGTAAAATTCGGTTGAGTCATTTTCTATAAAGCCTTCATGCACCACCAATACAAGGAAGAAGAAGCAGCCATGAAGAAAATAATAGAGGAACACGTCCGCCCCATGGAGGAAGGAAAGAGAGTGTCCCTCATTATTTACTACAAGAATCGGCGTACGAAAGACCTCCTGATGAAGAACAACCCCTCCCCACCGGCAGGAGACCCCCTGAAGCAGTCCAACGTCGTCTACCGATACGTATGCCCCGCCCAAGGATGCCCTGGGATTTACATCGCATGACGACGATGCGCCTGTCGAAAAGGATTTCCTGCCCACGCCCAGGAGGGCGCCATTAGGCAGCACGCCCTTGCAGTACACCGCAGAAACATCACGAGAGACGACATCGTCAGGAATACTAAGATCATCGGGAGAGCACCTGACCCACGACGTCTGCGTCTCCTAGAAGCGCTGCTCATCCTCGAAGAAAAGCCTCCCCTCAATACCACCCAAGAAGCGTTCCTGATACCGACGTGTGTGAGGAGGACCACACCCCTCTCCCCTAACGAAAGTACCAGCGCGCATGGAACGAACACCGGACAGGAGAATAATACCAGGGGTGACGTCACGCAGGTAGAAGCCAATCAAGAGGCTCCCGGTGATACCCCCTACCCTGAGGAAGGTCTGCAAGACTAGTCAACGCCCGCCGTATGAGTCACCTTCCGGGAACCAATAAAAACTCGACCTACCGGAGAAGTGCTCTGACCGTACTGGAGAGCTCGCAACACCACGATAAAAGGAGAAGGACTCGCCACTGGAATTCAGTCCCTCAGCAGTTATCGCTTGATAATGTCCTGTCGATCAGGAGGAAACGTCGCGTTAGAGAGAGAGAGAGAGAGAGAGAGAGAGAGAGAATTGTATAAGCAATAATAAATCAAATGACTCAACCGAATTTTACCATGCCCTTTGGTGCGTTGCTCCGCCAGTCTAAGCAACAACGAGAAAGCCGTCAGCAGAAAGATAGAGAAGACTCTTTATAAGATTAATAGTGCTGAAGCAGCAGTTATTTTTAACAAAATAATAATA
>NC_061091.1:80745354-80780354 GCF_015104395.2 Macrobrachium nipponense | reverse complement strand
CAGGAAAGAGACATAGAAAAATCCTTATTATTAGCCATATTAAATGAAGGAGAAAACACGCAAACCATCATAGTGATAAATGTGCAGGGTTTAGTTATGAGTAACTCAAAAAGAAAAATAGAGTACTTCGAAGAACTAACCCAAATTGAAAAGAAAATAGATATAATGAATAGAAGTGAAACCTGGTATTCCCAAGAGACTGGGAATGACGATCAAGTAAAAGGGTTCCAAACTTATAGATCAGAGAGAAAAAATAGGAATCAAGGGGGAACCGCAATATATGGGAAAGACCAAAAACAAGGAAAAATATATGAGAAATATAGTAACTAATAGCGGTAGAATTTGAACCTGAAAAATTAATGAACATAGTAATATATAGACCCCCTAATGCTAAAGAGTTTGACATAATAATAGAAAAATTGGATGATATATGTAGAAATCACAATGACTGGACTATCTCCTATCTGGAGACTTTACCGTTTTCCCTTTCGTAGACTGGAAAGAATGAATAGGAGATTGTGGTTGTATTTTTTACATATAAAAAAGAGAGTAATAGTAGTGCAGAGGATAAGAGGCAATTCGAAAAGCTATTAGATATGCTACTAGAATACAACATTCAACAAATAAATCACCTGCAAACAAGAATGGAAAATACTTTAGACCTAGTATTTGTGAACGAGGTGAATTATGTAAAGAAATAATAGTTTATAATGCGAGTATTTCAGACCATAATGTCATAAAATTAACAATCCATTCCAAAGCAAGTGAAAATAGAGATAAGCAAGAAATGAAAAAGTGGGAAGGATATGGAAAATACAACTTCTACAATAAAAATATAAAATGGTCAGAAATAAATGAAGAATTAAACGAAGATTGGGATAACATTTTTGTAAGTGATGACATACGGGTAAATATGGAGATAATATATAAAGTATTAGAAAAAATAGTGGAAAAATATATACCGAAGAAGAAAAGTAAACATCAGTCATGCATACCAAGAGACAGAAGGATCTTGTTCCAGAAAATATGGAAGTGGAAAAAAGGTCTTTCAAAAGAAAAAATTGCATGGAAAGTTATAGAACTAAAAATTAAGATAGAAAATGCAGAACAAAGGATTATACAATCAAAAGAAAATGAAAAACGGGACTTACAAGAAAAAACCCTAGTAAATATCAAGCAAAACCCCAACTATTATACTCGTATGCAAAAAAGATGAATAAAAGAAGAATAGAAATAGGCCCTCTAAGAATTGAAGGGAGATTAACGAATAAAATAAAGGAAATATGCAACATATTGGCAGAACGATATAAGAGAGAATTCACCCATAGAATTGATAATGAAGATAATGATATAGAAGCAAGGGACGAAAATAGTGAATATTTAGCCGACATAGATATTAATGAAGCTGATATTGTGCAGGCTATTAATGGAATTAAAAATGGAGCTGCTGCAGGGCCTGATGGTGTCCCTGCTATTTTGTTAAAGAAAGTAGTTCATTCTATCGCAAAGCCACTTGCAATATTATTAAGACAAAGTGTATATACAGGCAAGATTTATGTAAAGCAAAAATGGGAATGTTGTTACGGCACTTCAAAACAAGAAAAGCTGAACACATGATTATGCTCTATAAAACATATGTTCGTAGTCCACTTGAATATTGCAATATGATATAGTACCCACACTATCAAAAGGATATTGCACAAATAGAGAGTGTACAAAGGTCCTTTACAGCTAGAATAGAAGAAGTTAAGGACCTTGACTACTGGGAAAGATTACAATCCTTAAAATTATATAGTCTAGAAAGGAGAAGAGAACGCTACATGATAATTCCGGCATGGAAACAGCTAAAAGGAATAGCCGAAAACATAATGGTGCTAAAAATATCAGAAAGAGCATGCAGAGGTAGATTAATAGTGCCCAAAACTATACCAGGAAAAATAAGGAAAGCACACAGGACATTAATCCACTATCCACCAGCATCGATAATGCAACGTCTATTCAAAGCGTTGCTAGCTCATCTGAGGAATATATCAGGAGTGAGCGTAGATGTATTTAAGAATAAGCTCGACAAATATCTCTGCTGCATCCCAGAACATTCAAGATTGGAAGATGCAAAATATACCGGAAGATGTACTAGCAACTCTCTGGTAGACATTAGAGGTGCGTACACTGAGGGACCTGGGGCAACCCAAACAAGATGTAAGGTCTGTAAGGTAAGGTCTCTCTCTCTCTATCAAAAAAATTTCGGTATTTCAACGGATGCCATACGAGAGGCACCGCCTCCCGTTAGGAAGATGGAGCTAATCATGAGCTAAGTTGGGGGAAGTTTAGCCTGGATATTAAATTTCCAGCTGATGTGGAATATATTCGGACGTTTCCAGGTCTTGTTTGTTGGTGGGGGAGGGGGTGTTGGGGGAAGCCTTAAAGGTATCTGGAAACACCTGAGGATATTAACCTGTAATTCTGATCACTTCAAGGTCATTTATTAATAGTAAATTCGCTGATTAATGGTGTCCCAAGACTTTTGATCTAGCACTCTACGATGCTGATGTATAGCAGGGTTCCATCAGTCCAACCCTCGGCATTATTCAAGGTTCATTGCGGCGTCCTTTAAGGCAACAAACTGCAACCCCTTTCATTCCCTTTTCACTGTACCTCCGCCCACATTATCTTTCCTCCACCTTACTTTGTTCAACGATCTCCTAACAGCTGTTTCATGGTACACGTTCCAACACCTTTTCTACTCTCATTCCCTTTCAGCGCTGAATGACGTCATCGTAGGTCCCAGTACTTGGCAACTGGACTGAATTATACATTCCATTCTTATAGAGAGGTTCATATTCTTTGAATTGTTTCTCATATATGAAAAACAGATCGTAAGGTATCACTTGTATCTTAAGGTCTTTAACTGTCCATTTACTCGTATCATTGAGTCTTAACTGTCGATTTACTATGACATTATAATTCGTATTGATTCTCTTTGAGGATCAGTTTAAGATTGTAATTATTATTCATCGAAAAGGTAAACAACATTTATGTGAAACCAGTTATTTTCGGTCCTTTGGACGTCAGAACAATAATAATATAAATTATGGTTCTTTTTATATTTTAACGACGTCGTCTGCAGAAGATTCTTTTCAACTTGGAAGGAAATACAACTGAGAGAGAGAGAGAGAGAGAGAGAGAGAGAGAGAGAGAGAGAGAGAGAGAGAGAGAGAGAGAGGGGGGGGGAGGGGGGGGGGGTGTCAGTCAGGAATTAGAGTTTTGCTTTACTTATGTATGAAATGTCACGATATGAAGACTTGTTTTACCTAAGAGAGAGAGAGAGAGAGAGAGAGAGAGAGAGTCAGGAATTAGAGTTTTGCTTTACCTATGTATGCAAATGTCACGATATGAGGATTTGTTTCACCTACAAGAGAGAGAGAGAGAGAGAGAGAGAGAGAGAGAGAGAGAGAGAGAGAGAGAGAGAGAGAGTTTTGCTTTACCTATGTATGCAATGTCACGATATGAAGAATTATTTTATCTACGAGAGAGAGAGTCAGTCAGTCAGGAATTAGAGTTTAGCTTTACCTATGTATGAAAATGTCACGATATGAAGACTTGTTCACCTACGAGGAGAGAGAGAGAGAGAGAGAGAGAGAGAGAGAGAGAGAGAGAGAGAGAGAGAGAGAGAGAGAGAGAGAGAGAGAGAGTTAGGAATTAGAGTTTTGCTTTACCTATGTATGAAAATGTCACGATATGAAGACTTGTTTCACCTACGAGAGAGAGAGAGAGAGAGAGAGAGAGAGAGAGAGAGAGAGAGAGAGAGAGAGAGAGAGTCTGGAATCAGTTTTACTTTATTTACTGAGAGAACCACGATATGAAGACTATTCCATCTAACAATAGATGTCAGGAAATAGTTTTATCTACACGATTTGATGACTTACTCTACCTACAAGACAGACACAGGGTTCATTCTTTTACTATTTGCAAGAGAGAGAGAGAAGAGAGAGAGAGAGAGAGAGAGAGAGAGAGAGAGAGAGAGAGAGAGAGGTCTAATCCCCTCAGGATTTGATGCCAGCCCCAAATTGTAGTCACAAACACGGACGTAATCCTCTTAAAATGGATCAAATGCCAGTTGAAAACCCAGGCTATGATCTGCGTCGTTTCTTGAGTTCTATTTCCAGGTACCTGGAGGAATTATTATTATCATCATTCCCATCCTAAAGGTCAGACGAAGGATTCTCATTCATACAATCCTTCACCAGAGTCTCTCTCTCTCTCTCTCTCTGAAACTCTTTATGCATGAATTTCATAAAAGTTCTGTGGATCGTTTGGACAAAGGTCTGCTTACGATGCATCGCACATTGGTGCACTGTAGGCACTGTTCAAGGGTATTTGCAGTGTCCCTTCTGACCTTGCCACCATCCACTTTTTAGCTTTTTACTTTTACCTCCATTCTCACTTCCTTTCCTGAATTTTGCCGCCTTGCCTGTTTTGCTATCACTACCCAGTGCAACTGTGGGGGTATATTCTCCTAGTTCCACTTTCAGAATATTGTTCTACATATCTTTACGTTCCTGTCCAACCACTCCATCTCTTTTCCCGAAAGGTCGAAAGTGCCCTAGTGTTTCGATTGACAGCGTGAATTTCATTATTTTTAATTTTTTTAAATTTCAATTTACTGAAACCTTTGTTAGTGTCTCACAAGATTCCTGACCAGATACAACAAGACATCGATTTACGATTACGTTCATTAACCCACAAACGCCATAGGATGGTAGCGCCGTCAGTGCACATCACGTGGTGCATTGTAGGCATTACTTAAGATTATTTGCAGCGTCCCTTAGACCACTAGCTGCGACCCCTTCTGTTCTTCTTAACTGTGCCTTCGTTAGTATTCTCTGTCTTCCATCTTAAACCTGTCTCCTAACAATCGTTTCGTAGTGTAACTACAAAAGGTTTTACCTCCTGTTACACCTTTCAAACCTTTCTACCCTCAATCTCCCTTCAACGTTGAATGACCTCGTAAGCCGCAGCACTTGGATTGAGGCCTCGATTTTAAATATTCCATTCCATTAAACCATAAACCAAATCCGGGCAGTAACTAATTCCTTTCGAGCCGGTGATTGTCAGAGTAATCTATAACTATAGCTTGTTCACTTAAGGTAGAGATTCTTGGATGAGCCCTATCCCTACGAGACGTTTGTCTGGCTGCCGCTGATTGGCTGGTACCGGGAGGTATAGGCAGCTCCCAGCCAATCAACGGCCGCCAAGCCAACTTGTTCGCAGGCATAGGGCTCACCCAAGAATCCACCTTAAGTAAACAAGCTATAGTAGCTAGTTTATTTCTCCAAATCACCAGCGCACTTCTCTTGTTATCACTCTTTCTTATTCATCCTTCTTCTTCTCAGATTTTATTTTAAAGAAGGTGACTAAAAAGAGCTGGAGAGAGAGAGAGAGAGAGAGAGAGAGGACAGACAGACAGACAGAGAAGCCTTTCACAGCTGATTTCAAGCGTAACGAAGAAAAGGCAAATCCGATTTAGCTCGGAAAATGGGTGAAGTGGCCGTCGACCGAGAGAGAGAGAGAGAGAGAGAGAGAGAGAGAGAGAGAGAAGAGAGAGAGAGAGAGAGAGAGAGAGAGAGAGAGAGAGAGAGAGAGAGACTGATTTTGTACAGGGTGGTTCTCATTCACCACTAAATATATCTGCGTAACTCGTACAATCTGTTTTAATAAGACGAATGGAATATTATCATTACAGAAGATTATATATATTATGTGATTTTGGGTGTTTGGATAAATTTATGAAATTTAATACAGAAGTCGTGAAAATTAGGTTTGGTTAGACACTGGAAAACGGGAGTTGGAGCGGTTGGACAGCGAGATAAAAAGATGAAGTTAGGGTCAGGGTAAAAGCCAGCAGTTGCCTTAATAAGCAATAGTTCAAGGTAGAAGAAAGGATGCAGTAATGGAGGTTTAAGCAAAATGATGAAGACAAAATAAAAATAAAAAGTGGGTACAGTTGTTGGCCTAAGGGACACCGCAAACACCTTTTTAAGTAATGCGTACGGTGCACCACGTGAGGTGTACTGTGATGTATTTAGGCCGCTAATCGGTCACAGAAGAGAAACTTGGCAGTTGGTTAATTAGATCAGCATCAAAATGAGTCTGTTATTAACGACAGAAGTTTTAAGTTTGATTCGGGATTTTTTTTTCTTCTTTTTATCTACCCTCCCCAGTGGCGGCTTTCTCTCATAAGGCTTCTGTAATTAACATCGAAACAGGTTTCTGTAATTAACATCGAAACAGATTTCTGTAATTAACATCGAAACAGGTGTCAGTAATTAACACCGAAGCAGGTGTCAGTAATTAACATCAAAAAGGGGTTTCAGTAATTAACATCGGAACAGTTTTCTGTAATTAACATCGAAACTGGTGTCAATAATTAACATCGAAACAGGTGTCAATAATTAACATCAAAAAGGGGTTTCAGTAATTAACACCGAAGCAGATTTCAGTAATTAACATCGAAACGGGTTTCAATAATTAACATCGAAACAAGTTTCAGTAATTAACACCTGAACATGGTTCCGAAATTAACGTTGAAACAGGTTTTTATAATTAACATCAAACCGAGAGTCAGTAATTAACATTGAAGCAGGTTTCAATAACTAAAATCGAAGCGGGTTAACATAGAATCAGGTTTTTGTAATTAACATCGAAAAAGGTTTTTGTAATTAACATCAAAAAGGTGTTTCAATAATTAACATCGAAACAGGCTTCACTATCTATGGTTATTTTAATTTTTATACATATTTTTTAATACATAGTTGAAAGACAATTTGTTCAGGGATTGAATAGAAGGCATCTATAAGTTATCTATTTGTTCTATATATACATATATGTGTGTGTAAGGTCTCTCTCTCTCTCTCTCTCTCTCTCTCTCTCTCTCTCTCTCTCTCACACAACGTCAATCTTCTCGTATAAATATCATAAACTTTAAATAGTTTCCACAGGCTACTTCACTTCCAACAGAGAGAGAGAGACCTTACCTTACCTTACAGACCTTACATCTTGTTTGGGTTCCCCCAGGTCCCTCAGTGTGAGGCACCTCTAATGTCTACCAGAGAATTGCTAGTGCATCTTCCGGTATATTTTGTGTCTTCCAATCTTGGATGGTCTGGGATGCAGCTTAGATATTTGTCGAGGTTATTCTTAAACATATCTACGTTCACTCCTGATATATTCCTCAGATGAGCTGGCAACGCATTGAATAGACGCTGCATTGTCGATGCTGGTGCGTAGTGGATTAATGTCCTGTGTGCTTTCCTTATTTTTCCTGGTATAGTTTTGGGCACTATTAATCTACCTCTGCTTGCCCTTTCTGATATTTTTAGCTCCATGATGTTTTCGGCAATTCCTTCTATCTGTTTCCATGCCTGAATTATCATGTAGTGTTCTCTTCTCCTTTCTAGACTATAGTATTTTAAGGATTGTAGTCTTTCCCAGTAGTCAAGATCCTTCTTCTACTCTAGCTGTAAAGGACCTTTGTATACTTTGTATACTCTCTATTTATGCAATATCCTTTTGATAGCGTGGTTACCATATCATATTGCAATATTCAAGTGGACTACGAACGTATGTTTTATAAAGTATAATCATGTGTTCAGATTTTCTTGTTTTGAAGTGCCGTAACAACATTTCCATTTTTGCTTTACATTTGGCCAGTAGAATTCCTATTTGATCATTACATAACATGTTCCTATTCAACATCACACCAAGGTCTTTAACTACTTTCTTATTTGTGATTGTCTCAGTATTAGTTCCCCTATATGTATATGCATATAGCTTTCCTTCTCTGCCTCCATAATTTATTGACTCAAATTTATCAGAGTTAAATACCATCCTATTTACCTCTGCCCAATCATATACTTTGTTAAGGTCACTTTGTTAAGGTCTCTTTGTAGCGCGTTCCTATCTTCATCACAAGTAATTTCTCTACTTATTCTTGTGTCATTGGCAAAACTACTCACTACCGAGTCCTTAACATTACTGTCTATGTCTGCAATAATAATAACAAACAGTAATGCAGCTAACACTGTACCTTGTGGCACACCGGATATTACCTTAGCTTCATCCGATTTCTCATCGTTTGCAATAACTATCTGTTTTCTGTTGTGTAAAAATTCCTTTAACAATCTTCCTACTTTATCCATTATATTATGTTTTCTAATTTTCTTCGCTAATATATTATGATCTACCTTGTAAAAAGCTTTTGCAAAGTCTATATAAACCACATCTATTTCATTTCCGTTTTTCATATTTTTGTATATGTTGTCACGGTGGACTAACAGTTGGGTTTGTGTACTTTTTTCCGGGTACAAAACCATGCTGTCCTATATTGAACAAATATTTTTTTTTTTTTTATTAAATGTTTCATAATATTTTTCTTCATACACTTTCATAATATGTGATGTTAGACTCACAGGCCTATAATTACTTGCCTCTAGTCTTGATCCACTTTTGAAAGTAGGAGTAATATATGGTAATTTGTGCTCATCATAAATCTTGCCCGTATCTACACTTTGTCTTAATAATATTGCAATTGGCTTTGCGATAGAATGAACTACTTTCTTTAACAAAATAGCAGGGACACCATCAGGCCTAGCTGCAGCTAAATTTTTAATTTCATTAATAGTTTGCGCAATATCAGCTTCATTAATATCTATGTCTGATAAATATTCACTATTTTCATCCCTTATTTCTGCATCATTATCTTCATTTTCAATTCTAGGGGTGAATTCTCTCTTATATCTTACTGCCAATATTTTGCATATATCTTGTTTTCATTCGTTAATCTCCCTTCAATTTTAAGAGGCCCTATTTCTATTCTTCTTTTATTCATATTTTTTGCATACGAGCACAATAGTTTGGGGTTTTGCTTGATATTTACTAGGGTTTTTTCTTTTAAGTCCCGTTTTTCATTTTCTTTTGATTGTATAATCTTTTGTTCTGCATTTTCTATCTTACTTTTTAGTTCCATCACTTTCCATGCATTTTTTTTCTTTTGTAAGACCTTTTTTCCACTTTCTGATTTTCTGGAACAAGATCCTTCTGTCTCTTGGTATGCATGACTGATGTTTACTATTCTTCTTCAGTATATATTTATCCACTATTTCCTCTAATATTTTATATAATATCTCCGTATTCACCTTTATATCATTACTTACGAAAATGTTATCCCAATCTTTGTTTAATTCTTCATTTATTTCTGACCATTTTATATTTTTTACTGTAGAAATTGTGTTTTCCATATCCTTCCCACTTTTTCATTTCTTGCTTATCTCTGTTTCTACTTGCTTTAGAATGGACTGTTAATTCTATGACATTATGGTCTGAAATACTCGCGTTATAAACTATTATTTCTTTAACATAATTCACCTTGTTCACAAATACTAGGTCTAAAGTATTTTCCTTTCTTGTTGGCAGGTGATTTATTTGTTGAATGTTGTATTCTAGTCGCATATGTAATATCTTTTCAAATTGCCTCTTATCTTCTGCACTACGATTACTCTCTTTTTTATATGTATAAATACAACCACAATCTCCTATTCGTTCTTTCCAGTCTACGAAAGGAAAGTTAAAGTCTCCGGATAGGACAATAGTCCAGTCCAGGTCTATATATTACTATGTTTTCAGATTCAAATTCTTCCACTATTAGTTCACATTCCGAGTTACTATATTTCTCATATATTTTTCCTTGTTTTTTGTCTTTCCCATATATCGAGGTACCCCCTTGATTCCTATTTTTTCTATCTGATCCATAAGTTTGGAACCCTTTTATTTGATCATCATTACCAGTCTCTTGGGAATACCAGGTTTAAATTATATTCATTATATCTATTTTCTTTTCAATTTAGGTTAGTTCTTCTAAGTACTCTATTTTTCTTTTTGAGTTACTCGTAACTAAACCCTGCGCTTTCATCACTATGATGGCTTACATGTTATCTCCTTCATTTAATTTGGGTAATAATAAGGATTTTCCCATGTCTCTTTCCTGTTCTGGTATGTTGTTCTTTTCTTCATTTCTAGAAATTCTGACATTAAAAATCATACTTTTCCCTAATATTTGATCTTCCTTCATCATAATTATTCATTTTGTGTCTGGATCTGCAATTTTCTCCGTATTTGCAATATCCCCTAGCATCGTACATACAGTATTTATCTCTTGAGCTATAGTATCTTGGAGCTGATGCTTGGAAATTCTTTGCTGACACTCCATATCGAGGTGATGGCTTGCTTTTTTCCTTTACCTCATGTTCTTTGTTCCTCTCTTTATTTGTTTCTTTCCTATTTTGGATTTTATTATTTAATTGATTATTTAATTGATTTTGATTCATGGCTACAGGGTACATATATTTAAATTTTTTGTCGAACTTACATCCTTTTCCTTTTTTTTAGATTTTTGCATATTTTTGGATGTAGATCTCTGCAATCATCCTCATAGCCGTCTAGGTATGCACATTTACCATAGATTTTATAGTTGTTACACACCTTGGGATATTTGTAGTAGCATCTTTCACCGAATCTGCAATTCCCTCTTTTCAAAAGGGTGCAGACTTTGTCTTTCTTGTCTATTTTTTCCTCTTTCCCATCGTATGTATGCTACTTGACTGCCTCATATGTAGTATCAATAAGTATCTTTGCATCCATACTCTTGTCTTGTTCTTTGTTTTCCTTATTTTCTTCTGTCATATCAGTTTTGTTTTCTTCTCTTCTGTTTCCCTCTTCTTCTTCTTCCTCTTCCTCTTCTTCTTCATCCTCTACTATTTGCACATTAAGTCTTGATTTAATAACATTGTCTATCCATGATAGACATGTTGAGCAAAATACTCTGGTATCCTTACTCATATTTTGCATTACTCCAGCACATTGAGGATGCATTGGAATGTTGCATGCAGAACATTTTCTAATCAGGTTTTGTGGATTAACTATGCTATACCACACCTTACACAGTTTGCATGCTTATGGCATTCTTTATCCTATTGCATCAATTAGTATATTCACGATGTTTACCTTATTCATTTTCTTTGTCGGAATGTGTTGATTGCTGTAAATTTTCTTTGAGTATCTTGACCACTTGGATTTTATTTGGAGCTCCTTCAATCATTTTCAAGATGTTTTCTGTTGATTTGTTCCAGTTTGAACGATCATATCCTTCTAATATGTCTATGAATGCTTTTGTATCTTTTTGATTAGGGCTGTTATTGATCTCATAGATGAGAAATGACAGCTCCCTTCCTGTTAGCTCATCATATTGCATATCTGCTAGATTTCGCCATTTTTATCCACAGTTGAAAAACTTACTGCCATCATGCTCTGATTTACAATATTTCACTCGATAAACTAACTTAGTAGACGCTTTATCCTACTATTTTCACACTAATCTTATCAACGACAATTCACGAACACTTCTAGATATTTTTCGATTTCTAGACGTATGTTAAACACTTGATATCTGTTGATTAATCAGACTGTGCGCAGGTATGTCTCACCAAGCAAGATGGCACTACTCGAGAGAGAGAGAGAGAAGAGAGAGAGAGAGAGAGAGAGGAGAGAGAGAGAGAGGAGAAACTAACTATCCCGAAGTTGCCTAAACAGACGTTCGGAATGAAAGGGGACTTTTTTATTGTTCTCGAGCAGAACAGAGGAGCAAACAGAAGTTAACAATCGCCATCTGCTAATTTAGTGGTCCTGAAAACAGCCAGATTGTATATTCAATGAAACATGCAATTTTAACCTTGTGATCTCTCAAAGTAAAATACTTCCAGCCATATTTTCTTTCTCCCCAGTGGAATTCTTTCGTCATACACATTATTATTATTATTATTAGTAGTTATTATTATTATTATTATTATTATTATTATATTATTATTATTTTATTATTATTCTTATTTTATTATTTATTATTATTATTAGTATTATTATTATTACTAGCAAACATATGTATGCAGAAATACGTATGATAAATTCGCAAAGTAACTAAGTGTACAGGCATAACCAGCCTTGTTTCACTGGCAGAACCAGCTCCATTTCAGGGAATCCCTTCTCACCCCCCCATCCCCTTTGGAGGGGTAGGGGGAGTTGGGGGAAGAGGTTTGAACGAAACCCCATTATAAACCATCTTACGGTCCCCACTATAATCCTGCCAAGTTTCATGCCCATGGGACCAGCCGTTTTGGCCGTGATTGAATGACAGACGGATGGATAGACATTACGTCCATTATAGTAAGATATTTTATTACTATTATTATTGTTATTATTATTATTATTATTATTATTATTATTATTATTATTATTATTATTATTATTATCATCATTCAAGCATCTTACGAATATACGATCGCTTCTTTTACACGACGAGACGGGATCAATCGCTTCGAGCCCCCATCACTAAACAGATATAAAACTTGTTTGTGGCAACTACCATTGAAATGGGTCTCCGATACCATCACTTGTTTTTCCAACATTTCAATAATACCTGCCTCCGTTTCGGGAGCTTTGACCTCAAATAAATCCTCAGATAAATTTTTCCCCCTTTACGAGTCGCATTTCACGGTTGTTCTCTCTCTCTCTCTCTCTCTCTACTCTCTCTCTCTCTCTCTCTCTCTCTCTCTCTCTCTCTCTCTCTCTCTCTCTCAGTCCGGGGGAATAAAATAAAAAAAAAAGTATACGCTGATAAATTTGTGCTGCAGAGGGAGAGATGTCTTTGTCTACTGAAACATTATATATATATTATATATATATATATATATATATATATATATATATATATATATATATATATATATATATATATATATATTATAATATAGGATTTCAAGCAATATCACTGAGGAATGTCCTTTATTTTTATTTTAGGAGATGGTGTTGATGTCATTAACCTTGTAAAATTCTATTAAAAAAATAAGAAATAAAAAAAAAAGTTTGATATACATGGTGTCCATAAAGGCCCAGTACCATTCTGACCAATAAATGCTAGTAATGGTACTGGGATTTTATGGATACCCTGTATATTTCAAATTTTACTTATTTTACTAATATCTAACCTTACCTGTCGCCTAATGCATACAAGCGTATGCACTTATACTTTTTGTATTTTCAATTTGAAAATAAATTAATTTAATTCTTTTATATTCATTAAATTTTTTCTAAGAATTATGGAATTATTATCACCATCATTTACATTTCATTTATCATTAAGTGATTTATTTCCACTACGGTTCTGAATGACCGTAATAGGTCCCAGCCTAGGGCTTGACCCTAAATTTCGTAATTCACCCATCCATCCATCCAATATCCTTTACTTTGAATGTTTGGTTTTTTTACTTCTATTCTATTAAAAATGCTCAGAGGGAGTCCAGATCGAAGAGCAGCCTATCGCGTAGTTATTCATCAAGTATATAACGCCTATTTATATAAAACATCCACTTATTAACCACACTGTTTCCAGCTATAGTCACCCCATCGCCATATTTTCCAACTCATACATTTAATGTAACCTTTAACTCTTATCTGCACGTTCGGCTGCCATGGAAATTGTCTATCTTAATTCTTAAATAATAATCATATTCCATCTGTCAGACACTCTCTCCCAATATATACCAGGCCAGTTCCCATAACATCATCCTCTGTATGGCTTTAGGCACGTCTTAACTTTGATATAATTAATTTTTATCACGATACTTAAGTTGCATATTTCCAGGGTGTCTTATTTTTTGTGTCCTTCAACCTCCAATTTTATCTGTAAATTTTATGTTCGTATTCATAGGGATAATAAACCAAACAAAAACTTCTTTCAGTTTTCTTCTGAATATTGAAAGAAAAAAAAAACACAAAATCACTGTGTATAACGTGTTTACTTAAAAGTATTTACATTTTAGTTTACTCAGCATTCGAGTACCTTCAGGCCCTATCTGTGGCCCATTTTCAACACAGGGTTTTACATAGTTAGAGGCAACACAGTTTTACCTAGTTAGGTTTTACCTAGTTAAGGGCAACCTAGTTGGGTGCAACGCAGTTTTACCTATTTAAGTGCAACACCAATTTTTACCTAATTAGTTGGAATACTCTTATACCTATTTAGGTTTATCTTACTTATGTGCAATCTATAGTTTATCTTAATGATGTGCAATACACAGTTTTACCTAATTAGGTGCAACACAATTTCACCACCACAGTTTTACCCACAGACTCACTAACCTAATTCATCCCCCACTAATTCTCCCGCGTCCTCGCAGTCTTCTTGGTCCAAGAAGCTCTTTAATTCCTCCTCTTATCTGCGTCCCTCGGGCCACAAAAGACACAATCCCCTGCTTTTTTTCACAAAACCAGAAGCCTCGTTCCTTCAGCCTAATCTCGCAAAAGTGAAGTGACATTCAATTTTCTATCTCGAGTCGAATCACCTTTCGTGGGAATCCTCTCATTTCATCTGTCCAGCATCCAGAGCTTTTCAGAACAAGACCTGAATGTCTTCCTCCCTGACTTCCCAAGTGATTTCAGGACACGAGGATGCACATCCTATGCTCCTGGATATTTGGTGTGACCCCTACATTATGAAGGGAGTCAATGCCCTATCTTCATCCTACAGTGAGGCACTTACCTTATAGAGTCCTTGAATGCATCTTTAAATATAAAAACTAAAAAAAAAGGATGCTTATCTGTAGATAACAACGATGCATTCTTACTCTACAGTGAGAGTAGAAAGAGCCGATTAAAACCCCTCAGGTAGAAATAGGCTTAGTTTTTAAGTCAAAGCTTTGCCTTTGCAACGGCGTCTCAGTAGCTGTTATGGTCTTTTTTTCTAGTTTTAGATGTTTATACTTTCATCTTAATTCATTTCTCAAAATACGGTAAAACATTTATTTTTTCTTTTCATTTATGTCCTTTTTCAAGTGGCTTTCGTAGAGTAAGATGTCTCTACCTGAAACCTACTCTAATTATGTCTCAAAATACGTCGAAATATATTCATTTTTTTCGTTTTTTTTTTTGTCCTTTTAAAAATGGCTTTCGTAGCGAAACTCATCTGTCATCCCACACAGGAGCTAATTACTTGACTTTCATTTTCTCGCTATGACAATGGCTCCCGATGCTGACGTGAGAGATCCTCATTTAAGATATGAAATAAAAAAAAAAATATTTTTTTACTATTCGCCGACACCATGATTTCCACATCAAGGTAGGAGATGTGAAATTCAGTTTATTTAGAGCAGGCGTTTTTTTTTTGTTTAACATATCAGTGTCTTGTTTCCTATTTTTGTGGTGGTGTGCATCTTCACATGAGGTGATAGTAATGCCTCTGTTTATCTACTCACATGAGGAGATAGTTGGCTCTGAGAGATGTTGGAAAGGAGAGGAGAGAGAAGGGAGTTAAATAGCTTTTTATTAAGAGAGAGAGAGAGTGAGGAGACGAAGAGAGAGGAAGAGAGAGAGAGAGAGAGAGAGAGAGAGAGAGAATTTATTATAGTATTTTATGAGAGGGAGAGAGAGATAGAGAGAATTCATTGTAGTTTGTGTGTGAGAGAGAGAGAATTCATTATAGTTTCTTATGAGAGAGAGAGAGAGAGAGAGAGAGAGAGAGAGAGAGAGAGCGAATTCATTATAATTTCTTGAGAGAGAGAGAAAGAATTCATTACGGTTTCTTATGAGAGAGAGAGAGAGAGAGAGAGAGAAGAGAGAGAGAGAGAGAGAGAGAGAGAGATCAACCAGATGAGTCCAATCTGCACCGCCCTTCTTCGAAGGTCTCCAAAAAGAAGTCGAAATTCTTTTGTAGGTATCACCCTTCGATAGAAACTGGAACAGACCCAAGATCAAAAGGAGATTGCTTTCTTGTTCTCTCCTCCTTTCGTACCCTTCTCACCTCTTCATTGTCTTCTTTCAATCCTCCTTTATTCCATTATTGTTTCCACGACCTTCTTATCGCTGCTTTCCACAGACAGTAACTGACACAGCAAACAATTGTTTGGAAAAGTAGCGTATTATTTGTAAGAGAAATTGTTTTACACGTTCAGGAAACCTTTGAAGTCTTGGGGTCTACATTTGATCTAGGTTGGATCATCAATATAGATGTAACAACAATAACAGAACATATTTAGTAATATTGCTCTTATACCTTTGAACTCCTGGGGTCTAGATATGATCTTAGTGGCACATTCAATGTAGATATACTTATAATGACGACAGAAAAACATTAATAATACTGTTCTGGAAACCTTGCAATTTGTGGGGTCTAGATTGAATCTTAGTGGCATCTCCAATACTGATATCAACACAATACCAACAATAGATCACATTAGTCATTAAAACTATATTCAGAACCTCGAGGTCATCCAATCAGTGCTTTGGAAAAAGCTAACTTTCCATAGACATTCATTCAGTATTTTGAGAGAATCTTGCCTGTACTTTTGAAAAGCTGAGTTCAATAGATATCAGTTAGTTTTAAAATAATTCCCTTAACTCTTCACTTTTTTCCTTTTCTCAATTATTGGGACGAATCTATTCAGACTTTAGGGTAACCGAAGGATGCAACGGTAATGTGGGTAAAAAATTCCTTGAATATACAAGAAATGTGACACCTTATATTTAGGTATATAGCCTTCACTATAGAGACAGATTTAACGTTTAAATTCAGGTACAGTTGGGAGTTCATGACGTGCTTAAGACGTGGAGTAACTGGCCCGTGTAGTCATGCAATCAAGCCATAAGGCAAATGAGAGAGAGAGAGAGAGAGAGAGAAAGAGAGAGAGAGGGAGAGATTGGCCACCCCTACCTGAATAATAGATACGCGTGAATCTGTTCGTATGCACATAAAACTAATTAAAATGTCTTAAAAATTTCTTGTGAGAGAGAGAGAGAGAGAGAGAGAGAGAGAGAGAGAGATGAGAGAGAGAGAGAGAGAGAGAGAGACGTCATTTTAAGATTTCATCTGCTCTCTTCTACTAAAATAAATCTTATTTATAGATCTACGACGAATATTAAAAGGAAAATTATTAAAAAATTCCTTTTCAACTGGGTTTTCGTACGAGATCATTCTCTTCTTGCAAGCAAGGTAAATGACTTTAAAGGCTTTTGGTATTTCTCTCTGATCTTGAAAAAACGTTGAACTTTCGCACCTTAAAGGGAAAGAGACTCTCTCTCTCTCTCTCTCTCTCTCTCTCTCTCTCTCTCTCTCTCTCAAGTAGAGTAAACAACAATAATGAGAGAGAGAGAGAGAGAGAGAGAGAGAGAGAGAGAGAGATCATTCCATTACATTTTGAGCAAGAGCGAGAAAGAGAGATTATTCCATTATTTCGTTTTGAGTAGAGAGAGAGAGAGAGAGAGAGGGGGGGGGGGCAACAAACGTCTTGGGTAATCGTATTCAAACAGGAGACGGAAGTCGCCCCCCTAAAAAGTTCTGTAACTCCTAACCAGTAATGCAGCCGTTGTGACTTGTCCAAGCTACGAAGGCGGACAAACTAGGGAACTCCACCAGTTCAGGAGAAACTGGGGAACTTTTGTCAGCTATGTAAAGTAGACGTAACAGGAGAGGAGAGAGAGAGAGAGAGAGAGAGAGAGAGAGAGAGAGAGAGAGAGAGAGAGAATTAGAATTCCACGTCCCGTTTTCTGTGTTCTTCCTTCGAGGGGGAACTGACTTTGCTCAAAGTTCAGGTTGAATTTGGAGGTATAGGACCTATATTTCAGGGTCACTACTTTCCTCTTAAGAGGCTTTGATGTAAGTGAATGTTTGGCGTTACTAGTTTGTCATCATTATTTCAAGATTGCTACAAACTATTTCAGAATATTAAATCAGTATTAAAGTGTATCTTTTTTCATGATTTTAAAACTGCTAAAATCATATTTTCTTTGATTTTGAATCAGTAGCTAAAAGGAATTCATATTTTTTTCCCGTGATTTTTAAAATTTTTTGTTTTAAAAAACAAATTACAAACGAACATTGTTTTCTGAACTTTTGACTCAAGGCTAAGAGTTAATATTTTTTTTAATGAGTTTTAAAATTTGCCACAAAAAAATGTTTTTTTTTTTTTAAAATTTTTTAATCAAAAGTAAAGTGTTATTTTTTTAATAAGTTTCAGTGTTTTTCCAAAATCACTGAAAAAAATTAATAAAAAAGTGATGAAACGTATGAGGAATGAAATAAGATTCAGTGTAAGAGGGGTATTTGTAAGCCATCATTTCAGTTACCCCTTATTATGCCATTTTGGTTTTCCATTTTTGTGGCAATTTGAATTTTGTAAACTTGGCGACCATCTGTCAATCATAATTCCGATGTTGCCTTTGACATGAAGCTTAAAACGCACCCACCCCTGAAACAACAAAAGGGTTTTTAGGAACTTATGCTAAGTTTGCCACGAAAGACTCAATAAACGAAGTCCAGTTCCTTTTTACCATTACTTTATTAACGATGAGAAGCGACTGTTTTGATGTTCCGTTTAGCCCTTGATAACTAATTCAGTTACTTTCCCTTCTCGAAAAGCTTTGTTTCCAAAACAGGGAATTATACCCCCCTGAGGTCTGTGGGAGTTTCACTGTAGGGAGGGAGACCTTTTCATTTCTCACAAAAAATCTTTTGAAATGAAAAGACCCGTAGTCCTGAAAATCTACGTTGTCAGTATTGCCCCAGAGCAAACTGGAAACCAATTCACGTGCCTCGATGTCAAACTTCTCAGTTCCAGAGGTCCTTTGTTCCTCACGCTGTTAGAACCAGTGGAAACAGTTGGAACCATTGGAACAGCTCTAACCCTGCTGGAGGGATGTAGTACAATTGGGGAACCTTCAATGGATTCAAGGATTCAGTGCAATTGATAAATTTAGTTACATTTTTTATGTGTTTAGTTACTTAATCTGATCTTATTTTCATACCTTAAAGAAGTTGAGATCTCTTGCTTTCTTTAGTTCGCCCTTTACTTTCTCTTCCTTCTTTGTGATTATACAATCATATTTATTATTCTTTGGGAAAGTTTAGGAATTTCAAATCGAGTAGTCTCTGTTGATGTCCTAGATTAGGCTTCATATGAGTAATAACAATTTGTAAACCGGATTCGTAGCTCATATTCCCTTTTTCAGTTTTTCTGTAAAAGCAAAGCTATTAAGATAGTTTTTGTCTGTCAGGTCCCGCACTTTTTCTGTCCACTCTCAGATCTTAAAAAAACCATAACCTTAGGGCTAGAGGGGCTGGCAAATTGGCTAAGTTAATCAATCCCACTCTTCCAATCATTCAAAGGTACCCAAAATTGCAACCCTATTGTCCTCAGTAGCTTTTCATGCTATTTAATGTTTAAAGTTAGCCACTAATTGTGGCGCTCTGTCAACCGGTATCGGTGGGTTAACGTCTTTCATGGGACGCGGCTCGTAACAGCATTATAAACAAGACCACCGGAAGATAGATCTGTATGTCCGGGGACCTTGACCTTTGATTTGTTTTAACTATGAAGGTGGTCGAGTCAATCCATTCCCCAGGTACTCCTGCCGAAATTATTATAATTCATGGAATCCTGGAATTCTGAAGGAGGTTAAATTGCAAAGCTTAAAATTCACACCAGATACCCTTCTTCCTCTCAGCCGCTGACTAATTTACGAGAATTTTTGGGGGGCCCATGTAAGAGGAGGGAGGAGCTGGGGACGAGGTTATTATAACTTTATACAGGAATTTATCTGAGTTTCGCCAGTGAAGGAAGTATTTACTGCTTTTTTTTAATGCCTTTGGGATGATGGAATGCTCATTCTTGGGGGTCCAAGGGCGAGGGAGGGGGTCTTAAGGGGAAGAAAAATAGAAAAAGTCTCATAATAAACAGGACGAGGCCTGGAAAATTTAATCTTAGAGGTTCTCGTGGCTTCAGGAGGAAATATGAGAATTAATAACAAATAATAAACGGGGCAACCAACTCGTTATTCGCCCATAGGCCAACGTTAAGCCAAAGCAGAAGGCAAAACATAAGTCTGGTAACACCCCATTCATCCCTCCACTCTCTCTCTCTCCTCTCTCAGACACCGGTAACCAGGACCCTCTCTCCTCTTCTCGTCTCTCTCTCTCCTCCCCTCGACTCGCAGTCTCCACTAACATTTTTGATTAGGGTCATCAAATCAGAAGTCGGAACTACAAAAATAAAATACGTTTAGTTTATTCCAAAGTTACAAAGTACTAATTGAATAACTCCGATTCTTACATGGATAATTAAAATGGAAATGATAACTCAAGTTCAGAAAACTTAGACAAACCTCAACCCCCCAGTATTTTCAATAGTCTTAATCAGTAAGTTTAGTCAACCACATTTATGCTCCTCGTCCAAAACACTTAGTTCCCTCCACAACAGGACAAACAGTTCCCCCCCCCCCCGCAACTAGATCCGCCCGTTTTAAAAGACAGGAGGGGACACACTGATAAGCATACACAATTGTAAAGACAAAGTCAAAAGAAATTAAATGAAATAGAACATCTTTTACAAAATATCAAAAAACAGTAAGCCATCAATCTTTTGGCTACAAAGCACAGTAACCTCTTACCCATTGCAAAGCCCCAGAATATCACACACAAGAAATAAATAAACTTTTGCAAAGCTATCCCGGCCATTCTTGCCTTTTCTCCTCGTAAACTGGTCCCACCATTCCTTCTGGCTAATACATGCCATTAACGAACGGACATAGCTGCTACACGTACACCATGAATTCACACCCTTCATCCACGGCCCTCCCCAGGTAACTGGTTGCAGCCAGTTTTCAAAGGCACCCCTCTGCGATCGCCTGCCAGCAACAGGAACATGCACAGTAGCCATGCAACATACAGCAAAAAAGACACATCAGCAATTCCCAAAGCTCGTCACTAGGAACTCTTTCCTGTATCTAAGGAAAGTTAAAATTAAAAATGATGAGTTCTTGTACATTCCGCCCCAATTTTACACACCCAAAATAAGAAATGGAATTGCCTCGCCTCGCTCTTGAGTTACTTTAGATTTCTCTATCGTTAGCTCTTCTAACAACTCTCTCTTCCTCTCCTCTCACTCTCCTCTCTCTCTCTCTATCTCTCTCTCTCTCTCTCCTCTCTCTCTCTCTCTCTCTCTCTCAACTTTTCATTGTGATGTAGAAATGAAATTAAAAATGCATCACCACTTTCTACGAAACGTGATCTCTCTCTCTCTCTCTCTCTCTCTCTCTCTCTCTCTCTCTCCTCCTCCTCTCTCCTCCTCCTCCTCCTCCTTCTTAGTGAAAACTTGGTTTGCATCAAAGCCCGTACGAACTGATTGACAGTTCAAATATGGGTACTTTTCAATACACAGACAAAACAGTTCAGATGAATACTTGCTTTCAATGCACAGCCTAACTCAGTTCAAACATGAGCACTCGTTTTCAATGCACAGGCAAAACACATCTCAAACATGTATACTTGTTTTCAATGCACAGGTAAAACACAGTTCAAACATGAGTATTTGTTTTCAATGCATAGACAAAAATGGTTCAGACATGAGCACTTAGATTTCAATGCACAGGCAAAACAGTACTTTTTTTCAATGCACAGACAAAACAGTTCAAACATGAGCACTTGCTTTCAATGCACAGGCAAAAACAGCACAAACATGAGTACTTGTTTTTAACCCACAGGCTAAACGCAGTTCAAACGTAAGCACTTAGACCAATTCAGACAATCCCAATGGAAATTGAAAAAGGGGTATTATAGAATCTATTTGGAAAAGGTATATATGTCAATCTAGAGCACAATCGGATTAAGGTTAATTGGTGTTTTGCGGGTGAGTGAAAAAAAAATTAAACAAAATTCGACCAAAATATTAATTGGAATCATTTTGTTTGTCTTTGGGTCGTCGTCCGTTCAAGGGCTTGAAACATTTTAGCTTTTCATTTGCTGTTTATTCGTTTTTCGTCCCTGTTGAGATATTATACGTTCTTAATCAAGAGTCGCCTCAAGTTATTGAAATCACCTTACTTAAACTGACCTCTGCCTTTGATCCCACGTCAGAAACTACCACAAGAAAATCGAATAATGAAAACTACATAATTTTGGAGCATTATATTTATCATACACTGAGAAGTGAGTTGTGAATGAAACTGTATATTGAACTACGTATGTATATTTTGGGTTGCAAGATCACGAATCTCTGTTATTTCCGCTCATTGCTAAGTAGCCACATCTCCATTTGAAAGTGGACTGAATTTAAACAACTTTAGATATGCCCTGTATCGGCCAGTAGTCAGTGGACCCTTCAAAAGGTGCACTGTAGGCATTCCTCAGGGTACTTTGTTACGGCGTTTCCTTCGACCCCTCCCCTAGGTGCAACCTCTTTCATTCCTTTTACTGTACCTCGTTTCATATTCTCTTTTTTCCATCGTACTTTCCTCACTCTCTCCCAACGATTGCTTCAGTATTAATTTCTACGCAGAATAACATCAAAGGTCCAGAGCTTTGCTTTTGGCCTAAATTTTATATGAAAATTCATTTTAATGCAGCTTTAGACATGGGGACCAAAGGGTGGGGTGGGGGTTAGTCAGTGGGACATTCAAGACACTGTTGCCAAGGGAAGTGCAAGTGTCTCAGCGCTAAAGAGTTGGTTTCCTCTGAAGAATCTGAGGGTCTTGGTTGACTTACTCGTCAGTGATCTTGTAGTGAACGTAAAAGGAGGTATAATCGGGCAATTGTGGACTATGTTTCTCTTAATAGCAGGAATTGATAAATATTTGAGCAGGAAACTTTTGATAATCACTTGGTCGTAGATTGTCTTGATGAGCTTCCTTGAGGATGTCGTGAAATTGGAACTTCAGAAGATCGACTGATATTTTAGTAACTTACTTTAATTTTTATTTGTTTATCAATTTCTTTAATTCATCAGTTTTTCTAACATCTGATCTCCTCTTAATGTACAGGGTGTCCATAAAGTCCCAGTACCATGACAAGTATTTATTGCTCAGAAATCATATGACATAGAGTAATGCAGTTTTTTATGGAATGAAGTGCTCTGAATGTAATCTTGAGGAAATGTAGAATATTCTACACAATAACTACATTACTCTCTTATAAGGTTTCTGAACAATAATAAAACTGAGGGAGATAAAGAGAGAGAGAGAGAGAGAGAGAGAGAGAGAGAGAGAGAGAGAGAGAGAATGATAATTAAGAAAGAAAATCTTATGGCACAAAAAGGACCCCCCCCCCCCAACCCCCAGCCCCAAATCTCTAATGAACTCGAGCAATAGCAAGGATGAAGGACAAATGGGATCCCCAAGAAAAACAATTTAGTTCTGTAATCTTGGTGACCTGTGGAGATTCCCAGATATTGGTTCCAGTCATGAGAGAGAGAGAGAGAGAGAGAGAGAGAGAGAGAGAGAGAGAGAGAGAGAGAGAGAGAGAGAGTTAATGCTACTCAGAGGCACTGTTTACTTCCACTAGAGGTTGAGAAAATTCTAAAACACAACGAGAGAGAGAGAGAGAGAGAGGGAGTGAGAGAGAGAGAGAGAGAGAGAGAGAGGGGGGGGGTGGGGGGGGGGGATTATTTTTGTCTTTTATATTCATTTATTCGTTACAATGCCTCAGTTTTACCAGATTTTTTTTCTCAGTAAAACTGAAGCCTCAGTCATTTTTTACATTTTTTTTTTTTTTTTCTCAGAAAATTGAAGCTCAGTCTTACCTAAATTTTCTCAGTAGAGCTGAAAAGCCTCAGGCTTACCAGATATTTCTCAGTAAAACTGTAGCCTCAGTCTTACCTGAAACTCTCAGTAAAAACTGAAGCCTCAGTCATACCTGAATTTTCTCAGTAAAACTGAAGCCTCAGTCTTACGTGGATTTTCGCAGTAAAGCGGAAGCCTCAATCTTCCGTAACTTTTTCTCAGTAAAACTGAAGCTCCGGTCTTACCTGAAGTTTCTCAGTAAAATTGAGGAAGCCTCAGCCTTACCCGGATTTCCTCAGTAAGAGTGAAGCCTCAGTCTCACCTTATTTTTCTCAGTAAAACTGGAGAATCCTCAGTCTTACCTGATTTTTCTCAGTAAAATTAAAGCCTCAGCCTTACCTGGATTTCCTTAGTAAGACTGAAGCCTGAGTCTTACCTGAATTTTCTCAGTAAAACCGAAGAAGCCCCAGTCTTACCTGATTTTTCTCAGTAAAACTGAAGGACTGAATTTCAGTCCCTCGAAGGAATTACAGTTATGAAATCCATTCTGTAACATGTAACTATGAAGCCTAGACTGCACCATGTCCAATATTTTGAAGTTCAGCTTCTCAGCAACTGTAGTAACTACTGAAGAAATCTGAGGGCTAACTATTAATGGTTACAGTAATTGCTTGCACTGGTATCTGAAACAGTTTCATTATTACTTAATTCATTCTTATTTATGATTACTTCTGTCAGTTTCAGTAAAAAGGGCTGAAGTTAGGTTGAAAACGTACGCTGCATTATCCTTGGGTGGGGTTAGTCAATGAATTCCTACAGTACTTAATCGTAAAAATGGTCTTCAGTGGGAAACATACCCCACATTCCCACAAGAAAAGATTGAGGAGCCATAATGGCTGTTGAAGATTACATTTTTTCCCTAGGCAATTCACTGTGGATATTGCAATTTTTGTTTTATATGTTCAGGGCATCCCCATGACACTTAGATTCAATATGTCTTAAAGGTTACGATTCCCATGTTCAGAAATTGTATATTATCATGTTCTTGCCTAATCACATCTTGCTCAACCTTATTAGAGAGTTCAAGCATATATTTATAAATTATAGTTAGATTTCGACGTGTTAGTGCAACAAGAGATTGTACTTTGTGATGACAACCCTTTATTTTCCAAGCTAAGTCATATTTCCCACCTTTTTTGAGAGAGGGAGGACGACCTCTCGTAGTTCTTGCCTGTTATCTCTCCTTTATATTTGCATTTATATTTTTTTTTAATTGACATTCACCTTGGGGACCCCATTTGTTGTTTATTTTGAGGAAAGTAGTTTGAACTTAAATTAAAGATATCGTTTTTATAAATAATCAGGCGACAGCCTTCGTCATGGATAAGAAGCAGGCTTTGAATTATTATCTCTCTCTCTCTCTCTCTCTCTCTCTCTCTCTCTCTCTCTGTATTCCGTCTTTTCTTGTTTCTCTCTCTCTCTTTCTGTGTGTGTGTGTGTGTGTGTGTGAGTGTGTTGGGTGGTGTTCTCTCTCTCTCTCTCTCTCTCTCTCTCTCTCTCTCTCTCTCTCTCTCTCTCAGATCTCGTGAATCATCCACGAAGCTGCTGTGAATTCAATCAGCTGAGAAAAACATTTCACCTTCTCCTGGCCCATTCCTGCAATTCATTGCCTCGACAAATAGTTCGATTCTCCTGAAATTGCTCCTTTGAACGGATCCGTTTTACTTGTCTCGGGACATACCGAAAATCCTTTTAAAAGGGGAGTTTGATCTTCAATCAGCTAGTGGCTTGCTGACTGGATGGCTGGATGGCTGCGACAGGCAAGACGTGGGTGTGTGGGTCCTTTGTTGATTGTGGTTTTTATTGAGCCTCCTTACCTCCCCAGGAACGAATAAGTCTTTCCAAATGTCTTATCTTCCTGAAAAGGTTTCCTGGTTCTAACTTGAGGTTTTTTGCGACGTACCTAAAGCACTCTTACTAGACGACCCGTTTCATTTCCATCTCACTATCAACCACCTTCTTACAACAAACAACATATCCCTTTTGCTGTCACAGATCACCGCATAAGGAATCTGCTGGAGTCCATATTTTACTGAAGCCACATGAACAAGGAATTTAAAGTTCCATCATGGATGTCCCTTGATCCTCTCTCCTAATCTCTTTTTGCTTGAAGGACACACTACGTGGGATTTAAGGATATTTTCATGCAGGTGTTTCTTCGTGTTAACAATGGATACATACATACATACACACACACACACACACACACACACACACACACACACACACATATATATATATATATATATATATATATATATATATATATATATTAAAATATATACATCTAGAATTTTAAACTCCCCCAAGTGTGTCCAAAGGTCACAAGTTATTGGAGATCCCTCCCTACTCTCCTCCCCCTCCTCCCTGCCCACACCCCCTCCACCCCAAAAATAATAATGAATAATAATAATCCCTTATTCATCACCAGTTCACCTCCTGAATAATGAAAGACAGGGATTATTGAACATTTTTAACGGTCGCCACGAAATTGCTTATGAAAATATATTAGTCCGCTGCCAAAAATAGCGTGAAAGATTTTCTTTTTAATAGTAATTTAGGGTTCAGTCTTTTTTTGGGGGATGTCGTAAGGTTAATTTATTCTTCTTCTTCTTCTTTTTTATTATTATTATTATTATTATTATTATTATTATTATTATTATTATAATTATTCAGAAGATGAACCCTATTCATATGGAAGAAGCTCACCACAGGGACCATTGACTTGAAAGTCAAGCTTCCAAAGAATATTGTTATTATTATTATTATTATTATTATTATTATTATTATTATTATTATTATTATTATTATTATTATTGATTATTAGAAGATGAACCTACTCATTTGGAAAAGCCCACCATAGGGGCCAATGACCTTTACAGAAGGTAAAGGGAAATGCAGAAAGAAGACACGCATTATTGGAAAAAACAGATATAAATTAATAGCCACACAAGATAATAATGAAATTCACTAAGCAGTTTCTGTCAAGAAAAAATCACTCTTTTGTATCTTTCCATAAAATTGTGTATTGTCAAAATTCTAAGAATATTTCATATTTATTTCTTTATAGTAATTCTTACAAAGATAATGTTTTATCTCGATGGTTTAGAAAGCATATTATAATCATCGCCACTTTCAGCGAAACGTCCTCTCTCTCTCTCTCTCTCTCTCTCTCTCTCTCTCTCTCTCTCTCTCTCTCTCTCTCAATTATTTTTGCCCATCATGTAGAAAGCAATTGGATGTTATCAACACTTACTACCAAACGTTATGTCTCTCTCTCTCTCTCTCTCTCTCTCTCTCTCTCTCTCTCTCTCTCTCTCTCTCTCTTTGTGTTCATGATACAGAACCAACTGGATATTATTCAACTGACCTTCCCGACCCAAAACGTTTTCTCTATCTCTCTCTCTCTCTCCTTCTCTCTCTCTCTCTCTCTCTCTCTCTCCCTCTCTCTCTCTCTCTCTCTCTCTCTCTCTCTCCATAAGAGAATTAAATACTGCTTTTTGTGTCCATTCGCAGGAATGGCTGTTATTAATTATGGCATTTCCCTTCATTTGGATATGGGAGAATTACCACCTCCCTTCTTTCGTTCAGCTGTTAGCTGATGCCAAAATATCACGGTGGTATTTACCCTTTTCTAATGAGGGACGTTTAACACAATGGGTAACATCAACTGTAATAGCCACAATGCCCTCTTTAACTTTTTAACCTCTGGAATAATGAATAATGTTTATTATTTTCTTGCCTGAGCCTTTACTACGTATGAATTTAAATGCATCTAGTTAATTTATGTGTTGATTCATAATTCGTAAACTAGATATACCCACAACCACCTCTATGTTAAAGTACAAGGTAGCTGGTGTTATTGTATGTTTAGGTAGGATACCTACACACATCTAGTTACCTTTCATGTAGTGATTCATAATTCATAAACAAGATATACCCAAACCCACCTGTATTTTAAAGTATAAGGTAGCTAGTGTTATCGTATGTATATGTATACCTACACACATCTAGTTAATTCATGTATTGATTCATAATTCGTAAACATGATATACCCACCCACACCTCTATGATAAAGTACATACAAGGTAGCTGGTGGTGTTATTGTATCAAAAGTATATCTACACACATCAATTCATGCATGTATTGATTCATAATTCGTAAAAAAGAATTACATCAAGGTAGCTATACAGTATGTATATAAGTACACACACTTATCAAAATACACTGTATGATGGACGATACCGCACGCATCTATCTATAATATTGTGCAAATATCTCTTATATTTACTTTATCAATTAGTTCTGTACGCGCCTACGTCTCATTTCAATAATCGATTAGTTTCAAATTGATGTCTTTTCGTGTGGGCTGGCAGGCTGGTTTATAAGCTGGAACGCTTGACGAAATTGAGTGATTTTGCAAACGAGAATATATATATATATATATAATATATATATATATATATATATATATATATATATATATATATATATATATAGATATCACTTTTGTTAATGTTATTTTTGTCATTCCTTTTTATTAAAAGAAATTCCTTTTGCTCTAGGGTTTTGAATTAGAAGCAGAATCTCTTATTAGCTGAACTGGTCGAGTCTGTCAGATTTCGAATCACTCGAGGGAGAAGTTTGAAGAATTCTATTTACTTCTAAAATCGTTTGATTAATTCGCTTTATTTTATATTTCTTACATCTCGAAAAATGAGAAATAAAAGGTGGAACGGGAAAAAAAACCCAATAGTTGTACTAAATGATAATAATTAGAGAGATTGGACAGCTAGAATGAAGAAAGGGGAAGAAAACGGAGGTAAAGTAAAGGACTAAAGAGTGGGTGCAATTAGGCAACGCCTACGGTGGACCAGGCGCGGTGCACTGAGGGCACTGTCGTCCTACTGGGTATCTCAGTTCGTTAAATATATTTCTGGCGTAGTTTTCGGTATTTAGTTTGTATATTATCCTGGATAATGAATTCCATCATTAAGAAGGAACTAACCCTTAATATATTGCATTAATTCCTTAATAAGATTCTCCTTTTATTGTAATAACTAACTCACATTTTATTTTATCTATTATGAATTTATTAGATTATTTTCTTCTTTTTTTAATAAGTGGTCTCTTCTTTCTGTATTTTCTATTACCTTCTGTTACTTCTGTCAATTGAACACCACAATATTCTTTGGAACCTTGAATTTCAAGTCAGTGGCGCCTTTGGTGCTGGGCTTGTTCCACATGTATAGGGTTCATCTCCATGAACTGGTTAAGCAGCATTGGGGCTGGTCAGTCGTTGGATGGGTGACCGCTCTCCTCGGCGTTGATTCCTTGGGAAAGGATCTTTACCATAATTTCCTCAGTCTACTCAGCTGTAAATGAGTACCTATCCCTGATGGGGTAGGGTCCCAGCTATGGGGGGTTTAAAAAAGCAAAACTCAGCAGTGATTTAAGAAATGAGGGATTAAACGACAACGAAATAAATAGAACCTCTGGCAACAGAGGAGCTTCGTCCGGCAGCCAGGTATTCAACCCAATTGAAGGGGAAGACGGTCAGGTACTTGGAGGTCGTCATCCAGCAACTGACCACCACAACAACAGTAACCAACAGCCTGAGATTGGAGCTACAGAAGCAAACCAAAGGAAGAAATGGAAAAGAGAAGAAAATAAGGAAATATGGAGATGAAACATCAGAAGCAACCCGACGGAGAGAGGATATTGAAGATGGTTTGTCAACATCTGGAATGAGAGGAATAACACCCCCCAAACAGAGCAGAGGCTGCAGACCAAGTAAGGAACATAAAGAAAAAGAACTGGCTCTCCCCAACAGAAAAGAGAAGAACTGGAAAGGGAAATGTCACACGACAACGAATTACACGAAGACGAACTGAGAGACGATGCCCACAGAAGACGACAGGGGATGATGAGGTATCAAACAACGACACACGAAGAAACACACCAACGAAGTAACAGAGAGGACGGAAAGGGTAGAAAAGATTAGACAATGGATGGAGTCAGATACAGCGAGAACAAAGATCCCCCCTCCATGAAAGCCTACAACACCAAGAAAATTAAGGGAGAGAAAAACAAGTGAGGTCATGAAATAATGGGCATAATTCACACCACCAGTATCACAGAAACAAATAACTTGGGCATATGCAGGAGCAAGATTAGTGGCAGAACTGATGGGATTCAAACACCAACACCACCAGCACAAACAACCCAACAGAAACCAAAACAGCAACCTCCTTGGAAAAGGCGCCTGGAAAAGCAAATCATGGTGATGAGATCTGACTTGAGTAAACTGAAAGAGATGGCAGAAAAAGGCTCAAGAAGCAAGAAAACAAGGGAGGAACTCAACGAGAAATACAAAGTACAAGAGAGGGGACTAAACAACACAATAGAAGATGTAAAACAGAGGCTTAAGGCCAAAGCACATAAGATCCAACGGTACATGAACAGGAATAACGGATACCAACAGAACAAACTTTTCTAAACCAACCAGAAAAGACTATACTGCCAACTAAGAGGGGAAGACAACCACCAAGAAATTCCTGAAGCCGAAGCAAGTAAGAGCTCTGGGAAAAACATATGGAGCAATCCGGTATCACACAACAAACATGCAACATGGCTCCAGGAAGTCAAGGAAGAAGAAACAGGGAGAATAAAACAAAGATTCACAGACATCATGACAGACACAGTCAGACACCAACTAAAGAAAATGCCAAACTGGAAAGCCCCAGGTCCTGATGAATTCCATGGATACTGGCTCAAAAACTTCGAGGCCCTACACCCACAAAAACAGAAACAACTCCAGCATTGTATCTCAAATCACCATGCACCCAAATGGATGACCACAGGAAGAACATCCATAGTACAAAAAGAACAAGAGTAAGGGGAAATATAGCCCAGTAACTACAGGCCTATCACCTGCCCTACCAATAATGTGGAAGTTACTAACAGGTATCATCAGTGAAAGGCTATACAATTACCTAGGGAGAGGAGACAAACACCATCCCCCACCAACAGAAAGGCTGCAGAAGGAAGTGTAGGGGCACAAAATACCAGCTCTTGATAGACAAAATGGTAATGAAGAACAGTAGGAGAAGGAAAACCAACCTAGGAATGGCATGGATAGACTATAAGAAAGCCTTCGACATGATACACACACATGGCTAACGGAATGCCTGAAAATATATGGGGCAGAGGAAAACACATTAGCTTCCTCAAAAATACAATGCGCAACTGGAATACAATACTTACAAGCTCTGGAATAAGACTGGCAGAGGTTAATATCAGGAGAGGGATCTTCCAGGGCGACTCACTGTCCCCACTACTCTTTCGTAGTAGCCATGATTACCCATGACAAAAAGTACTACAGAAGATGAATGCTGGGTACCAGCTCAAGAAAAGAGGCAACAGAATCAACTATCTGATGTTCATGGACGACATCAAGCTATATGGTAAGAGCATCAAGGAAATAGATACCCTAATCCAGACTGTAAGGATTGTATCTGGGGACATCAGGATGGAGTTTGGAATAGAAAAATGCACCTTAGTCAACATACAAAAAGGCAAGTAACGAGAACTGAAGGGATAAAGCTACCAGATGGGAGCAAACATCAAACACATAGATGAGACAGGATACAAATACCTGGGAATAATGGAAGGAGAGGGTATAAAAACACCAAGAGATGAAGGACACAATCAAAGGAAAGAATATATGCAGAGACTCAAGGCGATACTCAAGTCAAAACTCAACGCTGGAAATATGATAAAAGGACTAATAAAATTAGACAAAGACCCAGAAATATACAGAGACAGAGAATGACAGACAGAACAAAGGACTGGCACAACAAACCAATGCACGGACAATACATGAGACAGACTAAAGAATCAGCCAGCAATGACACATGGCAATGGCTACAGAGGGGAGAGCTAAAAAAACGGAAACTGAAGGAATGATAAACAGTAGCACAAGATCAGGCCCTAAGAACCAGATATGTTCAAAGAACGATAAACGGAAATAACATCTCTCCCATATGTAGGACGTGCAATACGTAATGAAACCATAAACCACATAGCAAGCGAATGCCCGGCACTTGCACAGAACCAGTACAAAAAGAGGCATGATTCAGTGCCAAAAAGCCCTCCACCCTGGAAACTCTGCAAGAAACATCAGCTACCTTGCAGTAATAAGTGGTGCGAACACCACCCTGAGGAAGTGATAGAAAACGATGAGGCAAAGATCCTCTGGGACTATGGTATTAGAACGGATAGGGTGATACGTGCAAATAGACCAGACGTGACGTTGATTGACAAAGTCAAGAAGAAAGCATCACTCATTGATGTCGCAATACATGGGACACCAGAGTTGAAGAGAAAGAGAGGGAAAAAAAATGGATAAGTATCCAGATCTGAAAATAGAATAAGAAGGATATGGGATATGCCAGGAAATCGTACCCATAATCATAGGAGCACTAGGCACGATCCAAGATCCCTGAAAAGGAATCTAGAAAAACTAGAGGCTGAAGTAGCTCCAGGACTTATGCAGAAGTGTGATCCTAGAAACGGCGACATAGTAAGAAAAGTGATGGACTCCTAAGGAGGCAGGATGCAACCCGGAACCCCACACTATAAATACCCACCAGTCGAATTGGAGGATTGTGATAGAGCAAAAAAAAAAAAAAAAAAAAACAACAATAATAAATGATGACGATGATGATAATAATAATAATAACAATTGGGAAAACTCTCTACCAGGAGAGTATACACAATGTTCTAATAATAATAACAATAATAATAATAATAATAATATGCTGGAAACAGACCTTCTTTCAAACAAGTTTTATTAAAAATAATGGCAGAATTCACAGAATTGATTTTGTACAATATTCTTTCAATTCTCCTTATGATTTGCCTTTCAGGCACGCTGGTATTATAAAGCAGCTGTCAATGTTCATCGTGCTGCAGGTCGTCAACGGAAATTTCGGGAGGGCTGGTGTTATCAAAAGCAAACTGGTTATCAGGGACAGGCTGGGGTCGTCAACAAGTATACAGGTGCGCTTCGTAGGTCGGGAACAGGGCCGTAGTCGTCAGGGGGTCTATCCGGTATTTCTTGTATTTCTTCTTTTCTGGTTTATAAAAGGCGTCTACATGTTTCGGCCACCTCGTTTTTGGCTATCTTCGGGACGGGATCGCTGAGTGCAATGGTCTGTGTCAGATGTATTCACGTATTTTATTGCATTCGGTTGGCTTGAAGAAACGGGTACCTCACTTTTCATTGGGCAATGCCTGTGACGTCGCGATGTCATCAGGCGGGGCCCGTTGCTGGTGGCTGTCCTCTTCGTGGGTGAGCCTCATCCTATTGGTGATGGTGGAGGTCCCCTCGAAGGGCGTGCTACCAGGTCGTCCTCAGGGCGAGAGCTTGAGCTGCGATCACCCTCAGGGTTACTAGGGACGTCCTCAGGATGAGAGCTAAAACCAAACGCTTCTATCATCCTCAGGATCCTTCTGGTGCGATGGTCGCTGTGGGGCGGTGTCTGCTGCTCTCCTGACGGCGGTGGGGAGGAGAAGGTCTATCCTGTGTGATGTTTCAAAACTGGGCTTCTCCCTCCGATGTGCAGCGCTTCTAAGATTCGCAAACGACGTAGATCGGGTGCTTGGTCGATAACCTCGAAGTTACCGACGATGTCGCTGCGTCGGATTCTTTTATATGGGCAGTCCTTGCATGATTAAATACTGCTTCTTCCTGCGCGTGGCAGGAGATCCTCTTGGAGAGGCGCATTGACGTCATCCGATGTAAGTTCCGAGGCATCCTCGGATTGGGCACGTATATCTGTAAATGACGTCGTCCTCTTCAAGGGATCCTGCGACGGTGTGGGGTTATTCTTCATAATAAGGCTGCATGTTTTTTACTTGTATAAAATATGATCAAGTTGATCTGCTTGTTGCTGTCGGTCGTTGGGAAACGTGATTCTTGATTATTTCTCCCAGTAGGGCTCGCTCGTCTTCGGGTTTATATAGACCGAGGGAAGGTGCCTTGTAGAAAAAATTAATTTCTGCTAGGGTCTGGGCGGGGGTTCCTGTAGGTACCATTTATCAATGCTCTTCCTGAAGACGTTCTGGAGCTTCGGTTGGTGTGTCTGTTGTTTACTAGGACTGGGCTGCACGTTCCATCTCCTTATGGGTGTTTGCCCATGTTGAACAATGGGAAAGAGCTCTCCTGACGTAGGCGCTGATGGTGGTGTCCTTATAGCGTTCAGGGCATTCACTCTCGCCGTTTCAGACCACATTCCCAGGTTCGTGGGCTTCGTGTAAAACCCGTTGTAGCGAACGCACCCTCCTTCTGTTCAACCAGGACGTCCAGGAAGGGAAGACGGCCATCACGGCTATATTCGATGGTAAATCGTAAACGGCTGTGGGTGTGGAAGGCTTGATGTATTTCCTCGATCTCCTCCCTCATTCCTGCTTGGATGAAAGTGTCATCTATATATCTTACGTATATAGATGGCTTCCTAATGCTCCTAAAGACACGCTCCTCCACTATGCCCATATCAAAAGTTCGCAAACAGGACCCCGATGGGGGGATCCCATCGCTACACCATCGATTTGTAAGAACATATGGCAATGGTGGTTAATGAAGGGAGCCTTCTTGGTGCATATTCCAGCAGAGAGCGAAGGGCGTGTTCGGGGATATTCAGCGAGTCGGTGGATGGGTCTCTTAGAACACGTTCAAGGATCATTTCGATGGTTTCATCTACAGGAACGTTAGTAAACAGCGACTCTCTACCTCCATCGATGCAATACTGCCTCCAGGGGGCGCGGATCTTAAGGCTTGCAGAAACTCCGCAGACGACTTCAAACTATGTGTGCTGGGGATGTAGGGGGTGAGAATAGTATTTAGTTGTTTAGCAAGGTGGTATGTGGGTGCTGGTATTTGGCTAATGATAGGTCTTAAAGGATTTCCATGTTTGTGAGTTTTCACATTACCGTAGATGTACCCGAGGTTGTAATCTCCAGAAATACTAGATAGGTGTAAGGCGTTAGTGGCTGCGTTGACAGTTTCTATGATTCTATTGGCTTCGCGTTTAATGTCGTCTACGGGGTTCTTAGTAATGCGTCGAAACTTAGTGGTATCGGCGAGGATCTCGTCGATTTTTTGTCTATATTCGGTAGTCTTGATAAGTACTAGGGCTGCGGTCTTGTCGGCTCTCCTGACGGTGATGTCTTCGTTTTCTCTCAAGCTTTTAGCAGCATCCCGCAGACGGCGATCGACGATGTCACTTTTA
>NC_061091.1:80735354-80737854 GCF_015104395.2 Macrobrachium nipponense | reverse complement strand
GGAGGAGGTAAGGGGAGCCTGGCTTTGGGGAAAGGTCTTCCGCTTGGCTGGAAGATATTGATGAATAGCATTCTGTCGATTTATAATAAAAATAAAAATAAAACAGGCTTCATGATTCCTCTAACCTTATCCTTTCATGGAGTTATATATTCCGTTTTCGTTTATAATTATCGAGCATCTGAATGAAGCCTTCCAAGCTTATTTTTAGGTGTTCTGTAAATAGAAAATTGAGACGGCTTTGTCTGTCCGTCCGCATTTTTTCCGTCCGTCCTCGGATCTTGAAAACTACTGAGGCTAGAGGGTTTATTCTATCTAAGGTTAAAGTTAGCTATGCATTGTGCGTCTGGCAACGGTCTAGGACAGACGAGCACAGGTCGTGGTTAAAGTTTCATAGGACTGGAAGATATAAAACTATTTTCGGTGGCCTTGATTATTTGCTCTACAGAAGACTCAATTGCCTCGACGCAGTTTTTACCTGTTTCCTAAGGGGATGAACAGAACACAAGAGGAAAAGGTATATCTTTGCTTGTTGAAGTGTTACAATGATCTGATAGACTATGTATATCTTAAAAGAAAGTGTGGTAGTGAATTGTTAATCTCAGCTTTTTCCGCTTAGTGACAGGAGAGCTTAGTGACAAGCGCTTAGCTTCTCAAAGAGTGCTGAAATGAAAAAAACAGTCAGAATTGGTGATCATGCGATATGAGGTTGGCGACCTTTCAGAGATCACATGATTGGGTCATGTGGCGGGCTCGGTTGCTATGGCATTCCCAAAGGCGTTTCTGTGTGTGTGTTCGTAGCGTGTGGTGTATAGGGCCTAACGATAAGAGAGGCCAAAGAAGAGGGGACTCTCTTTGATTACCTGTGTCGTGGTATAGAACACACATTTGGAGAGGATTCGAGGACACCCATCACAAGGTAGAGTACACGAGACTTTGGAAAAGTTATACTTTGAAAAGAGAAAGAGAAGTGTAGTGTGGTACACGTTCATTTTAATTATCTTCCACATGTTGGAGTGATATAATAAATATGTCTCTTTATTTCAGATGAGTTCATGGCATCATATAAGTGAATGGGTTCTTTAAAGACTTTGACCATTTAAATGACGTACTTAATCAGACAGTGAGATTTAAGGGAAGTGTTTACTTAAGTAGAGGAGAATGGCAGTTTACGTTTTTTTTGAGGGTCAGACTTTATTCTTTTTACTCCATTTTATATTAATTTTGTTCCATTTAATGTTTATCTAATTTGGGAAATAAAAAGTGTATTTTTGTATCTACGGGGATTCATTAGCCCCGTTTGCATTTTTAGCTCATGTAGAAGGATGATCAGCAAAGAGAGGTAAGGGAGTTACCTGTTTGTTTAATTTGTTTAAACGAGTGTCATTTAGTCCTAAAAGCTCGTCAATATATAGATTACATTCAACAAAACCTGTAGATCTGTTCCTTATTGTCGAGGTTTATAACGGTAGGTAAAGAAGAAGATCTAAACTGTGGGAAAGATGGGAAAATGAGGCCTTTGTTCCCTAAAGGACTTAAATCTCTGTATTGGCAAGGTGTCATCTGTAGAATCTGTCATTATTATTATATTTATATTTTTCATTATTACTGTGAATACTATCAAGTTAAAGTTTTTCTACATTCAGCTTTCGTATTTAGCCCTCTCTAGCTGAAATTTAAGTAATATAATCGGTGCACTATCCATTATAACTCTCAATGCATTTATGTTTCCCTCTCCAATATTATTACTAGTATTATGATTACTGTCTTTTATACTACCTCAGCTATTGTGTGGATAGTGCCGTTTATTCATTTTTATTTATCATGTCTCATGTATCTAGATTGTGTATATGTTACTATCCGTATTTTGTATATTCCATGTATATGGCCCTAAGCTGAAATAAAGGATATTATTATTATTATTATTATTATTATTATTATATTATTATTATTATTATTATTATTATTATTATTATTATTATTATTATTATTATTATTATTATTATATAATTTTTGTTTCCAGTAATAAGCTATTTTTTTAAAACTGTCATTTTGAACAGCAAAGAGAATGTCGTGCAATGGAACTTCAGAAGTTCCAGCGAAGATGCGATGCATTACTACCCCCAATACTATTCTTCTTGCCTTTTGATACATTTTTGTCTATTTATTGATTAATTATCTCTTTTTCGATAAGTGGTAGTATCTCTTATTTCTGCATTTCCCTTTACTTCCTCTTACTTCTTCCTGATGAACATCATACTCTTTGGAAGCTTGAATCTCGTCATTGGTCTCTTCTTGTGGCCTTGTTCCATATGAATAGGGTTCGTCTTCTGAATAAAAATAATATAATCATAATAATAATAAAGACGAAAGACGAGCGAGTTTATGAATAAAATATGAATCCTCAAATATAGCTGAAGACATCACAAACGTTTTCCTTACATTACCAACAAAATCCAAAATCTCCAGAATTCATCTTATATAAAAACTAGTAGTTCGTTTG
>NC_061091.1:80709052-80734854 GCF_015104395.2 Macrobrachium nipponense | reverse complement strand
CGTGTCATCGCTCGCTAGTACTAATTTAGTTGTGTCTCATGTATTGTCGCGTGCATTGGTTTGTTGTGCCAGTCCTCTGTTCTGTTTGTCATTCTCTGTCTCTGTATATTTCTGGGTCTTTGTCTACTTTTATCACTCCTTCCCATGCACTATTGAGCCACTCGTCTTCACTGGTTTTCAGATATTGCCCCAGTGCTCTATTCTTGATGTTGACGCAGTCTATACTTAGTAGTCCCCTCCCTCCTTCCTTTCGTGTTATGTATAGTCTGTCCGTATTTGCTCTTGGGTGTAGTGCTTTGTGTATTGTCACATGTTTCCTAGTTTTCTGTTCTATACTGCCGAGTTCTGCCTTCGTCCATTCCACTATTCTGCGCTATATCTGATTACTGGCACTGCCCATGTGTTTATGGCTTTAATCAGATTTCCGGCATTGAGTTTTGACTTGAGTATCGCCTTGAATCTCTGCATATATTCTTTCCTGATCGTGTCCTTCATCTCTTGGTGTTTTATATCTCCTCCTTCCATTATTCCCAGGTTTTTGTATCCCTTCTCATCTATGTGTTTGATGCTACTCCCATCTGGTAGCTTTATCCCTTCAGTCCTTGTTTTTATTATTGTTATTATTTTTTTTTTGGGGGGGGGGTGTGGTGTTTATCACAGTCCTCTGCTGCATGAGTCCTGGAGCTACTTCGGCCTCTAGTTTTTCTAGATTCCTTTTCAGGGATATTATTATTATTATTATTATTATTATTATTATTATTATTATTATTATTATTATTATTATTATTATTATTATTATTATTATTCAGAAGATGAACCTTCTTCACATGGAACAAACCTACAGAGGCCACTAACTTGAAATTCAACCTTCCAAAGAATATTATTATTATTATTATTATTATTATTATTATTATTATTATTATTATTATTATTATTATTATTATTTTTTTTTTTTTTTGTGTGTGTGTGTGCTCTATCACAGTCCTCTACTTCGACTGCGTGGTATTTATAGTATGGGGTTCCAGGTTGCATCCTGCCTCTTTAGGAGTCCATCACTTTTCTTACTATGTGCTCCGTTTCTAGGATCATACTCTTCTGCATGACTCCTGGAGCTACTTCAGCCTCTAGTTTATCCAGATTCCTTTTCAGGGATCTTGGGATCGTGCCTAGTGTTCCTATGATTATGAGTACAATTTCCACTGGCATATCCCATATCCTTCATATTTCTATTTTCAGTTCTTGATCTCATCCATTTTCCCTCTCTTCTTCAACTCTGGTGTCCCATGGTATTGCGACAATGAGTGATACTTTCTTCTTGATTTTGTCAATCAACGTCACGTCTGGTCTATTTGCATGTATCACCCTATCTGTTCTGATACCATAGTCCCAGAGGATCTTTGCCTGATCGTTTTCTATCACTCCTTCAGGTTGGTGTTCGTACCACTTATTACAGCAAGGTAGCTAGTGTTTCTTGAACAGACTCCAGTGGAGGGCTTTTGCTACTGAATCATGCCTCTTTTTGTACTGGTTCTGTGTAAGTGCCGGACATTCGCTTGCTATGTGGTTTATGGTTTCATTTTTCGTATTGCACTTCCTACATATGGGAGAGATGTTATTTCCATCTATCGTTCTTTGGATATATCTGGTTCTTAGGACCCTGATCTTGTGCCGTTGTTATCATTCTCCCCTCTGAAGCCATTGCCACGTGTCATCACTCGCTAGTTCTTTAGTGTGTCTCATGCATTATCCGTGCATTGGTTTGTTATGTCATTTCTCTGTTCTGTCTGTCATTCTCCTGTCTCTGTATATTTCTGGGTCTTCGTCTACTTCCCATCCACTCTTGAGCTACTTGTCTTCACTGGTCTTCATATATTGCCGTAGTGCTCTGTTCTCGATGTTGACGCAGTTCTCTATGCTTAGTAGTCCCCTCCCTCCTTCCTTTCGTGTTATGTCTGTCCATATTTGCTCTTGGGTGAAGGGCTTTGTGTATTGTCATATGTTTCCTGGTTTTCTGGTATATGCTGCGAAGTTCTGCCTTCGCCCATTCCACTATTCCTCAGCTGTATCTGATTACTGGCACTGCCCAGGTGTTTATGGCTTTTATCATATTTCTGGCGTTGAGTTTTGACTTGAGTATCGCCTTGAGTCTCTGCATATATTCTTTCCTGATCATGTCCTTCATCTCTTGGTGTTTTATATCTCCTCCTTCCATTATTCCCAGGTATTTGTATCCCGTCTCATCTATGTGTTTGATGTTCCTATCTGGTAGCTTTATCCCTTCAGTCCTTGTTATTTTGCCCTTTTGTATGTTGACTAAGGCGCATTTTTCTATTCCAAACTCCATCCTAATGTCCCCAGATACAATGCTTACAGTCTGGATTAGGGTATATATTTCCTTGATGCTCTTACCATACAGCTTGATGTCGTCCATGAACATCAGATGGTTAATTCTGTTGCCTCTTTTCTTGAGTTGTACCCAGGATCCATCTTCTGCAGTACTTTTGTCATGGGAATCATGGCTACTATGAAGAGTATTGGGGACAGTGAGTCACCACTGGAAGATTCCTCTCCGGATATTAACCTCTGCTAGTCTTATTCCAGAGCTTGTAAGTATTGTATTCCAGTTGCACATTGTATTTTTGAGGAAGCTGATGGTGTTTTCCTCTGCCCCATATATTTTCAGGCATTCTATTAGCCATGTGTGTGGTACCATGTCGAAGGCTTTCTTATAGTCTATCCATGCCATGCTTAGGTTGGTTTCCCTTCTCTAACTGATCTTCATTACCATTTTTTCTATCAGGAGCTGGTCTTTTGTGCTCCTACACTTCCTTCTGCAGCCTTTCTGTTGGTGGGGGATGGTGTTTGTATCCTCTAGGTAGTTGTATAGCTTTTCGCTGATGATACCTGTTAGTAACTTCCACATTATTGGTAGGTAGGTGATAGGCCTGTAGTTACAGGCTATATTTCCCTTACTCTTGTCTTTCTGGACTAAGGATGTTTTTCCTGTGCTCATCCATTTGGGCGCATGATGATTTGTGATACAATGCTGGAGTTGTTCTTCTATTCTTGGGTGTAGGGCCTAGAAGTTTTTGAGCCAGTATCCATGGACTTCATCGGGACCTGGGGCTTTCCAGTTTGGCATTTTCTTTAGTTGGTGTCTGACTGTGTCTGTCGTGATGTCAGTGAATCTTTGTTTTATTCACCCTGTTTCTTCAGCCTTGACTTCCTGGAGCCATGTTGCATGTTTGTTGTTTGATACCGGATTGCTCCAGATGTTTTCCCAGAGTCTCTTACTTGGTTCGGCTTCAGGAATTTCTTGGTGGTTGTCTTCCCCTCTTAGTTGGCTGTATAGTCTTTTCTGGTTAGTTCCGAATAATTGTTCTGTTGGTATCCCTTATTCCTGTTCATGTACCGTTGGATCTTATTATTAATATTATTATTATTATTATTACTATTATTATTATTATTATTATTATTATTATTATTATTATCATTATTATTATTATTATTATTATTATTATTATTATTATTATTATTATTATTATTATTATTATTATTATTATTATTATTATTATTATTATTATTATTATTCAAGGAAATTGAGGCTTCCAAAGAATGTGGCATAACAGAAGATAATGGGAAATACAGAAAGAGAAGATCAGTATTAGAAAAACAGATAAATAAATAAGTAAATAAATAAATAAATAAATAAATAAATAAATAAATAAAAAAATAAATCAAATAAAAAATGTAAGTAAACCAATAAAAATACATGATTTATATTAGGGTATCGAATGCACTGCATCTTAGCTTGACCTTCTGAGATACCAGATGCACGACGATGCATATATGTGTGACAAGAACAGCCTAGAGGTATATTAAAACAATCTTAATATGACAACTACGCCCAGTAAAGGTTCTAAAGTAATCTTATAGCCTAAACTCTGATAATTCTCCGATACTCTGCGATCTTAATTATAATTCCAACCATCTCCCTCCATGATTAGTTTCCAGTATTAACACTGGAAATTATTTTTAAAAAACACTCGTCATCAGTAAGAGACAATCTTCCAGATAACTTGGTGTTAATGTATCCTAGGGCCTTCGCTGAAACATAGTGGAACGTGGATTAAGATATTACAGATTAACCTTGGTCGTAATAACTCAGAATGACATTTTAAGCCTATAACCCCTCAATTATTATTATTATTATTATTATTATTATTATTATTATTATTATTATTATAAGTAATAGCTACTTCAGCAGCGTTACACTTGTAGAGATTCTTCTCTATTTTACGAATAGCAGCTTTTTCCGTGCTACTTAAACAGGCTAGTAGAGCGCCTATAGAGGTCATGTTCATATACAGTGTCAAAATAGGTGTATATATTTGAATTTTATAGATAAACTATGATACCATAGTAGTCAAAGTCATTAACGATTTTCTCTCTCTCTCTCTTTTCTTGAAGCGAGGCTTTCGTCTGGAGCTGCAGATATGCTCGGGCTGGGAAGCTGAGGGTGGAATGATCTTGGTGTGGTGTCCGTCCTCATTATATCTGGGTTGACAGCAGTGGGTCTGCCTCATGCTGATCTCCTATTGGCTGGTGGCGGTAAGTCTTCGTTTTCATTGGTGGCTTGAACCAGGTCTCAAGCCACTTTCTCTGAGTCGATGGTTGCAATGCTGCAGGTCCTGCAGCCGTCTAGACCTCCTGAGCGGTGCGGGAACATTGATGGGCATTGCCCTCCGTCAAGCATTTCAGCAGTGCAGTGTGCTGAATTACACTGTTGAATATAGCTCCGACGATTGGCTCCCCTTCCTCGACGTCCTTGTAAGCAAGACGGAAGACGGTATTTGTATTTCTGTTTACACAAAGAAGACTAATTTAGGACTGCCGCAACAGTGACAGTGAGCCCGCCAGATTCAAAAGCGACCACCGTCAGGGCCTTCGTCAGGAAAGCCCTCTCCCACTGCTCGACCTGGCAGGACACTCACCAGGAACTCGACCGCGCCTCCCAACTACTTGTTAATAACGGATATTCAAATAAATTAATCAGTAAGTAAGTCCGCACAGCCCTGGAGAAAGGGTACGGTAGTGAGAGCCCGCAGCCCCACCCCCAGGATAATACCAAGCTGCATTACAAAGCTTTCATGAGTTCCTATTACCGTGAAGAAGAGGATTCCATTAAGAAAATTATTTCTGAGAATGTATCCCAGACCGACAACACCAGGAATATCGACTTAATCATATATTACCAGAATCGGAAGATGCGTGACCCTTTTATGAAAAATAACCCCTCTCCACAGGTACGAGACCCCCTGAAGCAGACGCATGTAGTGTACCAGATACATGCTCAGTCCGCGAATGTAGCTGCGCCTACGTAGGTATGACTACCGTGCGCCTGTCGAAGAGATTCTCATGCCACGCCCAAGAAGGGGTTATCAAGAATCATGCCCGCACCAAACATCAAGAGGCCATCTCCCGGGATGTCACCATGTAGAACACGAAGATCATCGGGAATGCCCCTGATGCCCGTCGCTTGCGCCTGCTGCAGGCGCTTCTCATCCAGCAAATAAAACCTACAATGAATACGACGCAGGAAGAATTTCTCCTCCCTACGAGTATGAGAAGACCTGCCACCAACAATGACACCTCCGATCACGACAACTCCACGGAAGACACGACAACGCCCCCAACGAGGTACTCCTGCAGCAGATGGAAATCAAATTAGCCGTGACGTCCCACAGCGTCGCTCAGGAGGTCTAGACGGCTGCAGGATCTGCAGCATCGTAACCATCGACTCGGAGAAAGTGGCTTGAGACCTGGCTCAAGCCACCAATGAAAACGAAGACTTACCGCCGCCAGCCAATAGGAGATTAGCATGGGGCAGACCCCCTGCTGTCAACAACAAATATAAGGAGACGACACCACACCAAGATCGTGGGGTCTGAAAACTCCGATTGAAGCAGGGTCTAAGGGACAAAAACTTTCTACTCTCGCAATCTTATTTGCAAGTAGCACAGGGACGATAGGCTGGTGTCTCTCATAAACCAGGTTTAGCCCTTCAGGCAAAAGTAAAAAATATAACAACACACACATACACATACTTCTCTCTCTCTCTCTCTCTCTCTCTCTCTCTCTCCTCTCTCTCTCTCTCTCTCTCTCTCTCTCTCCCCTCACAGATAGACGAAGACGAATGCAGCCATGGGACCAAGTAACCCAGCCCACACCCACCACTGCAGAAGCACCTGAGAACCCGGAAACGGACAACGTCTTCTTCCTCTTTTTTCAGATGCCCCCTGAAGCAGTTAGACCTCGGCTAGACTCCTCCACCTCCTCCGAAGAAGAATCCACCCCGCCACTCAAGAGGACAAGGAAAAGGAAAACCCCCCTGCCATGGACACAGATGATGGATTCCAGCTTGTCACCAGGAACAAACAAACGCAAACAAGGACCAGCAGCACCTTCACCCTCACATGGAAAATACCTGATAAACTCCTCCAACAGGAACCATGCATATGAATTCGTTAAGGACCTCGAAAAGAAGGGTAAGTGTTCAAGGTAAGACCCACTACCAGGGGGAGAAACTGTTCGCAATACCCTCAGACCTGAATACAAGTGAATATATGAAAAACAATCCTGCCAGCTTTAAATTCCTCAATCCTGACGACAAACCCTGCAGATTTATATTATGCCATTACCCTCTGCAATTGAGACCAGGGTTATTCTGGAAAATCCCAGAGTAATCAAAGCAGAGAGATGCCACACAAAAAGGACCAACCCCAACCCCAGCCAACCCGCAAAGTCCTAGTAGAATGGAAAGAACTCAGCCTAAGACACGAACCTTGGCATGTGGGGCTCCTTCCCCACCATGGACTTCACACCAGAACCTCTGAGATGTTTTACTGTCGAGGTACGGACACCATAGCAGTCCTCACCGCCAAAGCCATTTGTGGTGTATGTAGTGGGAGACATCCCACAAAACTCTGCACAGACAAGTTTAAGAATGGACAAGAAACAAATGCCAGATGCCCCACATGCAAGGGAAACCACCATGCGTGGAACAGAAAATGCCCGATAAGGCTACAGAAAATTGACACTCTTATAGGAAACACACCTCGGCAGCCTCCTCCCTGGCACACACACACGACCAGACCACAACACACAACAGCAGCTCCCACCACCCAGCAGGGATCAAGGTCCTTTGCTGCTGCAGTTAGGGGGTTGCAACAAGCCCCGAAAAACACACCGGACACACCCCCAGCATAAGACACAGTCCTATGCTGCTGCAGCTGGAGGGCCTAGACCCAACAGGACTCAAAGTCAGCCTCAACCTCAGAAAAAGGAACACAAAACACTCCCCAAACCACACCCAGACCAACACACACCAACGAAACAAATAACAAACACTAGAAGAAAAATCAGTTTCTCAGAATCGGCCAAGCCGACTAACACATACATCCTACCTCTCCTGTTCCCGAAACCCGACAAATCCTCCTCACTCCAATCTAAAACTAGCTCCACTGTTTCCGGCTCCCCAAAGCCATATAAACCCAGTCTCCCCTCCTCCTCCTCCCACACAAAGCAACATGTTTGAAGTTCGCCCAGAACTAAAACAAGACAAATATATGGCACAGACTCAAGACCTCACAAACCTACTGGTGCAAATGCTATTCAAGTTTGCAGAACTAACAGGATCAAACTTCTCAGAGGAAATAGCTAAAGAATTCGTTGACAAGTGCATAAGAACGTCCAGAGGACTCTTTGCATCACCATGCCTACACTAATAAACAACAACAGTGCAAATGGCACTACAAATACACCCGGTGTCAGTTTCATCCCAAGTAATAGTACCAGGTACATCTCCAGTGCCAGGGCCAACCTCAGAGTTGGTAGTCAAGGCACATCAAGTGCAAATGACGAGTTAGGAAACAACAACATAAATGACTGCAGAGACACAGACACTATAAAAATCCTCCAGTGGAACATACTAAGTGCAAACAATAAATACGCATTCCTGCAAGCACACACACAAACAAATAACTATGACATCATAATGTTACAAGAATCACTTGTAAGGGAAAACGCCAAATTTTCATTTAAAGGGTACAAAGTGTACAAAACACCATACACAGACACTAAAAGAGGACTAATCACCCTGGTCAAAAACACAATCCCCTCAAAGAAGGTAGACAACATCCCTTGCGGAGATGATGTAGAATCACTCAGCGTAAAACTCACACTTGCAAACACAACAACTGACGGTCACAACATATACAGGGCTCGGGACAACACATTCGAAGGGGAAGCACTCTTCAGTGCAGCGACACAGGAAAACACACTAATTGGAGGAGACTTCAATGCACATCACCCAAGCCTGAACTCTACACAAACAACAAACACAACTGGAAGACATCTACACCAGCTATCATTGTGAATTCCCGAGGTGTGCCTACTAAACAGTGGAGAGCCAACTCACCTAAAAGGAGGAAGACTAGATCTTACCTTCACAAACTCCGCCCTAAAGGAGCAAGCAACATGGAAGCTGCACGAGACCCTCACAAGCGACCACAATAGCCATTGTTACATTGGCCTACGGCTCAAAAAGCTGCCCCCCATACCACCGCCACCAGAAAGATGGGAACCCCAAGTTTGCTAACTGGGCTACATTTGATGCCATAATGACGAGATGGGCGAGGAACTACCTTGAAAACCTGCAAACGATATAGAACTCTTCTATGAGAGTTCATCAGCAAACTCAGAGAGGCAGCAAACATGTCCATGCCAAAGATCAAACGATCCAAGATCGATCACAAAGATGCATGGTACTACTGTGAAAGGGTCAAAGAACTCAATGCCAGAGTCAACAGAGTGCGGAAACTCTTCAGACGGGAACCATCTGACGAGATGCACAGACTTCTCAGAGAGGTAATAGCCCATGCAGCTGAAGAGACAAAAGAAATTAAACAACAGGCATGGTATGATTGGTGTGCAAACATCAGCAGACAAACTCCAGTAACCCAGATCTGGAGATTCCTTGCAAAAATTGCAGGGAAAGGAAGAACAGCGCAAAGCATCCATCCCAACCCACAAGAAGAAGCTGACAATATAGCCAGAAACTTCGCAGAAAGGACAAAATCCCACAACCTTCCCCAAACAACACGGGAAAAAATAAATGAAATTTCCCCAGCAAGATGGAGGGAAATCAATACTGCCTGCAACACACCTGATGACACAGACACACCCTTCACTATAGAAGAACTAAACAGTGCGCTCAGCAAGGGGAAAAGAGACACAGCCCCTGGAGCAGATGCAATCACTTACAGCATGCTGAGACACATGGGAGACCCTGCCAAACAGGTATATCTACTCCTGGTAAACAGGACATATGCAGAGCACACCAGGCCAAAGAAATGGCAACAGGAAGACACACAACCAATACCTAAGCCAAAAGAGGAAGGCGCATATAGGCCGATATCCCTCATCAGCTGCACTGAAAAGGTTGCAGAAAGAATGGTTCTGAACAGACTACTATGGAAAGCAGGGCCCCTACACCATAGGCTCTATGCCTATAGGGAAGGAGTAGGCACCCATGAGTGCCTCACAGATGTGCTAAGTGCCATAAATGGCAGAAAATCCATAGTGGTCTTCTTAGATCTAGAAAAGGCATATGAATTTGGCCATGCAGCAACCATCCTCTTCTCCCTAGTCAGAAAGAGGATCAAGGGCAACCTGCTTACATGGACAAAAGGATACATGCAAGACAGAGAAGCAAGAGTATGTTCCAAGGCAGAATGTTAGAATACTACTCTCTTGAAACGGCACTCCACAGGGGGGCATTCTAAGCCCCTTCTTATTCAATGTCCTTATGGAAAATGTAGCCTGTCTCGAGCTACCACAAGGAGTAGAGGTCTTCATATATGCTGACGATGTTTGCATCGTCAGCTCCGGCCCTCAAAGACAGCTCCAAAAGATGCAAGAAGCCTTGCAAAAACTTGAGGACAAGTGCACACAACTGGGACTCAAAATCAACAGAAATGAGACAAAAGCCATGGCAATAAAACATGATCAAAATCCACCCAACCTTCTACTGAAAGGAGACGTCATAGACTGGGTGGATAGCTACACATATCTGGGAGTCTGCATTGCAGATTCACTATCTCCTGAGAAGAAAATACAGCTCCTCCAAGCCAAAACAAAAATAGGGTTCTTAATGCGCTAAAGAAAATCACATCATTGCAAGAAGGTGCAACATACCATCTGCTCAGGAGGTTCTACATACAAACCATGAGAGCACAGGTAGAATACGCCGCACCAGTCCTGACAAATCTCAGAAAGGATCAACAGCAGAGGCTGGAAGTCATCCCCAAACAAACGCAATGAGACTTATACTTGGAGCCCCAATGTGGACAAGAATTTGTCTCTTGAGGGCAGAGACACAACTGCAGTCTCTCAAGCACAGGATAGGCCAAAGAAATATTGCCATTCTGTGCAAAACCATCAGAAACGACAGAAATGGACCACACAAAAACAAAATGCAAGCGTGTATAAACCTGCACGAAGAACTAGACCCGCCCAAACCTATGCGGGCAGTATACTCCAGACACTGAGAGAACTGGGTATGCAGGACACAGTGAAACACATAACAAAGGATGTCCCACCTGAGGGATACCAAAAACCACCTCCCTGGTGGATAGCTACACATATCTGGGAGTCTGCATTGCAGATTCACTATCTCCTGAGAAGCAAATACAGCTCCTCCAAGCCAAAACAAAAATAGGGCTTAATGCCCTAAAGAAAATCACATCATTGCAAGAAGGTGCAACATACCATCTGCTCAGGAGGTTCTACATACAAACCATGAGAGCACAAGTAGAATACGCAGCACCAGTCCTGACAAATCTCAGAAAGGATCAACAGCAGAGGCTGGAAGTCATCCAAAACAACGCAATGAGACTTATACTTGGAGCCCCAATGTGGACAAGAATTTGTCTCTTGAGGGCAGAGACACAACTGCAGTCTCTCAAGCACAGGATAGGCCAAAGAAATATTACCATTCTGTGCAAAACCATCAGAAACGACAGAAATGGACCACACAAAAACAAAATGCAAGCGTGTATAAACCTGCACGAAGAACTAGACCCGCCCAAAACCTATGCGGGCAGTATACTCCAGACACTGAGAGAACTGGGTATGCAGGCACAGTGAAACACATAACAAAGGATGTCCCACCTGAGGGATACCAAAAAACCACCTCCCTGGTCGAAGACTCAATCCGGTATAACTTCACAATACTACCGGCAAACAAAGCACTGTGCACAGCAGCACAAATGAAAACTGCAGCAGAAGAAGCAATCGGGAACACAGCAGCTGAAAACATATATTACACTGATGGCTCGTTGACCAGAAGCTCCAGCAACTGCAGCAGCAGTGGCTGCCTAAGACTTCAAAGGAAGCTGGAGGCTATCCAACAATGCCTCCATACTACAAGCGGAACTAATGGCAATCTTAAAAGCCTTAGAAGATTCCATTTTAAATGAAGGACACACAACAGTGCATACTGACTCCAAAGGAGCAATATACGCTATCAAAGCGGCAAATCCAAAAGAAAATGTGACACTGATAACAGCCATAAAATCATTGGCCAATTCACATGAAGCTGCTGGCAGAGAGTCACACTAAACTGGATACCCAGCCATGTGGGAATCCAGGGAAATGATGAAGCTGACATCCTTGCCAAAAGTGACCTCAGCTGCAGTACAGTAAGCATAAAAGTGCAACCATCCATAACACACCTAAAGGAAATGGCAAAAAGCTATGCCAAACTCCAAGAAGAGAGTGAAGTACGACGTCACTATCTACAAGAGTCAAGGACGTCCAAGTGGTATGTGGATGTCACAAATCTAACGCCGCATGACATCACAAAAAAAACCACTAGAAAACTCTCAGTAATCACACACAGATTAAGGCTAGGATACCTCTGCACTGGCAAAATGATAGGAAATGAGGCAGGTTATGTCAGTACTGTGACCAAGAGGCAATCCAGCCCCTCGAACACTACCTACTAGACTGCCCAGAGACACAGTCTTTCAGATCGAGCCTAACTGAAATAGAGCTGACACCGGCACAGATCACCAGACACATCTTAAATAACATAGGGACACATGGGAATCTCCTAATGTCTCACCCACCTCCCAGGTAAAAAGATGAATCACACGGCATTTCTCCATAGACACATGGGAATCTCCTATTGTCTTGTAAACAAAAACCAATGAAAGCCACACAATGCACAAACCCTCTACTTCACTGGTTGTAATGGGAGTCATAAACATCTCTGGGAGCATATGTATAAGTGTGAGTATGCTGAACATGTATATATACTATAATACGCTTAATGTTGGTTTGATATATATTGCAATATTTTCAGATGCTACACACATGTATACATATTGTGCTAAAATGTTTATAGGTAACGCCTTCTTTCCCATCAAACTAAAACTCGCTTCCTTCTTCCTACTCAGCATCTCCAGCTAGGCTGAGTCTCACTGCTATAAAACTTTCTCTCCTACTGATGGGTACCGTAAGGTTCAAAGGGGTTGCAATCCTGCCTGTCACCCTATCTCCTTTACAAAACAAACCGCCAAAGCACTGTTTTTTGTATCTTTACAGATATTCCAGTTACGGGCTGCTCTAGACAAGAGCCCGTACCAGCACAAGGCTGGCTTAATCTCCAACAACAACAACAACAACAAGATCATTCCACCCTCAGCTTCCTAGCCTAGAGGATGTCTGGCAGCTCCAGACGAAAGCTCGCTTCAAGAAAAAGAAAGAGAGAGAGAAAATCGTTAATAACTTTGATGATTATGGTATCATAGTTTATCTGTAAAATTCAAATATATACACCTATTTTGACACTGTATTTGATCATGACGTCTATAGGCGCTCTACTAGCCTGTTTAAGTAGCACGGAAAAAGCCGCTATTAGAAAAATAGAGAAGAATCTCTACAAGTGTAACGCTGCTGAAGTAGCCATTATTACTTTTAATAAAGTATGCTTGAGAGGGTCTGCTTCCTAAGTATTATATTATTATTATTATTATTATTATTATTATAAAAACAATGGCAGAATTTACAGAATTGACTTTACACAAAATTCTCAATCAATTTTCCTATTGATTTGTTTTTCTGGCATGAGAAGAATTAGAGAATTTTCATATAAAATCAATTCTGTAAATTCTGTATTATTTTTAATAAAACATGTTCGAAAGGAGGTGTGTTTTCAGCATACACAGTTATTATTATTATTATTATTATTATTATTATTATTATTATTATTATTATTATTATTATTATTATTTTATTATTATTATTATTATTATTATTATTATTAGTATTATTATTCAGAAGATGAACCCTTTTCACATGGAACTATCCGAAAGAGGCCACTGACTTGAAATTTAATGTTCCAAAGAATATTATGGTGTTAATTTGAAAGAAGTAACAGAAAGTAACTGGAAATACAGACAAAAGGTAAATTGAACCATTAATAATTATATAAATATAAGTAATTACTAAAATACAAGGAGAATTGTTGTAGGGTAGTAATATTACATCTTCGCTCGAACATCTGAGGGTATAATTGCACGCCATCCTCAGGGAGACTGAAAATGATTAGACTAAATATTAATTTCAGCACAGCCTCCGATCTGACTATGCACCAAGTACTGAGATACTCATAACCTTGCGAACATAACAATCTATTCTTCATTTTCCTTTTAAGATTCAAGTCAGTGGCTGCTTAAAGCACTGGCAAGGGAAGGTTGAAAAGAGGATGATTGGTGATAGTAAAGAGAAGGTGCAGAAACAAGAGAAAAAAGTCAAGAAATGTCTGCTAGAGGAAGAATTGGTATTCAAAGTGATTCAGAATGAGGACTAACCAGAAAGATGGAGCAATGAATATAGTGGGATTTTGCGAGAAATAGATTTGATAATGTCTAGAAGAGTATTAGTGGGCTAGAATATGAGCCAAATCTCCTTTACAGAGGAGAAGTATGAAAAAATGTCTGACAATGTATAAGGCAATTAGTATAAGAGCCAAGTCTCCTTTACAGAAGCGAAGTATATGAGCCAAGTCTCCTTCATAATAGCGACGTATGAAAAATGTCTGGCTATGTATGAGGGTTAGTATATGAGCCAACTCTCCTTTATAGAAGAGAAGTATGAAAAAACGTCTGGCAATGTATAAGGGGGTTAGTATATTAGCCAACTACCCTTCATAGAAGAGAAGTATGGAAAACGTCTGGCTATGTATTAGAGGGCTAGTATATGAGCCAAAGCTCCTTTATTGCAGTGAAGTTTAAATGGTGAAAGCAAATGAAATATATGATTCTGAAGCATAAGGAGAGAGAGAAAAAGGCTTAGAAGAAACGCCAAAAAGAATGAACTAAGACTGTTATGCACAATGATCATAAGATGGACAGGGATAAAGATGGATTAGTTTTTGAAGACTTCTGTTTTGAGCAGACAGCTAATGAGATCATTATCAGGAACCTTACTTTCATAATAATCGGTTGAGAATTATGATCTCCTGTATGTGTATGTGTGTGCGCGTTTAGGGATGACTGATTTATGGATAAGGTTTACTCTACGATAAGTCGTTTGTGTACAGGGAGGTTGAAATCTCTCTCTCTCTCTTCTCTCTCTCTCTCTCTCTCACATACCCGCGTGAAGTCAGATTAATCACAGATATCACAAGTTTAACATACGACTAGAATTTGAGAAATATCTAGAAGTGTTCGTGAACTATCGGTGATAAGATTAGTGTGAAAATAGTAGGATAAAGCGTCTTCTAAGTTAGTTTATCAAGTGTAATACTATAAATCAGAACAAGATGGCAGTAAGTTCCAACTGTGGGAAGAGGTGGCGTAATTTGGCGTGTTTAGCAGATTCGCAATACGATGAGGTAGCAGGAAGGGAACTGGCATTTCTCATCTATGAAATCAGCAACAGTCCTAAACCAAAAAGATACAAAAGCATTCATAGATATATTAGAAGGATATAATCCTTCAAACTGGAACAAATCTAATGAAAACATCTTGAAAATAATTGAAGAAGTTCCAAATAAAATCCAAGTGGTCAAGAGACTCATAAAGAAAATATACATAAACCAACATATTCCGACAAAGAAATGAATAAGGTGAATCTTGTGGAATATCCTAATTGATGCATTAGGAAAAAGATGCCAAAAAGCATGCAAAACTGTGTAAGGTTTGGTATAGCATAGTCAATCCACAAAACCTAATCAGAAAATGTGCTGCATGCAACATTCCGACCCATCCACAGTGTGCTGAGGTAATACAAGAAATTTGAGAAAAGATCAAGAATTTTTTGTTCAACATGTCTATCATGGATAGACAATGTTATTAAATCAAGATTGAATGTACAAATAGTTGAGGATGAAGAAGAAGAGGAAGAGAAGAAGAAGAAGAAAAAGAAGAAGAGGAAACGGAAGAGAAGTAAACAAAAATGAAAAAAATGACAGAAAAAAATAAAGAAAACAAAGAACAAGATAAAAGTATGGATGCAGAGATACTCATTGATACTACATATGAGGCAATAAAGCAGCAATACCTACGAAGAAATAAATTACGATATGACAACAGAAAAGCAAATCCCGAAGAGGCTCTACCCAGACTACACAATGACGGGAAAGAGGAAAAAATAGACAAGAAAGACAAAATCTGCCAACCTTTTGAAAAGAGGAATTGCAGATTTGGAGAAAGATGGTTACTACAAACATCCTAAGATATGTCAAAACTATGAAATATATGGTAAATGTGCATACTTAGATGGAATATGGGGATGATTGCAGAGATCTGCATCCAAAAATATGTAAAAACCTAAAAGAAGGAAAAGGATGTAAGTTCGACAAAAAAATGCAAATATATGCACCCTGTAGCCATGAATCATAATCAAATAAATAACCAACCCAAGTAATAAAATCCAAAATAAGAAAGAAACAAATAAAGAGAGAAATCAAGAATATCAGGTAAAAGAGAAAAGCAACCCACAATGAGATATGCAGGTGGTCAGCAAAAAATTTCAAAGCATCAGCTCCGAAATTCTACTCAGAGATAATAACTGTATTTATATGCAAGAGATATTGCAGAAACGGAGAAAATTGCAGATTCAGACACAAAATGAATAATATGATGAAGGAAGATCAAATATTATGGAAAAGTTGGATTTTTTAATGTCAGAATTTCTGGAAATGAAAAAAAGAACAACATACCAGAACAGGAAAGAGACATGGAAAATCCTTATTACTACCAGTATTAAATGAAGGAGAAAAACACGCAAACCATCATAGTGATGAATGCGCAGGTTTAGTTACGAGTAACTCAAAAAGAAAAATAGAGTACTTAGAAGAACTAACCCAAAATGAAAAGAAAATAGATATAATGATATAAGTGAAACCTGGTATTCCCAAGAGACTGGGAATGATGATCAAATAAAAGGGTTCCAAACTTATAGATCAGTTAGAAAAAATAGGAATCAAGGGGGAACCGCAATATGGGAAAGACAAAAAAACAAGGGAAAAATATATGAGAAATATAGTAACTCAGAATGTGAACTAATAGCGGTAGAATTTGAATCTGAAAAATTGATGAACATAGTATATATAGACCTCCTAATACTAAAGAGTTTTGACTTAATAATTGAAAAATTGGATGATATATGTAGAAATCACAAGGACTGGACTATTCTCCTATCTGGTGACTTCAACTTTCCTTTCGTAAGAATGGAAAGAACGAATAGGAGATTGTGGTTGTACTTATACATATAAAAAAGAGAGTAATAGTAGTGCAGAAGATAAGAGGCAATTTGAAAAGCTATTAGATATGCTACTAGAATACAACATTCAACAAATAATCACCTGCCAACAAGAAAGGAAAATACTTTAGACCTAGTATTTGTGAACGAGATGAATTATGTTAAAGAAATAATAGTTTATAATGCGAGTATTTCAGACCATAATGTCATAGAATTAACAGTTCATTCCAAAGCAAGTGAAAATAGAGATAAAGCAAGAAATGAAAAAGTGGGAAGGATATGGAAAATACAACTTCTACAGTAAAATATAAAATGGTCAGAATTAATGAAGAATTAAACAAAGATTGGATAACATTTTCGTAAGTGATGACATAAGGGTAAAATACGGAGAATATATATAAAATATTGGAGAAAATAGTGGAAAAATATATACCGAAGAAGAAAAGTAAACATCATTCATGCATACCAAGAGACAGAAGGATCTTGTTCCAGAAAATCAGAAAGTGGAAAAAAGGTCTTGCAAAGAAAAAAATGCATGGAAAGTTATAGAACTAAAAGTAAGATAGAAAATGCAGAACAAAAGATTATACAATCAAAAGAAAATGAAAACGGGACTGGAAGAAAAACCCTATTAAATATCAAGCAAAACCCCAAACTATTATACTCATATGCGAAGAAGATGAATAAAAGAAGATGAAATAGGCCCTCTGAGAATTGAAGGGAGATTAACGAATGAAAAAAAGGAAATTTGCAACATACTGGCAGAACGATATAAGAGAGAATTCACCCCTAGAATAGATAATGAAGATAATGATATAGAAGTAAGGGAAGAAAATAGTGAATATTTAGCTGACATAGAAATTAATGAAGCTGATATTGTGCAGGCAATTAATGAATTAAAATGGAGCTGCTGCAGGGCCGGATGGAGTCCCTGCTATTTTGTTAAAGAAAGTAGTTCATTCTATCGCAAAGCCACTTGACATATTATTAAGACAAAGTGTAGATACAGGCAAGATTTATAATGAGCACAAATTAGCATATATCAACCCCTACTTTCAAAAGTGGATCAAGACTAGAGGCAAGTAATTATAGGCCTGTGAGTCTAACATCACATATTATGAAAGTGTATGAAAGGGTAATGAAGAAAAATATTATGAAACATTTAATAAAAAATAATTTGTTTAATATAGGACAACACGGTTTCGTACCCGGAAAAAGTACACAACCCCACTGTTAGTCCACCGTGAGAACATATTAAAAATATGAAAAGTCGGAAATGAAACAGATGTGGTTTATCTAGACTTTGCAAAAGCCTTTGACAAAGTAGACCATAATATATTAGCAAAGAAAATTAGAAAACACAATATCGTAGATAAAGTAGGAAGATGGTTAAAAGAATTTTTACACAAACAGAAAACAGATAGTTATTGCAAACGATGAGAAATCGGATGAAACCAAGGTAATATCCGGTGTTCCACAAGGTACGGTGCTAGCTGCAATATTGTTTGTTATTATGATTGAAGACATAGACAGTAATGTAAGGATTCGGTAGTGAGTAGTTTCGGCTGATGACACAAGAATAAGTAGAGAAATTACTTGTGATGAAGATAGGACGCTCTACAAAGAGACCTTAACAAAGTATATGATTGGGCAGAGGTAAATAGGATGGTATTTAACTCTGATAAATTTGAATCAATAAATTATGGAGACAGAGAAGGAAAGCTATATGCATATGGGGAGGGACCTAATAATGAGACAATCACAAATAAGGAAGCAGTTAAAGACCTTGGTGTGATGATGAATAGGAACATGTTATGCAATGATCAAATAGCCAATTCTGTTGGCAAAATGTAAAGACAAAAATGGGAATGTTGTTACGGCACTTCAAAACAAGAAAAGCTGAACACATGATTATGCTTTATAAAACATATGTTCGTAGTCCACTTGAATATTGCAATATGATATGGTACCCACACTATCAAAAGGATATTGCACAAATAAATAGAGTGTACAAAGGCCTTTACAGCTAGAATAGAAGAAGTTAAGGACCTAGACTACTGGGAAAGACTACAATCCTTAAAATTATATAGTCTAGAAAGGAGAAGAGAACGCTACATGATAATTCAGGCATGGAAAACAGATAGAAGGAATAACAGAAAATATCATGGAACTAAAAATATCAGAAAGAGCAAGCAGAGATAGATTAATAGTGCCCAAAACTATACCATGGAAAAATAAGGAAAGCACACAGGACATTAATCCACTACGCACCAGCATCGATAATGCAGCGTCTATTCAATGCGTTGCCAGCTCATCTGAGAATATATCAGGAGTGAGCGTAGATGTGTTAAGATAAGCTCGACAAATATCTAAACTGCATCCCAGACCATCCAAGATTGGAAGATGCAAATATACCGGAAGATGTACTAGCAACTCTCTGGTAGACATTAGAGGCGCCTCACACTGAGGGACCTGGGGCAACCCGAACGAACTGTAAGGTCTGTAAGGTCTGTAAGGTCTCATGGATATAAGGATAGAATTATATGGCTATAGTGAATCTCCTCTCTCTCTCTCTCTCTCTCTCCTCTCTCTCTCTCTCTCCTCTCTCTCTCTCTCTCTCATGGAGATGAAGGAGAAAATTATGTGGCTGGCGAATCTTCTCTCTCTCTCTCTCTCTCTCTCTCTCTCTCTCTCTCTCTCCTCTCTCTCTCTCTTCTCTCATGGAGATTAAGGATGAATTATATGGCTTTTAGTGAATCCTCTCTCTCTCTCTCTCTCTCTCTCTCTCTCTCTCTCTCTCTCTCTCTCTCTCGTGGATATTAAGGATAGAATTATATGGCCTATAGTGAATCCTCTCTCTCTCTCTCTCTCTCTCTCTCTCTCTCATGGATATAAGGATAGAATTATATGGCTATAGTGAATCCTCTCTCTCTCTCTCTCTCTCTCGTAGTAGCCATCTTGCTTGGTGAGACGTACCCGCGTGAAGTCACAATAATCAACAGATATCACAGTTTAACATACGACTAGAATTTGAGAAATATCTAGAAGTGTTTTTCGTGAACTATCGGTGATAAGATTAGTGTGAAAATAGTAGGATAAAGCGTCTTCTAAGTTAGTATCAAGTGTAATACTATAAATCAGAACAAGATGGCAGTAGTTCTTCCAACTGCGGGAAAAGGTGGCGTAATTTGGCGTGTCTAGCAGATTCGCAATACGATGAGGGTAGCAGGAAGGGAACTGGCATTTCTCATCTATGAAATCAGCAACAGTCCTAACCAAAAAGATACAAAAGCATTCATAGATATATTAGAAGGATATAATCCTTCAAACTGGAACAAATCTAATGAAAAACATCTTGAAATAATTGAAGAAGTTCCAAATAAAATCCAAGTGGTCAAGAGACTCATAAAGAAAATATACATAAACCAACATATTCCGACAAAGAAAAATGAATAAGGTGAATCTTGTGAATATCCTAATTGATGCATAGGAAAAGAATGCCAAAAGCATGCAACAACTGTGTAAGGTTTGGTATAGCATGTCAATCCACAAAACCTAATCAGAAAATGTGCTGCATGCAACATTCCGACCCATCCACAGTGTGCTGAGGTAATACAAGATTTGAGAAAAGATACAAGAATTTTTTGTTCAACATGTCTATCATGGATAGACAATGTTATTAAATCAAGATTGAATGTACAAATAGTTGAGGATGAAGAAGAAGAGAAAGGAAGAAGAAGAAGAAGAAAAAGAAGAAGAGGAAAACGAAAGAGAAGTAAACAAAAATGAAATGACAGAAAAAAAATAAGGAAAACAAAGAACAAGATAAAAGTATGGATGCAGAGATACTCATTGATACTACATATGAGGCAATAAAGCAGCATACCTACGAAGAAATAAATTACGATATGACAACAGAAAAGCAAATCCCGAAGAGGCTCTACCCAGATCTATACATGACGGGAAAGAGGAAAAAATAGACAAGAAAGACAAAATCTGCAACCTTTTGAAAAGAGGGAATTGCAGATTTGGAGAAAGATGTTACTACAAACATCCTAAGATATGTCAAAAACTATGAAATATATGGTAAATGTGCATACTTAGATGGATATGGGGATGATTGCAGAGATCTGCATCCAAAAATATGTAAAAACCTAAAAGAAGAAAAGGATGTAAGTTCGACAAAAAATGCAAATATATGACACCCTGTAGCCATGAATCATAATCAAATAAATAACCAACCAAGTAATAAAATCCAAAATAAGAAAGAAAACAAATAAGAGAGAAATCAAGAATATCAGGTAAAAAAGAGAAAGCAAACCACCAATGAGATATGCAGAGGTGTCAGCAAAAAATTTCAAAAACATCAGCTCCGAAATTCTACTCAAGAGATAATAACTGTATTTATTATGCAAGAGGATATTGCAGAAACGGAGAAAATTGCAGATTCAGACACAAAATGAATAATTATGATGAAGGAAGATCAAATATTATGGAAAAGTTGGATTTTTTAATGTCAGAATTTCTGGAAATGAAAAAAGAACAACATACCAGAACAGGAAAGAGACATGGGAAAATCCTTATTATCATACCAGTATTAAATGAAGGAGAAAACACGCAAACCATCATAGTGATGAATGCGCAGGTTTAGTTACGAGTAACTCAAAAAGAAAAATAGAGTACTTAGAAGAACTAACCCAAAATGAAAAGAAAATAGATATAATGAATATAAGTGAAACCTGGTATTCCCAAAGAGACTGGGAATGATGATCAAATAAAGGGTTCCAAACTTATAGATCAGATAGAAAAAATAGGAATCAAGGGGGAACCGCAATATATGGGAAAAGACAAAAAAACAAGGAAAATATATGAGAAATATAGTAACTCAGAATGTGAACTAATAGCGGTAGAATTTGAATCTGAAAAATTGATGAACATAGTAATATATAGACCTCCTAATACTAAAGAGTTTGACTTAATAATTGAAAAATTGGATGAATATGTAGAAATCACAAGGACTGGACTATTCTCCTATCTGGTGACTTCAACTTTCCTTTTCGTAGAATGGAAAGAAAAAGAATAGGAGATTGTGGTTGTACTTATACATATAAAAAAAGAGAGTAATAGTAGTGCAGAAGATAAGAGGCAATTTGAAAAGCTATTAGATATGCTACTAGAATACAACATTCAACAAATAAATCACCTGCCAACAAGAAAAGGAAAATACTTTAGACCTAGTATTTGTGAACGAGATGAATTATGTTAAAGAAATATAGTTTATAATGCGAATATTTCAGACCATAATGTCATAGAATTAACAGTTCATTCTTCAAAGCAAGTGAAAATAGAGATAAGCAAGAAATGAAAAAGTGGGAAGGATATGGAAAATACAACTTCTACAGTAAAAATATAAAAATGGTCAGAAATTAATGAAGAATTAAACAAAAGATTGGGATAACATTTTCGTAAGTGATGACATAAGGTAAATACGGAGATATTATATAAAATATTGGAGAAAATAGTGGAAAATATATACCGAAGAAGCAAAAGTAACATCATTCATGCATACAAGAGACAGAAGGATCTTGTTCCAGAAAATCAGAAAGTGGAAAAAAGGTCTTGCAAAGAAAAAAATGCATGGGAAAGTTATAGAACTAAAAAAGTAAGATAGAAATGCAGAACAAAAGATTATACAATCAAAAGAAAATGAAAAACGGGACTTGGAAGAAAAAACCCTATTAAATATCAAGCAAAACCCAAGCTATTATACTCATATGCGAAGAAGATGAATAAAAGAAGAATAGAAATAGGCCCTCTGAGAATTGAAGGGAGATTACGAATGAAAAAAAGGAAATTTGCAACATACTGGCAGAACGATATAAGAAGAGAATTCACCCCTAGAATAGATAATGAAGATAATGATATAGAAGTAAGGGATGAAAAATAGTGAATATTTAGCTGACATAGATATTAATGAAGCTGATATTGTGCAGGCTATTAATGAATTAAAAATGGAGCTGCTGCAGGGCCTGATGGAATTCCTGCTATTTTGTTAAAGAAAGTAGTTCATTCTATCGCAAGCCACTTGCAATATTATTAAGACAAAGTGTAGATACAGGCAAGATTATGATGAGCATAAATTAGCATATATTACCCCTACTTTCAAAAGTGGATCAAGACTAGAGGCAAGTAATTATAGGCCTGTGAGTCTAACATCACATATTATGAAAGTGTATGAAAGGGTAATGAAGAAAAATATTATGAAACATTTAATATATAATTTGTTTAATAAAAGGACAACATGGTTTCGTACCCGGAAAAAGTACACAAACCCAACTGTTAGTCCACCGTGAGAACATATTCAAAAATATGAAAAGCGGAAATGAAACAGATGTGGTTTATTTAGACTTTGCAAAAGCTTTTGATAAAGTAGACCATAAATATATTAGCGAAGAAAATTAGAACACAATATCGTGGATAAAGTAGGAAGATGGTTAAATAAAAGAATTTTTACACAACAGAAAACAGATAGTTATTGCAAACGACGAGAAATCGGATGAAGTCAAGGTAATATCCGGTGTGCCGCAAGGTACGGTGTTAGCTGCAATACTGTTTGTTATTATGGATTGAAGACATAGACAATAATGTGAAGGATCGGTAGTGAGTAGTTTCGCAGATGACAACAAGAATAAGTAGAGAAATTACTTGTGATGAAGATAGGAACGCTCTAAAAGAGGACCTTAACAAAGTATATGATTGGGCAGAGGTAAATAGGATGGTATTTAACTCTGATAAATTTGAATCAATAAATTATGGAGACAGAGAAAGAAAGCTATATGCATATAAGGGACCTAATAATGAGACCATCACAAATAAGGAAGCAGTTAAAGACCTTGGTGTGATGATGAATAGGAACATGTTATGCAATGATCAAATAGCAACTCTGTTGGCAAAATGTAAAGCAAAAATGGGAATGTGTTACGGCACTTCAAAAACAAGAAAAGCTGAACACATGATTATGCTTTATAAAAACACTATGTTCGTAGTCCACTTGAATATTGCAATATGATATGGTACCCACACTATCAAAAGGATATTGCACAAATAGAGAGTGTACAAAGGTCCTTTACAGCTAGAATAGAAGAAGTTAAGGACCTAGACTACTGGAAAGACTACAATTCTTAAAATTATATAGTCTAGAAAGGAGAAGAGAACGCTACATGATAATTCAGGCATGGAAACAGATAGAAGGAATAGCAGAAAATATCATGGAACTAAAAATATCAGAAAGAGCAAGCAGAGGTAGATTAATAGTGCCAAACTATACCAGGAAAAAATAAGGAAAGCACACAGGACATTAATCCACTACGCACCAGCATCGATAATGCAGCGTCCCTATTCAATGCGTTGCCAGCTCATCTGATGAATATATCAGGAGTGAGCGTAGATGTGTTTAAGAATAAGCTCGACAAATATCTAAACTGCATCCCAGACCATCCAAGATTGGAAGATGCAAATATACGAAGATGTACTAAGCAAACTCTCTGGGTAGACTTAGAGGTGCCTCACACTGAGGGACTGGGGCAACCCGAACAAGATGTAAGGTCTGTAAGGTCTGTTAAAGGTCTCTCTCTCTCTCTCTCTCTCTCTCATGGATATAAGGATAGAATTATATGGCTATAGTGAATCCTCTCTCTCTTCTTCCTCTCTCTCTCTCGCTCTCTCTCATCTCTCTCTCTCTCTAATAAGGAGATTAAGGAGAGAGAATTATATGGCTGGCGCAATCTTTTCTCTCTCTCTCTCTCTCCTCTCTCTCTCTCTCTCTCTCTCTCTCTCTCTCTCATGGAGATTAATGATAGAATTATATGGCTGGTGAATCTCTCTCTCTCTCTCTCTCTTTCTCTCTCTCTCTCCTCTCTCTCTCTCTCTCTCTCGCAGTCTCAGAAATTTGCAAAAATGTAGAGTTACCTACTTGGAAGATAGTTTAATGAAAAACTATGAATTAGTTTTTCATTTTTGATTTAACGAAAGTAAACAAAATGCCTGGTACATGAGTGCGATGACATCTCTAAATATTCATATTTTTATGAAATGATAGTGGGTTTGAATTTATATATATCAATATCACAAAATTACAAGAGAGAAGACAGTCACAATAAATATAGCATGAAAATATGAACAAAAAAAATGAAACTATAAAAATATCATATAATATGATTTGATACAGGGTATCCATAAAGTCCCAGTACCATTACAAGTATTTATTGTTCAGAATGCTGGGACCTTATGGACACCCTTATAATATAATATAATATAATATAATATATAATATAAACACAATCATACAAGACAAAAGACAACCCCAATAAAAATAGCATGTAAATACGGAAAAATAATATAATATAATATAATATAATATAATATAATATAATATAATATAATATAATAATAATAATAATATATAATATAATGTAATATAATGTAACATAATACAGTATGTGTTTAGCCCCGTATACAGAGAGCACCCACTTAGGAAGTGTTGACCAGCCCAGCTCGTGGGAGCATTGTATACTCTCCGTCTACCTGAATTGGTTCAGAGACGCATTTGCTAACGACCTGTAGGAATTGGGACTCAAGCTTCCTGGGAGACGCTAAGATTGACTTACGAGATTAGAAACGTGATTACATGGCTGGCTGACGGGTCTTCGGTCTCTCTCTCTCTCTCTCTCTCTCTCTCTCTCTCTCTCTCTCTCTCTCTCTCTCTTAATCTCAAGGAGGTTCAGGACAGAATTATAAGGTTGGTGAATCCCCCCCCCCCTCTCGCTCTCTCTCTCTCTCAGGGAAATTCAGGATAGAATTATAAGGTTAGTGAATGGTCTCTCTCTCTCTCTCTCTCTCTCTCTCTCTCTCTCTCTCTCTCTCTCTCTCTCTCTCTTGGAGATTCAGGATAGAATTACAAGGTTGGTGAA
>NC_061091.1:80674052-80704052 GCF_015104395.2 Macrobrachium nipponense | reverse complement strand
CCACTGTTTACTTATTCTTTATTCCTTGGCATGTCAGTTAGGTAGGCGATTGAAGAAGTGACTGATTGGGTATTGTGTATGCTTGTTGTGCTTTTCCTCCCCATTATTCAGTTTTCAGGGGGGTTCTTTTGTTATGCTAATTTTGAAGTAATAAACTTATGTTAATCTTTAGTTTGTGGTTTGGTGTATCCTCTCTGAGATTGTACTCTTTAAGTGTTGGTTTGTCAGGGATCATACTCTTTTTGTGGTACTGATCTGAAATATCAGGTCCAAAAGAACCTTAACTTCAGACCATCATGAATTATATATATATATATATATATATATATATATATATATATATATATATATATATATATATATATATATATATATCTATATAAATAACTCACGCAAATTACAAAGTAACATATATGATATCAGAGCATTCAGATATTCTGTCCTGATTAGATTTACATTAGAGAGAGAGAGAGAGAGAGAGAGAGAGAGAGAGAGAGAGAGAGAGAAGAGAGAGAGAGAGCAGCAGCAGCAGCAGCAGCAGCAGCAGCAGCAGCAACAACAAAGCTTCATATATAGAGGAACTAATCCGGATAATCAATCCCCAACTGACCATTGCCAATGCTGTTTATTCTTAATCCCATTTGGAAAATAGAATCGGGTTTTCCAGGATCCAGTTAAAGCTAAAGCTGGCGGGGTATCCGATGTATAAAGGATATTGGAATACCTACACATTTTCACAGCTAGCCTTGCTTCTGTCTTTGAATTAAAATAAACAAAAATTAAAAAGAACAAACAGATATTTAGTCCAATCACCTTAGCAAAAGAGATATGTCCTTGTTTCTTATCGTTACGATATTTTAAGTATTCCCACAGTCCTCCAATTCGACAGGGTGGTATTTATAGTGTGGGGTTCCAGGTTGCACCCAGCCTCCTTAGGAGTCCATCACTTTTCTCAACCATGTGCGCTGTTTCAAGGAGCACACTCTTCTGCATGAGTCCTGGAGCTACTTCGGCATCTACTAGTTTTTCCATGTTCCTTTTCAGGGATCTTGGGATCGTGCTCATTTCTAGTGTCCCTGAATTTATGGGTATACAATTTTCTTACTGGCATATCCCATACCCTCCCTTCTTATTTCTATTTTCAAGTTCTAGTACCTATCACTCAATTATTTTATTTTATTTATTTATTTATTTTTTTGCTCTATCACAGTCCTCCAATTCGACTGGGTGGTATTTATAGTGTGGGGTTCCGGGTTGCATCCTGCCTCCTTAGTAGTTCATCACTTTTCTTACTATGTGCGCCGTTTCTAGGATCACACTGTTCTGCATGAGTCCTGGAGCTACTTCAGCCTCTAGTTTCTCCAGATTCCTTTTCAGGGATCTTGGGATCGTGCCTAGTGCTCGTATGAATATGGGTAAAATTTCCACTGGCGTATCCCATATCCTTCTTATTTCTATTTTCAGATCTTGATACTTATCCATTTTTTCCCACTTTACTCTTCAACTCTGGTGTCCCATGGTATTGAGACATCAATGAGCGATACTTTCTTCTTGACTTTGTCAATCAACGTCACGTCTGGTCTATTTGTACGTATCACCCTATCTGTTCTGATACCATAGTCCAAGAGGATCTTTGCCTGATCGTTTTCTATCACTCCCTCAGGTTGGTGCTCGTACCACTTATTACTGCAAGGTAGCTGATGTTTCTTGCACAGGCTCCAGTTGAGGGCTTTTGCCACTGAATCATGCCTCTTTTTGTACTGGTTCTGTGTATTCGCTTGCTATGTGGTTTATGGTTTCATTTTTCGTATTGCACTTCCTACATATGGGAGAGATGTTATTTCCGTCTATTGTTCTTTGAACATATCTGGTTATTAGGGCCTGATCCTGTGCCGCTGTTATCATTCCTTCAGTTTCCTTCTTTAGCTCTCCCCTCTGTAGCCATTGCCATGTGTCATCGCTGGCTAGTACTTTAGTCTGTCTCATATATTGTCCGTGCATTGGTTTGTTGTGCCAGTCCTCTGTTCTGTCTGTCATTCTCCTGTCTCTGTATATTTCTTGGTCTTCGTCTACTTTTATTAGTCCTTCTTCCCATGCACTCTTTAGCCACTCGTCTTCACTGGTTTTCAGATATTACCCCAGTGCTCTGTTCTCGATGTTGACGCAGTCCTCTATACATAGTAGTCCTCTCCCTCCTTCCTTTCGTGTTATATATAGTCTGCCCGTATTTGCTCTTGGGTTACGTGTAGTGCTTTGTGTATTTTCATATGTTTCCTGGTTTTCTGATCTATACTGTGGAGTTCTGCTTTCGTCCATTCCACTATTCCTGCGCTGTATCTGATTACTGGCACTGCCCATGTGTTTATGGCTTTTATCATATTTCCGGCGTTGAGTTTTGACTTGAGTATCGCCTTGAGTCTCTGCATATATTCTTTCCTGATCGTGTCCTTCATCTCTTGGTGTTTTATATCCCCTATTATTATTATTATTATTATTATTATTATTATTATTATTATTATTATTATTATTATTATATTATTATTATTACCATTATTCCTAGTATTAACTGGGGATTCTTCTATACATTTCTGTGAAGCTGATGTATTCAATGCAACTTATGGACCACCAAAACAATATATACGAGACAAATCCCATATATATTGATGCTTAAGCGCCTGTTACGCTCTTGCTATAGTAGATTCACATCAACCCTGCATTTGATGTCTAGGACAGTCCCTTACGACGCTCCTGATTGGCTGTTGATAAGCCAATCACATGGCTGGAAACTCCCAGTCTCTCTCGAGAGCTCACATTGGTAGGATCTATGTTCCACCTCTCCTGAGGGGTACATCTTTCTGGAGAGGTAGAACATACATGCTGCCTATGTGAACTCTCGAGAGAGACTGAGGTTCCAACCCTGTGACTGTCTTATCAACTGACAATCAGGACCGTCGTGAGGGACTGGCCTAGACATCAAATGCACGGTTGATGTGAATCTACTTTTATAGTGATGCGGATAAACATCAAGGACGTTTCCACGTCCACCTGAGGCACCATATCACCTCGGAGTAGTTCCAGAGCGAAGTTTGATACGGAAAACTAGATATTTTTCGACCCACGGCTCCAAAACGAGGGGAAAAATGTCTGGAGGACTGATAACAAAAGCAGCAGTCTCTCCCTCCCGATGCTCATTAACAGACTACCGAGCTGCGCTAATATGATCTCGAGCGTCTGATTACGCTTCTGTTTATTGTTCGGGAAAAAACAAGTGAATTCATTGATGCGCACTTCTCTCCGGGTGAAACTTGAGGTTTTTGGTACGTAAGACAAGATGCGCTTTTTCTTCTTCTTCTTCTGTTTTTCTTGTGATTTTTATGGTTCATTTGATTCAAATACATTCTTCTTCTTCTTCTCCTTCTTCTTCTTCTTCTTCTTCTTCTTCTTCTTCTTATTTCCTTCCTAATTAACACTATTGTTCCGCCCTCAGAAGAGCTAGGATTATATTTCATCCGTGAGACGATGATACTCGTCTCACGAATTTACTCTCTGTCTCCTTCATTTATTTACACATTTATCGAATTATTTATCAATTTTCTTGTTTATTTTTTTCTTTTCTGATATGTATATATATTGATGTCTCTCTCTCTGTCTCTGTCTGTCTGTCTGTCTGTCTGTCTGTCTCTCTCTCTCTCTCTCTCTCTCTCTCTCTCTAGTGAAGGTAAATAGTGTATTCATTAATATCAAGGCTTCTCTCTCTCTCTCTCTCTCTGGGACTGATGATCAAATAAAATAAAAGGGTTCCAAACTTATAGATCGGAATCGAAAAATAGGAATCAAGGGGGAACCGCAATATATGGGAAAGACAAAAAACAAGGAAAAATATATGAGAAATATAGTAACTCAGAATGTGAACTAATAGCGGTAGAATTTGCATCTGAAAAATTAATGAACATAGTAATATATAGACCTCCTAATACTAAAGAGTTTGACTTAATAATTGAAAAATTGGATGATATATGTAGAAATCACAAGGACTGGACTATTCTCCTATCTGGAGACTTCAACTTTCCTTTCGTAGAATGGAAAGAACGAATAGGAGATTGTGCTTGTACTTATACATATAAAAAAAGAGAGTAATAGTAGTGCAGAAGATAAGAGGCAATTCGAAAAGCTATTAGATATGCTACTAGAATACAACATTCAACAAATAAATCACCTGCCAACAAGAAAGGAAAATACTTTAGACCTAGTATTTGTGAACGAGAAGAATTATGTTAAAGAAATAATAGTTTATAATGCGAGTATTTCAGACCATAATGACATAAAACTAACAGTTCATTCCAAAGCAAGTGAAAACAGAGATAAGCAAGAAATGAAAAAGTGGGAAGGATATGGAAAATACAACTTCTACAGTAAAAATATAAAATGGTCAGAAATAAATGAAGAATTAAACAAAGATTGGGATAACATTTTCGTAAGTGATGACATAAGGGTAAATACGGAGATATTATATAAAATATTAGAGAAAATAGTGGATAAATATATACCGAAGAAGAAAGGAAACATTATTCATGCATGCCAAGAGACAGAAGGATCTTGTTCCAGAAAATCAGAAAGTGGAAAAAAGGTCTTGCAAAAGAAAAAAATGCATGGAAAGTTATAGAACTAAAAAGTAAGATAGAAAATGCAGAACAAAAGATTATACAATCAAAAGAAAATGAAAAACGAGACTTGGAAGAAAAAACCCTATTAAATATCAAGCAAAACCCCAAACTATTATACTCATATGCGAAGAAGATGAATAAAAGAAGAATAGAAATAGGCCCTCTGAGAATTGAAGGGAGATTAACGAATGAAAAAAAGGAAATTTGCAACATACTGGCAGAACGATATAAGAGAGAATTCACCCCTAGAATAGATAATGAAGATAATGATATAGAAGTAAGGGACGAAAATAGTGAATATTTAGCTGACATAGAAATTAATGAAGCTGATATTGTGCAGGTAATTACTGAAATTAAAAATGGAGCTGCTGCAGGGCCTGATGGAGTCCCTGCTATTTTGTTAAAGAAAGTAGTTCATTCTATCGCAAAGCCACTTGCAATATTATTAAGACAAAGTGTAGATACAGGCAAGATATATGATGAGCACAAATTAGCATATATCACCCCTACTTTCAAAAGTGGATCAAGACTAGAGGCAAGTAATTATAGGCCTGTGAGTCTAACATCACATATTATGAAAGTGTATGAAAGGGTAATGAAGAAAAATATTATGAAACATTTAATAAAAAATAATTTGTTTAATATAGGACAACATGGTTTCGTACCCGGAAAAAGTACACAAACCCAACTGTTAGTCCACCGTGAGAACATATTCAAAAAAATGAAAAGCGGAAATGAAACAGATGTGGTTTATCTAGACTTTGCAAAAGCTTTTGACAAAGTAGACCATAATATATTAGCGAAGAAAATTAGAAAACACAATATCGTAGATAAAGTAGGAAGATGGTTAAAAGAATTTTTACACAACAGAAAACAGATAGTTATTGCAAACGATGAGAAATCGGATGAAACCAAGGTAATATCCGGTGTGCCACAAGGTACGATGTTAGCTGCAATACTGTTTGTTATTATGATTGAAGACATAGACAGTAATGTTAAGGAATCGGTAGTGAGTAGTTTCGCTGATGACACAAGAATAAGTAGAGAAATTACTTGTGATGAAGATAGGAACGCTCTACAAAGAGACCTTAACAAAGCATATGATTGGGCAGAGGTAAGTAGGATGGTATTTAACTCTGATAAATTTGAATCAATAAATTATGGAGACAGAGAAGGAAAGCTATATGCATATAGGGGACCTAATAATGAGACAATCACAAATAAGGAAGCAGTTAAAGACCTTGGTGTGATGATGAATAGGAACATGTTATGCAATGATCAAATAGCAATTCTTTTGGCAAAATGTGAAGCAAAAATGGGAGTGTTCTTACGGCACTTCAAAACAAGAAAAGCTGAACACATGATTATGCTTTATAAAACATATGTTCGTAGTCCACTTGAATATTGCAATATGATATGGTACCCACACTATCAAAAGGATATTGCACAAATAGAGAGTGTACAAAGGTCCTTTACAGCTAGAATAGAAGAAGTTAAGGACCTTGACCTACTGGGTGGGAAAAACTACAATCCTTAAAATTATATAGTCTAGAAAGGAGAAGAGAACGCTACATGATAATTCAGGCATGGAAACAGATAGAAGGAATAACAGAAAATATCGTGGAACTAAAAATATCAGAAAGAGCAAGCAGAGGTAGATTAATAGTGTCCAAAACTATACCAGGAAAAATAAAGAAAGCACACAGGACATTAATCCACTACGCACCAGCATCGATAATGCAGCGTCTATTCAATGCGTTGCCAGCTCATCTGAAGAATATATCAGGAGTGAGCGTAGATGTGTTTAAGAATAAGCTCGACAAATATCTAAACTGCATCCCAGACCATACAAGATTGGAAGATGCAAAATATACCGGAAGATGTACTAGCAACTCTCTGGTAGACATTAGAGGTGCCTCACTCTGAGGGACCTGGGGCAACCCGAACGAACTGTAAGGTCTGTAAGGTAAGGTCTCTCTCTCCCTCTCTCACACACACACACACACACACATACACTTAACTTTCCTCCTTTCAGTCCCGATGACGCAACAGCTCAGAATAATACAAGTTGGAGAAAGCCACCTCCAGAATCATCTTTCTTTCACTGTGACTGGAAGAGAAAGTTCCAGTACGAGAAGTATTATATTTGATACAAGTTTGATGTGAGTTTGGCTGCATTACGATAGACTGGACTGGACGTTCCAGTTTTCATCGTAGCCTCTGGAAACAAAGGAGAGAGAGAGAGAGAGAGAGAGAGAGAGAGAGAGAGAGAGAGAGAGCCTCAATATTAATGGATGCACTATTCATTTTCACTAGAGATTATGAGGGAGAGAGAGATAGAGTTACAAAGTGTTACAAGGATTGTGATGTCTCAAAGACTTATTAGTGAGAGAGAGAGAGAGAGAGAGAGAGAGAGAGAGAGAGAGAGAGAGAGAGACATTAAAAATCCTAAACAATACCAAACACTTCAACAAACACCACAAGAAGAAGAAGTCAACGACTCACGACATCTTATCTCGTCGACTTTCCTTTGTTTTTCCCAGTGGAAATGGAACAATGAGAATCCCACCAGCGACAGGAAGTGAACTGGAAGATATTTTGCTCTGTAAGGAAACGATTCTATGATCTTTCAAATTAATTTTTGGATATAGCTTCTCATATCAATTTCCGTCGATGCGTTTTTGTTTTTATATTAAATCCTTATTTTTATTTTTTGGTTCTTGGTCATTCATCCTGGCAATTGGATCTTCAGAAATTCAAGACAAGTTGTAAATATTTCTACCACAAAGTAATTCTCCTTTTATTTTAATAATTGACTTAACCCTCTGTATCTATACATTTATTAATTTCTTAGTTTAAAAAAAAAAATCACAAATAATCTTTTCGAATTTTTCTGTTTACCTTTCTGTTTACCTTCTTGTTTCGAATGAACAACCACCAGAATTCTGTGTAAGCTTGAATTTCTGGTCAATGGCCCCTTTGGTTGGCTTGTTCCTTGTGAATAGGGTTCATCTCCTTAATAATAATAATAATAATAATAATAATAATAATAATAATAATAATAATAATAATAATAATATTAAGGGAGCAGACCTTCTTTGATACATGTTTTCCTGAAAATAATATCAGTTTTCAACGAATTAATCTTGTCAAAATTATCTTATATCAAAAATATTTTGTTATATATTTTGCTTATAATACAATATTCTTGATAAAATATTATTGACTTATCCTAATTATGACGAATTTGAATATTGGAATTCTACTCAACAACCTCTGTTAGTCAGAAAAGCAATTTTCAGAAGAAATGAAAAGACCCTATATAAGATTAATTCGTTGGAAACTGCAATTATTTTTAACAAAGCAAATAATAATAATAATAATAATAATATTTCGGAAGGAGACCCTCTCGTAGGCATGTTTTGTTAAAAATGACTGCTGCTTCAGCACTATTAATCTTGTAAAGAGTCTTCGCTATCTTTCTGATGACGGCTTTCTCGTTGTTGCTTAGGCTGGCGGGCAACGCACCAAAGGGCATGGTAAAATTCGGTTGAGTCATTTGATTTATTACTTATACAATTCTCTCTCTCTCTCTCTCTCTCTCTCTCTCTCTCGTTCTTTCTCTCTTTCTCTCTCTCTCTCTCCAACGCGACGTTTCCTCCTGATCGACAGGACATTATCATGTGATAACTGCTGAGGGACTGAATTCCAGTGTTGTTGTTTAAGATTAAGCTGGCCTTGTGCCAGCACGGGCTCTTGCTCACAGAGCAGCCCGTAAAATTCCAGTGGCGAGTCCATCTCCTTATATCGTGGTGTTGCGAGCTCTTGAGTACGGTCAGAGCACCTCTCCGGCAGGTCGGGTTTTCATTGGTTCCTGGGAAGGTGACTCATACAGCGGGCGTTTACGAGTCTTGCAGACCTTCTCAGGTGGGGGGTATCACCGGGAGCCTCTTGATTGGCTTCTACCTGAGTGACGTCACCCCTGGTATTATTCTCATGTCCGGTGTTCGTTTCATGCGCGCTGGTACTTTCGTTGGGGGGGAGGGGTGTGGTCCTCCTCACACACGTCGGTATCAGGAACGCTTCTTGGGTGGTATTAAGATGAGGCTTTTCCTCGAGGATGAGCAGCGCTTTTAGGAAACGCAGACGTCGTGGGTCAGGTGCTCTCCCGATGATCTTAATATTCCTGACGATGTCGTCTCTCGTGATGTTTCTGTGGTGTACGACAAGGGCATGCTGCCTAATGGCACCCTCCTGGGCATGGCAGGAAATCCTTTTTGACAGGCGCATCGTCGTCATGCCGATGTAAATCCCAGGGCATCCTTGGGCAGGGCATACGTATCGGTAGACGACGTTGGACTGCTTCAGGGGGTCTCCTACCGGCGGGGAGGGGTTGATCTTCATCAGGAGGTCCTTCATACGCCGATTCTTGTAGTAAATAATGAGGGACACTCTTTTCTTCCTCCATGGGGCGGACGTGTTCCTCTATTATTTTCTTCATGGCTGCTTCGTCCTCCTTGTATTGGTGGTGCATGAAGGCTTTATAGAAAAGTTTGATATCCTCCGGGGGTGGAATGTTCCTTCTCTCTTCCTCCGTCATGTACCACTTGTCAAGGGCGGCTCGTGTTTCTCGGTTTACGAGTTCATTCGAGTACCCATTGTTAATTAGCATCTGGGATGCTCGGTCGAGTTCGAGGTGTGTGTCCTGCCACGTCAAACAGTGCGAGAGGGCCCTCCTGAAGAAGGCCCTGACGGTGGTGGTCTTGAACCGCGCAGGACACTCGCTATCGCCATTCAGACAAAGTCCAAGGTTCGTAGCTTTGGTGTAAACTGTAGTCGCCAACTTCTGATTCGTCTTCGTGACAAGGACGTCGAGGAAGGGGAGCCGATCGTTGCTGCTGTACTCGACAGTGAAGTTAAGTGCGCTGTGCTGCAGGAACTGCTGCCGAAGGGCTTCTACCTCATCCTCGCAGTCGGCTTGCACGAAGATGTCATTGATATAGCGTCCGTATGTGCGGGGACATCTGTGTTGCGAGAAGACCCTTTCTTCCACTTCTCCCGTGTAGAAGTTAGCGAAGAGGACTCCTAAGGGGGATCCCATCGCTACGCCGTCCTTTTAGCGGTACATCTGTCCTCGGTGGGTGGTGAAAGGGGCTCTCTTCGTACAGATATCCAGCAGGGTTCTTAAGGAGTCTTCTGAGATGTTAGGGGGTCTCATATCGGGATTCCTATATACCCGCTCCATGATGATCCCTATCGTCTCGTCGACTGGGACGTTGTTGAATAGGGACTCAACGTCTAAGGACGCCATGGTTCCCGCACCGGGGGAGTGGCGGATCTTCTCCAAAAATTCCACTCCCAAGATTACCGGAACAATTTAGAAGTTTCTCGACAAAGTATTGCATCAGAAGTCTCGGCGTTTCTCACGACACTTCGGCGCCTGTTAAGTTCCACTAAACTCCTGCCGATTCTAGAACCATCATGAGAACAGGAGCTTTCAACACACGCGCGAAAGTATCCGTGCTGCAGAACTTCTCGAAGATGCGTTTTCCTTTCCTTTATCTTTCTTTGCTATGAAGCAATTACCATTACAATCCTGCCTCCTAAGGAGTCCATCACTTTTCTCACTATATGTTTGTTGTTTCCAGGAGCAAACTTTTCTGCATGAGTCCTGGAGCTACTTTAGCATCTAGTTTTTCCAGGTTCCTTTTTAGAGACCCTGGGATCATGCCTCCTAGTGTCCCTGGGTATATAGTTACCATTGGCATGTCCCATATCCTTCTTATTTCTATTTTCAAGTCTTGATACCAATCAATTTTTTCCCTTTCTTTCTTTTCAACTCTGGTGTGGTGTCCCATGGTATTGTGACATCAATGAGTGACACTTTCTTCTTGATTTTGTCAATCAACGTCATGTCCTGGTCTATTTACACGTATCATCCTATCTGTTCTGATACCATAGTCCCAGAGGATCTTTGCCTGAACGTTTTCTATCACTCCTTCAGGTTGGTGCTCGTACCACTTATTACTGCAAGGTAGCAGGTGTTTCTTGCACAGGCTCTAATAGAGGGCTTTTGCCACTAAATCATGTCTCTTTTTGTACTGGTTCTGTGCAAGTGCAAGACATTCGCTTGCTATGTGGTTTATTATTATTATTATTATTATTATTATTATTATTATTATTATTATTATTATTATTATTATTATTATTATTATTATTATTATTATTATTACATTCAAGCTTCCAAAGAATATTATGGCACTCATTCGAAAGAAGTAACAGAAGGTAAATTAGAAATACCAGAGGAGAGATCAGGTATGAAAAAAAAGACACAATGTCCAGCAGTGCCTCAATACTTAATCTGACATCGTAGGAGTCCCGAAATCAAACCGAGCGATATATTAACACCTCGTTGTGAAATTCATGTCCCATTAAAGACAGGTCTCATGGCACAGTGCCTTCCGCCAGGTGATGCATATTGCCAATTACTCTTGGCACTACGAGTTTGATTAAAACCACGATCATCGTTGCATATGCGATGTCTTTGTGACAAGATCCTTTGATTGGCGTGTTTAATTGATTCTCTCTCTCTCTCTCTCTCTCTCTCTCTCTCTCTCTCTCTCTCTCTCTCTCTCTCATCTCTCTCTCGTCTGTTCATAGACCCTTTGGCGGGCTTGTTCCATGTGGATAGGTTTCATCTTCTGAATATAATAATAATAATAATAATAATAATAATAATAATAATAATAATAATAATAAATAATAATAATAATAATAATAATAATAATATTAATAATAATAATAATCATAATAATGATGATGATATCCTTCGAAAGCTTGAATTTCAAGTCAGTGGCCCCTTTGGTGGGCTTGTTCCATGTGAATAGGTTTCATCTTCTGAGTATATAATAATAATAATAATAATAATAATAAATAATAATAATAATAATAATAATACCATCAAAACTCGAGGTGTAAAGGAATGAAAATATCCATGAATATTTCCCAGGCTTTTACGACCTGATTAGAATCATGAATGATGATAACAATTATGCATCGTATTTTGTTCTGTGTTCATGGTTACCGAGATCCAGAGATTCGCCTCAGCTAATTGAAATCAAGGTTAGTGATGGATGATTTAGAGGCACTTTGTAGTGTACCTTACTTATATGAGAATTAACTTTTTGTTTTGTGTTTTCCCACTTTCTGTTTGAGGACATTGAGTGAATGTATTTTTGTAAATAATTATATACCTTTGTGCGTCTATGTATGAATCTACAGTAATACTTTGGTGAGTGTCCCATCTATCCAGGTATTACTTTGGTGATTGTCCCTTTTATCCAGGCATTATTAAGTTGACTGTCCCTTTTATCCAGGTATTACTCTTGTGAGTGTCCCATTTATCCAGGTATTACTGTGAAGAAAGAGATGAGAAGGGAAATCCTCGAAGTGGCATCATTGCATCTCCGATTTGATGGGAAAACTTAGAATTTTTCTCATCACGAGAGAGAGAGAGAGAGAGAGAGAGAGAGAGAGAGAGAGAGACGGAGAAGAGAGAGAGAGAGAGAGAGAGAGAGAGAGTCAAGAATCCGGAACGAGAAAAGGAAGTCTTTCTCGAAGGGTATTGCAATAAGATGAAAGACTTGGCAAGGCCTGTGATCCACATCTTTTGAATTGCTTTTATTTATTTATTCATTAATCTATTAATTTATTACTTTATTTATCAGTTTACTGATTTATCTCTTTTTTTCAATAACTGCTATCCCTTCTTTCTGTATTTCCTATTCCCTTCTGTTATTCATTTCGAATGAACACCATAATATTCTGTGGAAGCTTGAAGAATTTCAATCAGTGGCCCCTTTGGTGGGCTTGTTCCGTATGAATAGGGTTTATCATCTGAATAATAATAATAAAAAATAATAATAAGATAATAATAAATAATAATAATAATAATAATAATAATAATAATTGAAAAAGAAACCCACAAATTCAATTTGTAACTTGTTTACTTCTAAGTATTTACATTAAGTTTTACTCCACACTCGAGTACTTTCAGGCCCTTCTGTGGCCCATTCTCAAGAGATGTTTGGGATGTTAGCCTGGGTCAAGGCCCCAGCAGTCTTCTGGAACTTCTTCTCGTTGTACTGTCATTTATGCGATGGCTGTTCTGGTTTTCTTGAGAGTTGCCAATCCCCTCTTGTCGCTCTGATATCCTGAGCTGATGGTCAATGGGATTCACCCTTGTGGTAAGGGTGTGGTCACCGAAAGTCTGTTGGGCAGGAAACCTAATCTCCAGGTCAGCAGGGTCAATCTTAGCTTCTTTTAATATCAAAGCTCGGCTTATGGGATCTTCTGAGGTAAAACCTTTGTTTCCTTCAATTACTTTGATCTCTCTGATAAGCGCACCTTCTACTACCCTCCTGTGACTAATTTGTTGCTTTTGTATATAAGCCTACTGTTTTTGAAATCCATCCTATGGTCATTTTCCCAACAATGTCTAGCTATAGCACTCCCCTGAGAGTTAAGCTGTACTGCCCTTCTATGTTCTTGGACTCTAGTCCTTATTCCCCTACCTGATTCCCCCACATATCTGTCTCCACAATTATTGCAGTTGATTATGTATCCCCCGCTACATCATCTGTATTACTGTCTTCTCCTTCCAATTTATTTTTACATACTTTGTTTTTTAAAGTATTATTCAATGTGTATACAAATTTATATTGACTTTCTTTCATTTTTGAAGTGATTTGTTTCCTTTATTTAGGCATAAAAGGGAGGGCAACTATTTTCTTGTTTTCTTTATTCCATGTACTCTCTACATTCGCTCTGTAAAATATTTTTCTAGCTTTGTTGAGTGCCCTTTTTCTGAACCATTCCGGGTATGCTAATGCATCGAAGCTTTATCGATGTAATTTTATTTCTTGCTCTATCTTGCAAGGGTCACACGTTCTCATTGCCCATAGAAATAAACCTGTTAGAACCCCTATTTTTATATCATGACTATGAAAAGAGAAGAAATGAATATATGAGTTTGTATGTGTGGGCTTTCTATATGTGCTGAATTCATATCCTGTTTCTTTTCTTTTCTTCTATGAGTATGTCTAAAAGGGCAGTTTATTATTGTTACTTTTCTCTAAAGTGAACTGGATATTGTTATCAAACTTATTGAGGTCATCTAGAAAAGTTTCTATTTATTTCCATCCCCTTGCAGAATAGCAAAAATATCATCCACGTATCTCCACCATCCTTGCAGTTTTAAGTTAGGGACATTCACATTAGGAACTAGATTAGTTTCGAAATATTCCATATAGATGTTAGCGAGTATAGGTGATAATGAGGACCCCATAGCTACTCCATATTTTGTTTGTAAACATGTCCCTCAAACGTGAAATAAGTATCACTGACACACAATTTGATCAACTCCAGGAAGACGCCTATTTCGATGTTTGGATTGAAAATACCCTCATTATGTTTAGTCTGTAGGAATTCTAATACTTTATCTAAGGGGACATTGGTGAATAATGCTACTACATCAAAACTAACCATGTGTCCCTTTATATTCTTTTTCTTAACTTTGTCTATGAAATCTACTGAATGTTTAATATGGGATTCTGAAAATATACCTAAGTATATTCCTAGTTCTCCAGCTAACCACACAGCTAAGTTTTTGTTAGGAGATTTCCTACTAGAAACAATAGGGCGTAGTGGGCAGCCCTCCTTGTGTATTTTGGGGCTGCCATATATATATGCAAGTTCAGGTAATTTACTTGAGAATAATTTAGTGCATAGCATGTCCTTCCCATTACCTAGTCTACTGATTATTTTCTTCACATTCTGATTAAAGGTATTCTGAAGCTTTTGGATTGTTTGGAGGATTCTCATTTTAGCATAAGTAGTTTCATCATCTAGTAGCCTGTACATTTTAACCCTAATATGAGCTATTCATGATGACAATACTACCCCCTTTGTCACTTTCCTAATTCTAATATCTTTGTAGCTTTTTAATCCCTTCAGAGCGATACTAAATCTCCTTGGCAAGATATCTCCAAGTTTGCTTTCATTACTTCCTATCATCACTCCTCTGAGAAAAGGAGCTAAATCATTGTGATGTTCGACATTAAGGTAGTTAATCTTGCTGTTGAATTCTATGTTAATATTGTTTGTAGTCCCTGCACAAAAATTTTTAATCCTAGCCCTAGTGCTGCTGTTTCATCCCTAGTCAATAATCTACTTGAGATATTCTTTATATTATCCATATTGCTAAATTTTATCCAAACCGAATTACTGAATAAAAATCTCAAACTTATTTTTAATGTTGACCATGTTACGATTTGTATCAAAGTTTACTCTACTGTTGACCTGCCCAACAACTTTTTGTACACTCACCCCTTATGGTCTCTTGAAGTTTGTTTTGTGTACTCCTTACACCAGCAAATGCAGCTTCTTTCTTCTCCCTAAGCTCTTGCAACTGATCCTTGATGTATCCTTCTTGAAAACTGCTGAATGCTTCTCCACTCCAGGGTCTTCTTCCAATCCTGCCATATGTTTTTGGACACACTTTGTTCTTCAAACATTCACTTATAAACCAGATCTTGTTTTTCATGGCTTTGGCTTTGTAAAGTTGTGTTTCATATCTTCTTGCATAATGAACAGCTTGAGTTCCAGCGACTTCATACAGTTGTTGAAATGTACTTCTGTTGTAATGTTGCTGTGGGTACATGATGAACCAAACAAAAACTTCTTTCAGTTTTCTTCTGACGATTGAAAAAGAAACCCACAAATTCAATTTGTAACTTGTTTACTTCTAAGTATTTACATTAAGTTTTACTCCATAGTCATGATATAAAAATAGGGGTTCTAACAGGTTTATTTCTTAGGGCAATGAGAACGTGTGACCCTTGCAAGATAGAGCAAGAAATAAATTACATCGATAAAAGCTTCGATGCATTAGCATACCCGGAATGGTTCAGAAAAAGGGCACTCAACAAAGCTAGAAAAATATTTTACAGAGCGAATGTAGAGAGTACATGGAATAAAGAAAACAAGAAAATAGTTGCCCTCCCTTTTATGCCTAAAATGAAACAAATCACTTCAAAAATGAAAGAAAGTCAATATAAATTTGTATACACATTTGATAATACTTTAAAAAACAAAAAAAAAGAATGTAAAAATAAATTGGAAGGAGAAGAACAGTAATACAGATGATGTAGCGGGGGTATACATAATCAATTGCAATAATTGTGGAGACAGATATGTGGGGGAATCAGGTAGGGGAATAAGGACTAGAGTCCAAGAACATAGAAGGGCAGTACAGCTTAACTCTCAGGGGAGTGCTATAGCTAGACATTGTTGGGAAAATGACCATAGGATGGATTTCAAAAACAGTAGGCTTATATACAAAAGCAACAAAATTAGTCACAGGAGGGTAGTAGAAGGTGCGCTTATCAGAGAGATCAAAGTAATTGAAGGAAACAAAGGTTTTACCTCAGAAGATCCCATAAGCCGAGCTTTGATATTAAAAGAAGCTAGATTGACCCTGCTGACCTGGAGATTAGGTTTCCTGCCCAACAGACTTTCGGTGACCACACCCTTACCACAAGGGTGAATCCCATTGACCATCAGCTCAGGATATCAGAGCGACAAGAGGGGATTGGCAACTCTCAAGAAAACCAGAACAGCCATCGCATAAATGACAGTACAACGAGAAGAAGTTCCAGAAGACTGCTGGGCCTTGACCCAGGCTAACATCCAAACATCTCTTGAGAATGGGCCACAGACAAGGCCGGGCCTGAAAGTACTCGAGTGTGAGTAAAAACTTAATGTAAATACTTAGAAGTAAACAAGTTACAAATTGAATTTGTGGGTTTCTTTTCAATCGTCAGAAGAAAACTGAAAGAAGTTTTTGTTTGGTTAATAATAATAATAATAATAATAATAATAATAATAATAATAATAATAATATAATAATAATCAATCATCAATCATCATCATGGCTGGGAAGATGTGCCTTTGACTAGTACAAATCAGTATGAGTGAACTTAAGGTATATACATAACACACACACACACGCACAAACACACACACACACACACACACACACACACACACACATATATATATATATTATATATATATATATATAGATATAATATATATATATATATACATATGTGTGTGTGTGTGTGTGTGTGTGTGTGTGTATGAGTTCAGGATTGAGAATGTTGACAACTGAAGAGATCATTATTGTTGTTTACTATATGAGAGAGAGAGAGAGAGAGAGAGAGAGAGAGAGAGAGAGAGAGAGAGAGAGAGAGAGAAAGACTTATTGGTTAAGGATTTTTTCCAAAAATATTTTGGAATGCGTGCTTTCCTCAAATCCTTAAGGTTTTGTGGATTTTGTTTTTAGATTTCTCTTTCTTATCCCCTCAAGACTCTCTCTCTCTCTCTCTCTCTCTCTCTCTATCTCTCTCTCTCTCTCTGTCTGTCGCGTATTCTCGTGTCCACAGTGACCTATTAACTTGTCGATATCCACGCGCGGTGCACTGTATGCATCGCTTGCCAGCGTCCCTTCTATAGGTCCCTATCTGCAACTTATTTCATTCCTCTTACTGTACCTCAGTTCATATTCTCCCTCCTTCCCTCTATTTTTTTTCAACTCTCTCCTAACGATCGTTTCATATCGCAGCTGCAAAAGTCTTGTTGGTTTTCTTCAAAAAGAAATCTATTGGGATGGCTTTTTCTGTCCACCCTCAGATCTTAAACACTACCGTGGCTAGAGCGCTGCAACTTGGTATGTTGGTCATCCACCCTCCAAGCGTCAACCATACAAAATTACGACTCTCTAGCATCAGTAGGTTTTTTTATTTTTTATTTATAGTTAAAATTACCGACAGTCGTGCATCTGGGCCGTGGTTAAAGTTTCACGAGCAGCCGCGGCTCGTACATCTATACCACCGCGAGATAGATCTATTTTGGGTGGCCTTGTTTATACGCTGTACAGAAAAGTAGATTTTTACCTTTTTTTTATCTCTTGTTGCACCTTCTAGACCTTAATCAAAACGGCCCCAAGCCGCCCGCCCACCCTCCACCCCCAAAAACCTAGCTCTTGCTACACCATTATTATTATCCCACGATCGAATTACCAACGGTATTGGACGTGAATTAACTGGCTGGTGGCAATTTCATAGCGGACTGAAGGTTATATAACCATTTGAATACCTTTTCGCTTTTGGCTTAATAAACCTACTGTCCGTCAGGTCGTGTTTGCTATAATAAACAACGCCGAGGATTATGGGAGCTGCTGTGATGATGACACCCTCTCGTCGGATGTGCCCTTGTTGCCTGCAAGTTGATGACAGATTAGTTTTGACAGTTCCCCGGTTTCATCGAACGGTATTATTCTGCAATATATATATATATATATATATATATATATATATATATATATATATATATATATATATTTATATTATTATTGATGGAAAAGTCGTGATGGAAAGATGTAATTGTCCTGTAGTTAACCGATATGAGAGAGAGAGAGAGTTTAGGTAACTAAGGCGAGAGAGAGAGAGAGAGAGAGAGAGAGAGAGAGAGAGAAGCTCCAAATAAATTCAAATCCAATAGCAAAAATTGTGTGTGTGTGTGTGTGTGTAGTGTGTGTGTGTGTGAGAGAGAGAGAGAGAGATAGAGAGCAGAGATGAGAGAGAGAGGGTGCATGTGTCTACATATAGAAGGTACATGAAATATGTTTTGCGTATGCGTCTATGTATAGTAGATGAAAGATTGGAATGGCTAATAATATGTTTAAAGTGTCATGTAATGATAGTGAAGTCACATAGCTCTCCTCGCTTAGAGACAAGAAGTGGTGCAGTACGAGTTCTCTTGGAGAAAAGGTATTTGCTGAACAAGCAACTTGACTCAGAGATCATTCCCCCGATCGTGAGGCATGTACGTTCGTTTGTACGCGTGTTACAGGCCTACTAGTTCAGGGCACTTGTGGAAGACGCATTCTTTGAGACGAACGATAATAGATCGAGTGGTTGCTCCGAGTGTCGGGAGAAAACGCCCATCGTAAAGGTAGGACGCATTCTATAAAAAACTTAAAAAAACTCTTACCTTTTGAAAAGAGAGAGAAATGTGAAATACTCTCTTTACGTGAATACTTTCAAAAGAGTGATGTGGGGGATATGTTTTTTTTTATACCTATTATCTTATTACAGATGGGTCCAATTCCATGGTGTGATTAGAAACGGGATTCTCTAACCTGACTAATACGAGACTTTATGACATTTTTGGGTTTGGGAGTGAAACCTCAGTCAGGAGGGTAGAATGTTATCTTACTGGTTTCTTTATGGGTAGATTTGGGTGTTTATGCCATTATGACTTCTTAATCATTTTGTTCTATGTTATAACCAAATTGCTTTGGGAAATGAATATTATATTTTCTATTTAACGCAGTCTTAATAAGCCTCGTGACATGTTGCAGACAGGGCACCGTTGGCAACAGGTAAGAGTTCCCAGTTTGTGTAGTTTAGGGAATAAGGAGGGGTGAAACATATGTATATAAGTGGTACATCGAATATATTTTGTATATTTGTGTATGTGTATCTATAGAAGGTACGTGGAATATATTTTATATGTTTAACGCCGTATGTGTCTGTATATGAATATATTTTGTGTCTGTCAGCCTGTCTGTGTGTAAAAGACGTACCTGTAATATACTTAGCATCAAAATCCTATGGCCACGATCATTTCAAATCTAAAAAAAAAAATAATAATTTTCGTTGTAAAAATAATTCTATCGAAACGAAATCGTACATCATCGGCGTTTTCATCAATACGAACACCGGTCGGGTTTCCCTGATAAAAAAAAACCTTCAATTCATCAAAAAGATTAATGAATATCTATGATGAAAAGGATTTTATCATGAATCATGTCAGTGTATAATTGATGTCATCATTCATTGTGAGAAAAATATATTTTCTAATGAATTATCCCAATTTCTTGTCGAATACAGGCTCACGATTTTTTTATATTTTAACGACTGTAATTTTGTCGAATACAGTGAGACTTTTGTAAGAAGAACATCAATACAAATTTGCTGAAAATGGTGCGTCTTGTCTAGTAACAGTGGTGTAAATATATATATATATATATATATATATATATATATATATATATATATATATATATATATATATATATATAATGTATAATATATGGCTGATCAAAATGTTCTGTTACAACAGAATTCCATATAATAAAAGGAGCCCATAAAAACGGCAAAATATAGCAAGGAAGTACTATATTTAGCTCTGAAATATAATACTTTCTATATTTTTGGTGTTTTTATTGGCTCCTTTTATTATATAATATATAATATATATTATATATATAGAGTTATATTATATATATAATTATATATTATAATATATATATATATATATATAATATATATATTATATATATATATTTATAGTATATATATATAGTATATATATTATGATATATAGATATATATGGTATATATATATATATATATATAATGAATATATATATAATATATATATTATATATACTATATATATTATATTATATATCTATTATATATATATTATACTATACATATGCATATATATATATATAGATATTATTATATTATACTATATATGCTATATATATGTGTGTGTGTGTGTGCGTGCGTGTGTGTGTGTGTGTGTGTGTGTGTGTGTGTGTGTATGTTATAAAAAAGAGAGCTTTCAAAAACCTGCTGGACTCTCCAGTGAGAATCAGGCATGTTCACGAAAGCTCTCCTCGTTAAAAATATTTCTAAAACTTTTTTTAACATTAACACCACTGGGTTTCCTCACCAATTTCGGGGGGGGGTGACTCGTGCTACTGATATGGATGTTTTATTTGGACTACTCAATTTACCCTAAGTTTTATTTTTTTGAGATTAAAATGTTGAAACAGCTTAACTGTTGCTGTTGAGAAATTTGTTCTCACAATGCTAGAGCGATGAGTAATAATTCAATCCTTCTATCAGCTGTTTACTTCTGAATTCAGGCGTCTAGGTTTTATCGTCTGTTACCTCATATTTACATATGGAGGGTGTCCATAAAGTCCCAGTACCATTACAAGTATTTATTACTCTGAAACCATATAATACAGGGAATGCAATGTTTTGTAGAATGTTCTACATTTTCTCAAGGCTACTTTAGGAGCATTTCATTTTACAAAAAAATTGCATTACTCTATGTTCTGTGGTTTCTGAGAAAAAAATACTTGTAATGGGACTGGGTCTTTATGGACAACCTGTATATCGCCTTTTCCTCTCTCTCTCTCTCTCTCTCTCTCTCTCTCTCTCTCTCTCTCTCTCTCTCCTCTCTCTCACTCTCAGTAGCTATTTTTGCTTGGTGAGAACGTTCCCCACCCACACAGTCTGATTAATCAACAGATATCACGCGTTTAACATACGTCTAGAATTTGAGAAGTATCTGGAAGTGTTCATGAACTGTCGATGATATGATTAGTGTGAAAATAGTAGGATAAAGCGTCTACTAAGTTAGTTTATCGAGTGAAATATTGTAAATCAGATCAAGACGGCACTAAATTCCAACTGTGGTAAGAAATGGGGAAATTTAGCGTGTTTAGCAGATTCGCAATACGATGAGGTAGCAGGAAGGGAGCTGGCATTTCTTATCTATGAGATCAACAACAGCCCTAACAAAAAGATACAAAAGCATTCATAGATATATTAGAAGGATATGATCGTTCAAACTGGAACAAATCAACAGAAAACATCTTGAAATAAATTGTAGAAGTTCCAAATAAAATCCAAGTGGTCAAGAGACTCATAAAGAAAATATACAAATCAAATCAACACTATGAAACCAAAAATCGACAAAGACCTGAATAAGGTGAACATTGTGAATATCCTAATTGATGCAATAGGAAAAAGAATGCCAAAAGCATGCAAACTGTGTAAGGTGTGGTATATAGCATAGTTAATCCAAAAAACCTGATCAGAAAATGTTCTGCATGCAACATTCCGACGCATCCGCAATGTGCTGAAGTAATGCAAGATATGAGAAAATATACCAGAATATTTGGTCAACATGTCTATCATGTATAGACAATGTTATTAAATCAAGACTAAATGTACAAATAGTAGAGGATGAAGAAGAAGAGGAAGAGGAAGAAGAAGAAAAGGAAAACGGAAGAGAAGTAAACAAAATTGAAATGACAGGAAAAAATAAGGAAAACAAAGAACAAGATAAAAGTATGGATGCAGAGGTACTCATTGATACAACATATGAGGCAATCAAGCAGCATACATACGAAGAAATAAACTACGACATGACAACACAAAAGAAAATCTCGAAGAGGCTCTACCCAGATCTGAACAATGATGGGAAAAGAGGAAAAAAATAAAAAAATACAAGAAAGACAAAGTCCGGAAACCTTTGGGAAAAAGGAAATTGCAGATTTGGAGAAAGATGTCACTACAAACATCCTAAGGTATGTCACAACTATGGAATATATGGTAAATGTGCATACCTAGACGGCTATGAGGATGATTGCAGAGATCTGCATCCAAAAATATGCAAAAACCTAAAAAAGGAAAAGGATGTAAGTTTGAAAAAAAATGTAAATATATGCACCCTGTAGCCATGAATCAAAATCAAATAAATAATCATTCAAGTAATAAAATCCAAAATAATCATTCAAGAAAATAAAATCCAAAATAAGAAACAATCAAATAAAGAGAGGAACAAAGAATATTAGGTGAAAGAAAAAAAAACAGCCATCACCGCGATATGGAGTGTCAGCAAAATATTTCCAAGCATCAGCTCCAAGATACAACTCAAGAGATAAGAACTGTATTTATGATGCAAGAGGATATTGCAGATATGGAAAAAATTGCAGATACAGACACAAAATGAATAATTATGATGAAGGAAGATCAAATATTAGGGAAAAGTATGATTTTTTAACGTCAGAATTTCTGAAAATAAAGAAAAGAACAAAATACCAGAACAGGAAAGAGACATAGAAAAATCCTTATTATTAGCCATATTAAATGAAGGAGAAAACACGCAAACCATCATAGTGATAAATGTGCAGGGTTTAGTTATGAGTAACTCAAAAAGAAAAATAGAGTACTTCGAAGAACTAACCCAAATTGAAAAGAAAATAGATATAATGAATAGAAGTGAAACCTGGTATTCCCAAGAGACTGGGGAACGACGATCAAGTAAAAGGGTTCCAAACTTATAGATCAGAGAGAAAAAATAGGAATCAAGGGGGAACCGCAATATTATGGGACAAAGACCAAAAACAAGGAAAAATAAAAATATGAGAAATATAGTACTAATAGCGGTAGAATTGAACCTGAAAATTAATTGAACATAGAATATATAGACCCCCTAATGCTAAAGAGTTTGACATAATAATAGAAAAATTGGATGATATATGTAGAAATCACAATGACTGGACTATTCTCCTATCTGGAGACTTTACCTTTCCTTTCATAGACTGGAAAGAATGAATAGGAGATTGTGGTTGTATTTTTACATATAAAAAAGAGAGTAATAGTAGTGCAGAGGATAAGAGGCAATTCGAAAAGCTATTAGATATGCTACTAGAATACAACATTCAACAAATAAATCACCTGCAAACAAGAATGGAAAATACTTTAGACCTAGTATTTGTGAACGAGGTGAATTATGTAAAGAAATAATAGTTTATAATGCGAGTATTTCAGACCATAATGTCATAAAATTAACAATCCATTCCAAAGCAAGTGAAAAATAGAGATAAGCAAGAAATGAAAAAGTGGGAAGGATATGGAAAATACAACTTCTACAATAAAAAATATAAAATGGTCAGAAATAAATGAAGAATTAAACGAAGATTGGGATAAACATTTTGAAGTAAGATGACATACGGGTAAATATGGAGATAATATATAAAGTATTAGAAAAAATAGTGGAAAAATATATACCGAAGAAGAAAAGTAAACATCAGTCATGCATACCAAGAGACAGAAGGATCTTGTTCCAGAAAATATGGAAGTGGAAAAAAAGGTCTTTCAAAAAGAAAAAAGATGAAGGAAAGTTATAGAACTAAAAATTAAGATAGAAAATGCAGAACAAAGGATTATACAATCAAAAGAAAATGAAAAAACGGGACTTACAAGAAAAAACCCTAGTAAATATCAAGCAAAACCCAAGCCTATTTATACTCGTATGCAAAAAAGATGAATAAAAGAAGAATAGAAATAGGCCCTCTAAGAATTGAAGGGAGATTAACGAATAAAATAAAGGAAATATGCAACATATTGGCAGAACGATATAAGAGAGAATTCACCCATAGAATTGATAATGAAGATAATGATATAGAAGCAAGGGACGAAAATAGTGAATATTTAGCCGACATAGATATTAATGAAGCTGATATTGTGCAGGCTATTAATGGAATTAAAAATTGGAGCTGCTGCAGGCCTGATGGTGTCCCCTCCTGCTATTTTGTTAAAGAAAGTAGTTCATTCTATCGCAAAGCCACTTGCAATATTATTAAGACAAAGTGTATATCAGGCAGATTTATGTAAAGCAAAAATGGGAATGTTGTTACGGCACTTCAAAACAAGAAAAGCTGAACACATGATTATGCTCTATAAAACATATGTTCGTAGTCCACTTGAATATTGCAATATGATATAGTACCCACACTATCAAAAGGATATTGCACAAATAGAGAGTGTACAAAGGTCCTTTACAGCTAGAATAGAAGAAGTTAAGGACCTTGACTACTGGGAAAGATTACAATCCTTAAAATTATATAGGTCTAGAAAGGAGAAGAGAACGCTACATGATAATTCCGGCATGGAAACAGCTAAAAGGAATAGCGCTCCGAAAAACAAAAAATAATGGTGCTAAAAATATCAGAAAGAGCATGCAGAGGTAAGATTAATAGTGCCCAAAACTATACTAGGAAAAATAAGGAAGCACACAGGACATTAATCCACTATCCCACGCCAGGCAATCGATAATGCAACGTCCCTATTCAAAGCGTTGCTTAGCCTATCTCATCTGAGGAATATATCAGGAGTGAGCGTAGATGTATTTAAGAATAAGCTCGACAAATATCTCTGCTGCATCCAGAACATTCAAGATTGGAAGATGCAAAATATACCGGAAGATGTACTAGCAACTCTCTGGTAGACATTAGAGGTGTGTACACTGAGGGACCTGGGGCAACCCAAACAAGATGTAAGGTCTGTAAGGTAAGGTCTCTCTCTCTCTATCAAAAAATTTCGGTATTTCAACGGATGCCATACGAGAGCACCGCCTCCCGTTAGGAAGATGGAGCTAATCATGAGCTAAGTTGGGAGGGGGAAGTTTTTAGCTGGATATTAAATTTCCAGCTGATGTGGGATATATTTCAGACGTTTTCCAGGTCGTTGTTTGTGTGGGGGAGGGGGGGGTTGTTGGGGGAAGCCTTAAAGGTGTCTGGAAAACACCTGAGGATATTAACCGTAATTCTGATCACTTCAAGGTCATTTATTATTAGTAAATTCGCTGATTAATGGTGTCCCAAGACTTTTGATCTAGCACTCTACGATGCTGATGTATAGCAGGGTTCCATCAGTCCAACCCTCGGCATTATTCAAGGTTCATTGCGGCGTCCTTTAAGGCAACAAACTGCAACCCCTTTCATTCCCTTTTTACTGTACCTCCGCCCACATTATCTTTCCTCCACCTTACTTTGTTCAACGATCTCCTAACAGCTGTTTATTGGTACACATTCCAACACCTTTTCTACTCTCAATTCCCTTTCAACGCTGAATGACGTCATCGTAGGTCCCAGTACTTGGCAACTGGACTGAATTATACATTCCATTCTTATAGAGAGGTTCATATTCTTTGAATTGTTTCTCATATATGAAAAACAGATCGTAAGGTATCACTTGTATCTTAAGGTCTTTTTAACTGTCCATTTACTCGTATCATTGAGTCTGAACTGTCGATTTACTATGACATTATAATTTGTATTGATTCTCTTTGAGGATCAGTTTAAGATTGTAATTATTATTCATCGAAAAGGTAAACAACATTTATGTGAAACTAGTTATTTTCGGTCCTTTGGACGTCAGAACAATATAATAATATATTATGGTCTTTTTTATATTTTAACGACGTCGTCTGCAGAAGATTCTTTTCAACTTGGAAGGAAATACAACTGAGAGAGAGAGAGAGAGAGAGGAGAGAGAGAGAGAGGGGGGGGGGGGGTTGTCAGTCAGGAATTAGAGTTTTGCTTTACTTATGTATGAAAATGTCACGATATGAAGACTTGTTTTACCTAAGAGACCTTACCTTACAGACCTTACATCTTGTTCGGGTTGCCCCAGGTCCCTCAGTGTGAGGCACCTCTAATGTCTACCAGAGAGTTGCTAGTACATCTTCCGGTATATTTGCATCTTCCAATCTTGGATGGTCTGGGATGCAGTTTAGATATTTGTCGCTTATTCTTAAACACATCTACGCTCACTCCTGATATATTCCTCAGATGAGCTGGCAACGCATTGAATAGACGCTGCATTATCGATGCTGGTGCGTAGTGGATTAATGTCCTGTGTGCTTTCCTTATTTTTCCTGGTATAGTTTTGGGCACTATTAATCTACCTCTGCTTGCTCTTTCTGATATTTTTAGTTCCATGATATTTCTGCTATTCCTTCTATCTGTTTATTGCCATGCCTGAATTATCATGTAGCGTTCTCTCTCCTTTGTAGACTATATAATTTTAAGAATTGTAGTCTTTCCAGTAGTCTAGGTCCTTAACTTCTTCTATTCTAGCTGTAAAGGACCTTTGTACACTCTCTATTTGTGCAATATCCTTTTGATAGTGTGGGTACCATATCATATTGCAATATTCAAGTGGACTACGAACATATGTTTTATAAAGCATAATCATGTGTTCAGCTTTTCTTGTTTTGAAGTGCCGTAACAACATTCCCATTTTTGCTTTACATTTTGCCAACAGAGTTGCTATTTGATCATTGCATAACATGGTTCCTATTCATCATCACACAAGGTCTTTAACTGCTTCCTTATTTGTGATGGTCTCATTATTAGGTCCCTTATATGCATATAGCTTTCTTTCTCTGTCTCCATAATATTGATTCAAATTTATCAGAGTTAAATACCATCCTATTTACCTCTGCCCAATCATATACTTTGTTAAGGTCTCTTTGTAGAGCGTTCCTATCTTCATCACAAGTAATTTCTCTACTTATTCTTGTGTCATCTGCGAAACTACTCACTACCGAATCCTTCACATTATTGTCTATGTCTTCAATCATAATAACAAACAGTATTGCAGCTAACACCGTACCTTGCGGCACACCGGATATTACCTTGACTTCATCCGATTTCTCGCCGTTTGCAATAACTATCTGTTTTCTGTTGTGTAAAAATTCTTTTAACCATATTCCTACTTTATCCACGTATTGTGTTTTCTAATTTTCTTCGCTAATATATTATGGTCTACTTTATCAAAAGCTTTTGCAAAGTCTAAATAAACCACATCTGTTTCATTTCCGCTTTTCATATTTTTGAATATGTTCTCACGGTGGACTAACAGTTGGGTTTGTGTACTTTTTCCGGGTATGAAACCATGTTGTCCTTTATTAAACAAATTATTTTTATTAAATGTTTCATAATATTTTTCTTCATTACCCTTTCATACACTTCATAATATGTGAATGTTAGACTCACAGGCCTATAATTACTTGCCTCTAGTCTTGATCCACTTTTGAAAGTAGGGGTAAGATATGCTAATTTTTGTGCTCATCATAAATCATTGCCTGTATCTACACTTTGTCTTAATAATATTGCAAGTGGCTTTGCGATAGAATGAACTACTTTCTTTAATAAGCAAAATAGCAGGAATTCCATCAGGCCCTGCAGCAGCTCCATTTTTAATTTCATTAATAGCCTGCACCAATATCAGCTTCATTAATATCTATGTCAGCTAAATATTCACTATTTTCATCCCTTACTTCTATATCATTATCTTCATTATCTATTCTAGGGGTGAATTCTCTCTTATATCGTTCTGCCAGTATGTTGCAAATTTCCTTTTTTTCATTCGTTAATCTCCCTTCAATTCTCAGAGGGCCTATTTCTATTCTTCTTTATTCATCTTCTTCGCATATGAGTATAATAGTTTGGGGTTTTGCTTGATATTTAATAGGGTTTTTTTCTTCCAAGTCCCGTTTTTCATTTTCTTTTGATTGTATAATTTTCTTTTTTCTTCGGCATTTTTATATCTTACTTTTTAGTTCTATAACTTTCCATGCATTTTTTTCTTTTGCAAGACCTTTTTTCCACTTTCTGATTTTTCTGGAACAAGATCCTTCTGTCTCTTGGTATGCATGAATGATGTTTACTTTTCTTCTTCGGTATATATTTTTCCACTATTTTCTCCAATATTTTATATAATATCTCCGTATTTACCCTTGTGTCATCACTTATGAAAATGTTATCCCAATCTTTGTTTAATTCTTCATTAATTTCTGACCATTTATATTTTTTACGTAGAAGTTGTTTGTTTTCCATATCCTTCCCACTTTTTCATTTCTTGCTTATCTCTGTTTTCACTTGCTTTGGAATGAACTGTTAATTCTATGACATTATGGTCTGAAATATTCGCATTATAAACTATTATTTCTTTAACATAATTCATCTCGTTCACAAATTACTAGTCTAAAGTATTTTCCTTTCTTGTTGGCAGGTGATTTATTTGTTGAATGTTTGTATTCTAGTAGCATATCTAATAGTTTTTCAAATTGCCTCTTATCTTCTGCACTACTATTACTCTCTTTTTTATATGTATAAGTACAACCACAATCTCCTATTCGTTCTTCCATTCTACGAAAGGAAAGTTGAAGTCACCAGATAGGAGAATAGTCCAGTCCTTGTGATTTTCTACATATATCATCCAATTTTTCAATTATTAAGTCAAACTCTTTAGTATTAGGAGGTCTTTATATTACTATGTTCATCAATTTTCAGATTCAAATTCTACGCTATTAGTTCACATTCTGAGTTACTATATTCTCATATATTTTTCCTTGTTTTTTGTCTTTCCCATATATTGCGGTTCCCCCTTGATTCCTATTTTTTCTATCTGATCTATAAGTTTGGAACCCTTTTATTTGATCATCATTTCCCAGTCTCTTGGAATACCAGGTTTCCACTTATATTCATTATATCTATTTTCTTTTCATTTTGGGTTAGTTCTTCTAAGTACTCTATTTTTCTTTTTGAGTTACTCGTAACTAAACCCTGCGCATTCATCACTATGATGGTTTGCGTGTTTTCTCCCCTTCATTTAATACTGGTAGTAATAAGGTTTTCATTTTCCCATGTCTCTTTCCTGTTCTGGTATGTGTTCTTTTTTTTCATTTCCAGAAATTCTGACATTAAAAAATCCAACTTTTCCATAATATTTGATCTTCCTTCATCATAATTATTCATTTTGTGTCTGAATCTGCAAGTTTCTCCGTTCTGCAATATCCTCTTGCATAATAAATACAGTTATTATCTCTTGGGTATAATTTCGGAGCTGATGCTTTGAAATTTTTTGCTGACACCTCTGCATATCTCATTGGTGGTTGCTTTTTCTCTTTTACTTGATATTCTTGATTTCTCTCTTATTTGTTTCTTTCTTATTTTGGATTTTATTACTTGGTTGGTTATTTATTTGAGACGAGTTCATTGGCTTACAGGAGGGTTGCAATTTTACATTTTTTGCGAATTTTTTTCGGAAAAACTTAAATCCTTTACCTTATTTTAAAGGTTTTTACATAATTTTTGGATGCAGATCTCTGCAATCCATCCCCATATCCAATCTAAGTATCGCCCAACAATTTACCCATATATTTAATAGTTTTGACATTATCTTAGGATGTTTTGTAGTAACATCTTTTCTCCTAAAATCTCGCAATTCCCCTCTTTTCAAAAAACGGCTTGCCAGAGTTTTGGTCTTTCTTGTCTATTTTTTCCTCTTTACCCGTCATTGTATAGATCTGGGTAGAGCCTCTTCGGGATTTGCTTTTCTGTTGTCATATCGTAATTATTTCTTCGTAGGTATGCTGCTTTATTGCCTCATATGTAGTATCAATGAGTATCTCTGCATCCATACTTTTTATCTTGTTCTTTGTTTTCCTTATTTTTTTCTGTCATTTCAGTTTTTGTTTACTTCTCTTCCGTTTTTCCTCTTCTTCTTTTTCTTTTTCTTCTTCTTCTTCCTCTTCCTCTTCTTCTTCA
>NC_061091.1:80646552-80671552 GCF_015104395.2 Macrobrachium nipponense | reverse complement strand
CACCTTTCAAACCTTTCTACCCTCCCAATCATCTCCCTTCAACGTTGAATGACCTCGTAAGCCGCAGCACTTGGATTGAAGCCTCGATTTTAAATATTCCATTCCATTAAACCATAAACCAAATCCGGGCAGTAATTAATTCCTTTCTAGCCGGTGATTATCAGAGTAATCTATAACTATAGCTTGTTCACTTAAGGTAGAGATTCTTGGATGAGCCCTATCCCTACGAGAACGTTTGTCTGGCTGCCGCTGATTGGGCTGGACCGGGAGGGCCCCAGGTAGGCAGCTCCCCAGCCATCACGGCCGACAAGCCAACTTGTTCGCAGGCATAGGGCTCACCCAAGAATCCACCTTAAGTAAACAAGCTATAGTAGCTAGTTTATTTCTCCAAATCACCAGCGCACTTCTCTTGTTATCACTCTTTCTTATTCATCCTTCTTCTTCTCAGATTTTATTTTAAAGAAGGTGACTAAAAAGAGCTGGAGAGAGAGAGACAGACAGACAGACAGACAGACAGACAGACAGAGAAGCCTTTCACAGCTGATTTCAAGCGTAACGAAGAGAAGGCAAATCCGATTTAGCTCGGAAAATGGGTGAAGTGGCGAGCGACCGAGAGAGAGAAGAGAGAGAGAGAGAGACTGATTTTGTACAGGGTGGTTCTCATTCACTACTAAATATATCTGCGTAACTCGTACAATCTGTTTTAATAAGACGAATGGAATATTATCATTATACAGAAGATTATATATATTATGTGATTTTGGGTGTTTGGATAAATTTATGAAATTTAATACAGAAGTCGTGAAAATTAGGCTTGGTTAGACACTGGAATACGGGAGTTGGAGCGGTTGGACAGCGAGATAAAAAGATGAAGTTAGGGTCAGGGTAAAACCCAGCAGTTGCCTTAATAAGCAATAGTTCAAGGTAGAAGAAAGGATGCAGTAATGGAGGTTTAAGCAAAATGATGAAGACAAAAATAAATAAAAAGTGGGGTACAGTTGTTGGCCTAAGGGACACGCAAACAAAACCTTTTTAGTAATGCGGTACGGTGCACCACGTGAGGTGTACTTTGATGTATTTAGGCCGCTAATCGGTCACAGAAGAGAAACTTGGCAGTTGGTTAATTAGATCAGCATCAAAATGAGTCTGTTATTAACGACAGAAGTTTTAAGTCTGATTCGGGATTTTTTCTTTTTCTTCTTCTTATCTACCCTCCCCAGTGGCGGTTTTCTCTCATAAAGCTTCTGTAATTAACATCGAAACAGGTTTCTGTAATTAACATCGAAACAGATTTCTGTAATTAACATCGAAACAGGTGTCGGTAATTAACACCGAAGCAGGTGTCAGTTATTAACATCAAAAAGGGGTTTGAGTAATTAACATCGGAACAGTTTTCTGTAATTAACATCGAAACTGGTGTCAATAATTAACATCGAAACAGGTGTCAATAATTAACATCAAAAAGGGATTTCCAGTAATTAACAACGAAGCAGATTTCAGTAATTAACATCGAAACGGGTTTCAATAATTAACATCGAAACAAGTTTCAGTAATTAACACCTGAACATGGTTCCGAAATTAACGTTGAAACAGGTTTTTATAATTAACATCAAACAGAGAGTCAGTAATTAACATTGAAGCATGTTTCAATAACTAAAATCGAAGCGGGTTTCAGTAATTAACATAGAATCAGGTTTCTGTAATTAACATCGAAAAAGATTTTTGTAATTAACATCAAAAAGGTGTTTCAATAATTAACATCGAAACACGCTTCACTATCTATGGTTATTCTAATTTTTATACATATTTTTTAATACATAGTTGAAAGAATTTGTTCAGGGATTGAATAGAGGGCATCTATAATTTATCTATTTGTTCTATATATACATATATGTGTGTGTAAGGTCTCTCTCTCTCTCTCTCTCTCTCTCACTCTCTCTCTCTCTCTCTCTCTCTCTCTCTTTCTCTCACAACGTCAATCTTCTCGTATAAATATCATAAACTTTAAATAGTTTCCACAGGCTACTTCACGTCCAACAGAGAGAGAGAGAGACCTTACCTTACCTTACAGACCTTACATCTTGTTCGGGTTGCCCCAGGTCCCTCAGTGTGAGGCACCTCTAATTTCTACCAGAGAATTGCTAGTGCATCTTCCGGTATATTTTGTATCTTCCAATCTTGGATGGTCTGGGATGCAGCTTAGATATTTGTCGAGGTTATTCTTAAACATATCTACGTTCACTCCTGATATATTCTTCAGATGAGCTGGCAACGCATTGAATAGACGCTGCATTGTCGATGCTGGTGCGTAGTGGATTAATGTCTTGTGTGCTTTCCTTATTTTTCCTGGTATAGTTTCGGGCACTATTAATCTACCTCTGCTTGCTCTTTCTGATATTTTTAGCTCCATGATGTTTTCGGCTATTCCTTCTATCTGTTTCCATGCCTGAATTATCATGTAGCGTTCTCTTCTCCTTTCTAGACTATAGTATTTTAAGGATTGTAGTCTTTCCCAGTAGTCAAGGTCCTTAACTTCTTCTATTCTAGCTGTAAAGGACCTTTGTACACTCTCTATTTATGCAATATCCTTTTGATAGTGTGGTTACCATATCATATTGCAATATTCAAGTGGACTACGAACATATGTTTTATAAAGTATAATCATGTGTTCAGCTTTTCTTGTTTTGAAGTGCCGTAAAAACATTACCATTTTTGCTTTACATTTGGCCAGTAGAATTCCTATTTGATCATTGCATAACATGTTCCTATTCAACATCACACCAAGGTCTTTAACTGCTTTCTTATTTGTGATTGTCTCATTATTAGGTCCACTATATGTATATGCATATAGCTTTCTTTCTCTGCCTCCATAATTTATTGACTCAATTTATCAGAGTTAAATACCATCCTATTTACCTCTGACCAATCATATACTTTGTTAAGGTCTCTTTGTAGCGCGTTGCTATCTTCATCACAAGTATTTTCTCTACTTATTCTTGTGTCATTGGCAAAACTACTCACTACCGAGTCCTTAACATTACTGTCTATGTCTGCAATAATAATAACAAACAGTAATGCAGCTAACACTGTACCTTGTGGCACACCGGATATTACCTCAGCTTCATCCGATTTCTCATCGTTTGCAATAACTATCTGTTTTCTGTTTTGTAAAAATTCCTTTAACAATCTTCCTACTTTATCCATTATTTTATGTTTTCTAATTTTCTTCGCTAATATTCTACCTTGGTAAAAGCTTTTGCAAAGTCTATATAAACCACATCTGTTTCATTTCCGTTTTTCATATTTTTGTATATGTTGTCACGGTGGACTAACAGTTGGGTTTGTGTACTTTTTCCGGGTACAAAACCATGCTGTCCTATATTGAACAAATTATTTTTTATTAAATGTTTCATAATATTTTTCTTCATTACCCTTTCATTGTTTGAACTTTGCCATTTCCTTTTGTTTTGTTTTTATTTTGGTTCATTATCTTCAGTTTCCCCTATTTTGCTATTTATTATAGTATCCCCATCAGGGTTATGAGTTTTCTTCCTCCACATTTTTTTTTAGTTACCATTCCTGTTTTTGATCCTTGGCCTGTTTATTCCCAGAGTCCTGTTTTCGGTCTCCTTGGAGTATTCCGAGGTGACTTTGGAAGTCCCTGCGCCCAGTTAAGGCAGTCTGTTTCTGGCCTTCGTGTTGATACCATATCATATGGATTACAGCAAGTTCGCTCCTTTATTCTGCTAAGACTTGAGCGCTCTTTATCCCTGGAGCTTGTTGCAACGCTGCTGCTTCATCTTGCTGTAGCCTTGGGCCAGTATTAGCCTGGGGGACCTCTCCGTGAGCAGGTATAGAGCCTTTTATTTTTTTGTGACGTCTGGAGGGACGTGTATTTGTGACGTCTGAGAGACGAGGATCTTCCTGAAGAAGGTCGGGCTTTACTCTGCCGCTATTTGGAAGATAGCGGGACATACCTTCCCGTTTCTTCGATATCCACGACGTCGTTCTGGATCAATTACAGTTCTTATAAGAATTTGTGGGGATTTAAACTCTTAGTGGCCACTTTAAATTAGTTAGGTTAATTTAGTTTTGTTAATTGTTAGGCTTCTTTCTGGCCGTTATTCCTCTTTTCTTTCGGGACCCCTATTTTGGGATTTTTTTGGAGTGTGTGGTTTGATTCTGTAATTAATAGTGTGGGTGTTTTATTCAATTGTGTTCATATTGTGTGATTGCTTTTCATATAATTTTGTATTTATAGAGGTTCCGGTAATCATTTATATCTATGCTTGTGTTTGTAAAATATATATATTTTTACTTGTGGTATTAGTATCCCTCATTGTTAATATTTGCACACTGTCCTTTATTTCACTTATCGTGACTTTAACTTTGGAGAACACCAGTTATGATTAATTGCTTTTCTGGAGTCTGAAAGTAGGCCTTTGAGGAGGGTCCTGACATCATACACTTTCATAATATGTAATGTTAGACTCACAGGCCTATAATTACTTGCCTCTAGTCGTGATCCACTTTTCAAAGTAGGGGTAATATATGGTGATTTGTGCTCATAAATCTTGCCCGTATCTACACTTTGTCTTAATAATATTGCAATTGGCTTTGCGATAGAATGAACTACTTTCTTTAACAAAATAGCAGGGACACCATCAGGCCTAGCTGCAGCTAAATTTTTAATTTCATTAATAGCCTACACAATATCAGCTCCATTAATATCTGTCTGATAAATATTCACTATTTTCATCCCTTATTTCTGCATCATTATCTTCATTTTAAATTCTAGGGGCGAATTCTCTCTTATATCTTTCTGACAATATTTTGCATATATCTTGTTTTTCATTCGTTAATCTCCCTTCAATTCTTAGAGGCCCTATTTCTATTCTTCTTTTATTCATATTTTTTGCATAAGAGCACAATAGTTTGGGGTTTTGCTTGATATTTACTTGGGTTTCTTCTTTTAAGTCCCGTTTTTCATTTTCTTTTGATTGTATAATCTTTTGTTCTGCATTTTCTATATTACTTTTTAGTTCCATCACTTTCCATGCATTTTTTTTCTTTTGGAAGACCTTTTTTCCACTTTCTGATTTTCTGGAACAAGATCCTTCCGTCTCTTGGTATGCATGACTGATGTTTACTATTCTTCTTCAGTATATATTTATCCACTATTTCCTCTAATATTTTATATAATATCTCCGTATTTACCTTTATATCATTACTTACGAAAATGTTATCCCAATCTTTGTTTAATTCTTCATTTATTTCTGACCATTTTATATTTTTATTGTAGAAGTTGTATTTTCCATATCCTTCCCACTTTTTCATTTCTTGCTTATCTCTGTTTTCACTTGCTTTGGAATGGAATGTTAGTTCTATGACATTATGGTCTGAAATACTCGCGTTATAAACTATTATTTCTTTAACATAATTCACCTTGTTCACAAATACTAGGTCTAAAGTATTTTCCTTTCTTGTTGGCAGGTGATTTATTTGTTGAATGTTGTATTCTAGTAGCATATCTAATATCTTTTCAAACTGCCTCTTATCTTCTGCACTACTATTACTCTCTTTTTTATATGTATAAATACAACCACAATCTCCTATTCGTTCTTTCCAGTCTACGAAAGGAAAGTTAAAGTCTCCGGATAGGACAATAGTCCAGTCCTTGTGATTTCTATATATATTATCCAATTTTTCTATTATTGTGTCAAACTCTTTAGCATTAGGGGGTCTATATATTACTATTTTTTCAGATTCAAATTCTTCCACTATTAGTTCACATTCAGAGTTACTATATTTCTCATATATTTTTCCTTTTTTTTTGTCTTTGCAATATATCGAGGTACCCCCTTGATTCCTATTTTTTCCATCTGATCCATAAGTTTGGAACCCTTTTATTTGATCATCATTACCAGTCTCTTGGGAATACCAGGTTTCACTTATATTCTTTATATCTATTTTCTTTTCAATTTGGGTTAGTTCTTCTAAGTACTCTATTTTTCTTTTTGAGTTACTCTTAACTAAACCCTGCGCTTTCATCACTATGATGGCTTACATGTTATCTCCTTCATTTAATATGGGTAATAATAAGGATTTTCCCATGTCTCTTTCCTGTTTTGGTATGTTGTTCTTTTCTTCATTTCCAGAAATTCTGACATTAAAAATCCAACTTTTCCAAAATATTTGATCTTCCTTCATCATAATTATTCATTTTGTGTCTGGATCTGCAATTTTCTCCATATTTGCAATATCCCCTAGCATCGTACATACAGTATTTATATCTTGAGCTGTAGTATCTTGGAGCTGATACTTGGAAATTCTTTGCTTTTTTCCTTTACCTCATGTTCTTTGTTCCTCTCTTTATTTGTTTCTTTCCTTTTTTGGATTTTATTATTTAATTGATTATTTAATTGATTTTGATTCATGGCTACAGGGTACATATATTTAAATTTTTGTCGAACTTACATCTTTTTCCTTTTTTTTAGGTTTTTGCATATTTTTGGATGTAAATCTCTGCAATCATCCTCATAGCCATCTAGGTATGCACATTTACCATAGATTTTATAGTTGTGACACACCTTGGGATATTTGTAGTAGCATCTTTCACCGAATCTGCAATTTCCTTTTTTCAAAAGGTTCCAGACTTTGTCTTTCTTGTCTATTTTTTCCTCTTTCCCATCAGTGTGCAGATCTGGGTAGAGCCTCTTCGGGATTTTATTTTGTGTTGTCATGTCGTAATTAATTTCTTATGTATGCTGCTTGACTGCCTCATATGTAGTATCAATAAGTATCTTTGCATCCATACTCTTGTCTTGTTCTTTGTTTTCCTTATTTTCTTCTGTCATATCAGTTTTGTTTTCTTCTCTTCTGTTTCCCTCTTCTTCTTCTTCCTCTTCCTCGACTTCTTCATCCTCTACTATTTGCACATTAAGTCATGATTTAATAACATTGTCTATCCATGATAGACATGTTGAGCAAAATACTCTGGTATCCTTACTCATATTTTGCATTACTCCAGCACATTGAAGATGCATTGGAATGTTGCATGCAGAACATTTTCTAATCAGGTTTTGTGGATTAACTATGCTATACCACACCTTACACAGTTTGCATGCTTATGTCATTCTTTATCCTATTGCATCAATTAGTATATTCACGATGTTTACCTTATTCATTTTCTTTGTCGGAATGTGTTGATTGATGTAAATTTTCTTTGAGTCTCTTGACCACTTGGATTTTATTTGGAGCTTCTTCAATCATTTTCAAGATGTTTTCTGTTGATTTGTTCCAGTTTGAACGATCATATCCTTCTAATAGGTCTATGAATGCTCTTGTATCTTTTTGATTAGGGCTGTTATTGATCTCATAGATGAGAAATGACAGATCCCTTCCTGTTAGCTCATCATATTGCATATCTGCTAGACACGCAAGATTTCGCCATTTTTATCCACAGTTGAAACTTACTGTCATCTTGCTCTGATTTACAATATTTCACTCGATAAACTAACTTAGTAGACGCTTTGTCCTACTATTTTCACACTAATGTTATCACCGACAATTCACGAACACTTCTAGATATTTTTCGATTTCTAGACGTATGTTAAACACTTGATATCTGTTGATTAATCAGACTGTGCGCAGGTATGTCTCACCAAGCAAGATGGCACTACTCGAGAGAGAGAGAGAGAGAGAGAGAGAGAGAGAAAGAGAGAGAGAGAGAAACTAACTATCCCGAAGTTGCCTAAACAGACGTTCGGAATGAAAAAGGACTTTGTTATTGTTCTCGAGCAGAACAGAGGACCAAACAGAAGTTAACAATCGCCATCTGCTAATTTAGTGGTCCTCAAACTTTTTTTTGGGGGGGGGCCTATGCACCCTTTCAACATATGTCAGAATTTCATTCCCCACCCCACCACGCCACCCTTTCAAAATCATCTGCCTCAAAAGGTACATTCCAATATGCAAACAAAATGCCAACACAAACACACTCAACTGAGGAAAAGCCCACTATGACTTCCTAATTATCACATAATGCAGTATGCATCGGTCCACACAAAACTTTTGGGTGGTCGTAGAGCTAGTTTGAGCTTGCTAATCTGTGGTCACAATCCCCACTCTGAAACTGAGATCTCACCCCCTAGGGGGGTTCTTCTCCCCGGTTGAGAAACATTAAACTGATCACTGGTATCTGACGAATAACAGAACATTATTTCAATTCTTATTTTTGGGGTTTTGAAAATATACGAATAGTTGAATTTAGTATTCAGTGTCATAATCTATCAATTCAGGGTTATGATTCCCCGTGAGGGATTTAGGACCTTGAGTGCACCTCGTGCAGTGCAGTGTAGGCACTGCTGAAGATCGTTTGCAGAGTCCCTTCTGGCCTTAGCTAAACTCACTTTCTTCAGTCTTTGACTTCACCTCAGTTCCCGCTTCCTTGAGAGAGAGAGAGAGAGAGAGAGAGAGAGAGAGGAGAGAGAGAGAGAGAGAGATATAACGAACAGAATTGGCAAAACAGCCAGATTGTATATTCAATGAAACATGCAATTTTAACCTTGTGATCTCTCAAAGTAAAATACTTCCAGCCATATTTTCTTTCTCCCCAGTGGAATTCTTTTGTCATACATATTATTATTATTATTATTATTATTATTATTATTATTATTATTATTATTATTATTATTATTATTATTATTATTATTATTATTATTATTATTACTAGCAAACATATGTATACAGAAATTACGTATGATAAATTCGCAAAGTAACTAAGTCTACAGGCATAACCAGCCTTGTTTCACTGGCAGAACCAGCTCCATTTCAGGGAATCCCTTCTCACTCCCATCCCCTTTGGAGGGGTAGGGGGAGTTGGGGAGAGGTCGAATGAAACCCCATTATAAACCATTTACGGGTCCCCACTATAATCCTGCCAAGTTTCATGCCCATGGGACCAGCCGTTTGGCCGTGATTGAATGACAGACGGATGGATAGACATTACGTCCATTATAGTAAGATATTTATTATTATTATTATTATTATTATTATTATTATTATTATTATTATTATTTTTTTTTTTTTTTTTTTTTTTTTTTTTTTTTTTTTTTTTGCTCTATCACAGTCCTCCAATTCGACTGGGTGGTATTTATAGTGTGGGGTTCCGGGTTGCATCCTGCCTCCTTAGAGTCCATCACTTTTCTTACTATGTGTGCCGTTTCTAGGATCACACTCTTCTGCATGAGGCCCGGAGCTACTTCAGCCTCTAGTTTTTCCAGATTTCTTTTCAGGGATCTTGGGATCGTGGCCTAGTGCTCCTATGATGATGGGTACGATTTCCACTGGCATATCCCATATCCTTCTTTCCATTTCTATTTTCAGATCTTGATACTTATCCATTTTTTCCCTCTCTTTCTCTTCAACTCTGGTCCCATGGTATTGCGACATCAATGAGTGATACTTTCCACTTCTTGACTTGTCAATCAACGTCACGTCCTGGTCTGTTTTTTTGCACGTATCACCCTATCCGTTCTGATACCATAGTCCCGAGGATCTTTGCGTGATCGTTTTCTATCACTCCTTCAGGTTGGTGCTCGTACCACTTATTACTGCAAGGTAGCTGATGTTTCTTGCACAGGCTCCAGTGGAGGGCTTTGGCCACTGAATCATGCCTCTTTTTGTACTGGTTCTGTGCAAGTGCCGGGCATTCACTTGCTATGTGGTTTATGGTTTCATTTTTCGTATTGCACTTCCTACATATGGGAGAGATGTTATTTCCGTCTATCATACTTTGAACATATCTGGTTCTTAGGGCCTGATCTGTGCCGCTGTTATCATTCCTTCAGTTTCCTTCTTTAGCTCTCCCCTCTGTAGCCATTGCCCAATTGTCATCGCTGGCTAGTTCTTTAGTCTGTCTCATGTATTGTCCGTGCATTGGTTTGTTGTGCCAGTCCTCTGTTCTTTCTGTCTTTCTCCTGTCTCTGTATATTTCTGGGTCTTCGTCTACTTTTATTAGTCCTTCTTCCCATGCACTCTTTAGCCACTCGTCTTCACTGGTTTTCAGATATTGCCCAGTGCTCTGTTTTCGATGTTGACGCAGTCCTCTATACTTTAGTATCCTCTCCCTCCTTCCTTTCGTGTTATGTATAGTCTGTCCGTATTTGCTCTTGGGTGTAGTGCTTTGTGTATTGTCATTTGTTTCCTGGTTTCTGATCTATGCTGCGGAGTTCTGCCTTCGTCCATTCCACTATTCCTGCGCTGTATCTGATTACTGGCACTGCCCATGTGTTTATGGCTTTTATCATATTTCCGGCGTTGAGTTTTGACTTGAGTATCGCCTTGAGTCTCTGCATATATTCTTTCCTGATCGTGTCCTTCATCTCTTGGTGTTTTTAATATCTCCTCCTTCCATTATTCCCAGGTATTTGTATCCTGTCTCATCTATGTGTTTGATGTTGCTCCCAATCTGTAGCTTTATCCCTTCAGTTCTCGTTACTTACTTTGCCTTTTTGTATGTTGACTAAGGCGCATTTTTCTATTCCAAACTCATCATGATGTCCCCAGATACAATCCTTACAGTCTGGATTAGGGTATCTATTTCCTTGATGCTCTTACCATACAGCTGATGTCGTCCATGAACATCAGATGGTTGATTCTGTTGCGTCTTTTCTCGAGTTGGTACCCAGCATCCATCTTCCGTAGTACTTTTGTCATGGGAATCATGGCTACTACGAAGAGTAGTGGGGACAGTGAGTCGCATTGGAAGATCCCTTTCCTGACATTAACCTCTGCTAGTCTTATTCCAGAGCTTGTAAGTATTGTATTCCAGTTGCGCATTGTATTTTTTTGAGGAAGCTGATGGTATTTTCCTCTGCCCCATATATTTTCAGGCATTCTATTAGCCATGTGTGTGGTATCATGTCGAAGGCTTTCTTATAGTCTATCCATGCCATGCTTAGGTTGGTTTTCCGCCTTCTCCTACTGTTCTTCATTACCATTTTGTCTATCAGGAGCTGGTCTTTTGTGCCCCTACACTTCCTTTTCTGCAGCCTTTCTGTTTGGTGGGGGATGGTGTTTGTTCTCCTCTAGGTAGTTGTATAGCCTTTCACTGATGATACCTGTTAGTACTTCCACATTATTGGTAGGCAGGTGATAGGCCTGTAGTTACTGGGCTATATTTCCCTTACTCTTGTCTTTTTGTACTAAGGATGTTCTTCCTGTGGTCATCCATTTGGGTGCTTGGTGATTTGAGATACAATGCTGGAGTTTTGTTCTGCTACTTCTAGGGTGTAGGGCCTTGAAGTTTTTGAGCCAGTATCCATGGACTTCATCGGGACCTGGCGGGCTTTCACCCCCCCCCCCCCCCCCCCCTTCTTCCCCCCCCCCCCCCCCCGTTTGGCATTTTTCTTTAGTTGGTGTCTGACTGTGGTCTGTCGTGATGTCTGTGAATCTTTGTTTTATTCTCCCTGTTCTTCTTCCTTGACTTCCTGGAGCCATGTTGCATGTTTGTTGTGTGATACCGGATTGCTCCATATGTTTTCCCAGAGTCTCTTACTTGGTTCGGCTTCAGGAATTTCTGGTGGTTGTCTTCCCCTCTTAGTTGGCTGTATAGTCTTTTCTGGTTGGTTCCGAATAGTTTGTTCTGTTGGTATCCCTTATTCCTGTTCATGTACCGTTGGATCTTGTGTGCTTTGGCCTTAAAGCCTCTGTTTTACATCTTCTATTGTGTTGTTTAGTCCCCTCTCTTGTACTTTGTATTTCTCGTTGAGTTCCTCCCTTGTTTTCTTGCTTCTTAGCCTTTTTCTGCCATCTCTTTCAGTTTACTCAAGTCAGATCTCATCACCATGATTTGCTTTTCCAGGCGCCTTTCCAAGGAGGTTGCTGTTTTTGGTTTTCTGTTGGGTTGGTTGTGACGGTGGTGTTTGGTGTTCGAATCCCCATCAGTTCTGCTACTAATCTTGCTCCTGCATATGTCAAGTTATTTGTTTCTGTGATACTGGTGGTGTGTATTAGGAGGCCCATATTTCATTGACCTCACTTGTTTTCTCCCTTAATTTCTTTCTTGTTGTTGTAGGCTTTCATGGAGGGGATTTTTGTTCTCTCTGTATCTGGCTCCATCCATTGTCTAATCTTTTCTACCCATTCCGTCCTCTCTGTTACTTCGTCGGTGTTTCTTCGTGTGTCGTTGTTTGATACTCATCCTCCCTGTCGTCTTCTGTGGCATCGTCTCTCAGTTCGTCTTCGGGTAATTCGTTGTCGTGTGACATTTCCCTTTCCAGTTCTTCTCTTTCTGTTGGGAGAGCCAGTTCTTTTTCTTTATGTTCCTTACTTGGTCTGCCAGCCTCTGCTCTGTTTGGGGGGTGTTATTCCTCTCATTCCAGATGTTGACCAATCTTCTTCTATATCCTCTCTCCGTCGGGTTGCTTCTGATGTAGCATCTCCATATTTTATTTCCTTATTCTTCTTGTCCATTTCTTTCCTTTTTGCTTCTGTAGCTCCAATCTCAGGCTGTTTGATTACTTTCGTTGTGGTGATCAGTTGCTGGATGACGACCTCCAAGTACCTGACCGTCTTCCCCTACAATTGGGGTTGATACCTGGTTGCCGGACGAAGCTCCTCTGTTGCCAGAGGTTCCATTTACGTCGTTGTCGTTTATTCCTTCATTTCTTTCCATCATTGCTGAGTTTTGCTATTTAACCCATAGCTGGACCCTAACCCATCAGGGATAGGTACTCATTTACAGCTGAGTAGACTGAGGAAATTATGGTAAAGATCCTTTCCCAAGGAATCAACGCCGAGGAGAGCGGTCACCCATCCAACGACTGACCAGCCCCAATGTTGCTTAACTTGACTAAGTCTATTGACGACCTAACCCACTCCTCCACGGCGCCACATTATTATTATTATTATTATTATTAATTATTATTATTATTATTATTATTAATATTATTATTATTCAAGCATCTTACGAATATACGATCGCTTCTTTTACACGACGAGACGGGATCAATGTTTGTGGCAACTACCATTGAAATGGGTCTCCGATACCATCACTTGTTTTTCCAACATTTCAATAATACCTGCCTCCGTTTGCGGGAGCTTTGACCTCAAATAAATCCTCAGATAAATTTTCCCCCTTTACGAGTCGCATTTCACGGTTGTTCTCTATCCTCGCTCAATCTCTCTCTCGCCTCTCTCTCTCCTCATCTCTCTCTCTCTCCCTCTCAGTTCTGGGAATAAAATAAAAAAAAGTATACGCTGATAAATTTGTGCTGCAGAGGGAGAGATGTCTTTGTCTACTGAAACATTATATATATAGATATATATATATATATATATATATATATATATATATATTGTAATAATAATATATTTGATAAATTTTTATATTTGATAATTTTTATATTGAAGTTATGCTTTTGACTTCACACATTTAAAGTAAATTTCTGTTTGATTTTGTCCAGTTTATTTATATATGTCGTTTGAAGGTTGGACCTTGGGGTTTATTTTTACCTCCCCCCCTCTAAGGGTAGTTATATGTTTTAATTGGTAATTAACCCTTGTAAATGTTTTTCTTTTCATGGTTGACGGTGTTTCGACGTTTGTGACCCGTTTTGTTTTCATCTCCGCTTCTGATATGGGAACTTGCGGAGTGATGAAGAGTGAGTTAACGGCTCCCTGTAGAGAGGTTACCAGCTCCTATATTTTTCCTTGCGGCTTGTGGTAAATTACTCCGATGTTCTGAAGACGTCCTCGACTTTGTGAAGCTATTGGCATCTTGGAGGTGTTCCTTTTCATCCCCCTACGAACAGTACTTTTTGTAGACGTCTCTGCGGTCTGTGTAAAGAAATCGTGTGACGCTCTTCCTTTACAAGACGTATACTTCGGGGTTGTGATGCCCTAACTTGCTTGATGTAACTTTTGGAGGCGAACCTCACCCGTCATTTGCCCTTTGCCCTTCAGTTAGCTGAACCTCTGGAGTCGTAAAGAGGCCTCCCAGGGTCGAAGAAGAGGGTAAGATCCCAGACCCTGTGTGTATTTACTATAAATATTCTCTCTTATAGACGACCTGAGTTGGGTGTTTCATCCTTAGTGACACAATTGGAGTTAACCGTTGAAGACGAGATTTTGCGCTGATATTAAAGAGACGATTTACTATGAAGCACTGGAATAGTGGAGTGATAGTTAATTTTTCTTGACTACAAGATAATTATGTTTCATAGTCCTAATGTGCGCTTATTCGAATGTGTGGTTTGATTAGGTTTAAGGCTATTTTTCTTACTTTGTCTCTTACTTTCGTAACGACCAGTGCATCTGTGTTTTCTATCTCCCCCTAGTAACTTTTTCTTTTACTTTAGTATGATAGTTAGCTAGGCGAATGTATTTTTGGATTTTTTTGTAATTGTGAGTTTTGTTTTGCTCTTTCTTCCCTAAAGTACAGCTTTCAAGGGATTTCTTTGTAATGATAAGACCTTTTTGTGTAATAAATAATTAAGTATATGTTTAGTCTCTGTATCCTTCTCTTTGAGGAAATACTTTGGATTGTTTGATGCTCTGGTTATGAGTCCTACTCATTACCATAGTGGTAAGGACTTTAGAAGTGGATTAAAGAACCTCTGAACTCATTACCATCTCTAAGAAGGTCATAACAATATATATATATATAGTATATATATATATATATATATATATATAATATATATATATATATGTATATATGTTATAATATGTATATTTGTATATATGCCCTGGGGGGGGCAAACCAAGTCCTTATGGGTGCCGGTCCCCAAGCCCGGATAAATAGGGAGGGTTGGTGTCAGGAAGGGCATCCGGCTGTAAAAATCTGTGCCAAAACCAAAAATGGAATGAGCCGAAATATGGAAAGAGGTAATGCTAGGGCGTACTCCGTAAACGACGCACAGAGACATCGCCCTAACTCGTGGTAAGGCGAGGGTTGACTGCATCAGGAGCGGGTGCAGCTAAAGAAGCGAGCTCACATTGGGTTCAGAGTATGTCAGCTAAATGTTGGGTCCATGACTGGGAGAGGTAGAGAACTGGCTGACTTGATGAGAGAAAAAGAAAGTAGATGTTGTGTGTGTGCAAGAAACGCGGTGGAAAGGAAATAAAGCTAAAGAGTTGGGAGATGGATATAAGCTATATTATAGTGGAGCAAATAAATCAAGGTAGAAATGGAGTTGGCATAGTACTGTCTAGTGAACTAAAGAACTCGGTAATAGAAGTGCATAGAAAGAATGACCGTATCATCAGATTGAAGATATCTTATGGAAGGAGAGATTCTGAATATTATAAGCACATGTGCACCACAAGTTGGTTGCACAGAAGAAGAGAAGGGAAATTTCTGGAGAGACATGGATGGAATAATGCAAGAACTGGAAGAGCATGAGAGGGTGATAGTTGGGGCAGATTTGAATGGCCATGTCGGAAGTGAAAATGAGGCGATTGTGGGCGGGTGCATGGGGGCCATGGAATTGGGGAGAGAACCCAGAAGGAGAGAGTGTAGTGGACTTTGCTGTGTCATTCGACATGGCAATAGTAAACACATTCTTTGAGAAGAAAAGGGAACACCTAATAACATATAAGAGTGGGGAAGATTCTCCCAGATAGACTATTTCTTGTATAAAAGGATAAATCTGGTGGAGGTCAAGAACTGCAAAGTTATTCCAGGCGACCATGTAGCCCCCCAACACAGGCTGCTATGTATGGACTTGAAGTTGAAAAGGGAAAGAAAAACCAAAGCTAAAGGGATAAGGAAAATTAAATGGTACGAATTACAGAAGGAGGGGATAAGAAGAGAGAGTTTAAGAGGAGGGGTTTTGGAGGATATTGATAGGGATTGAAGATCTTCAAGAATGGTGGGCACGAACAAATGCAGCAGTAATAAGAAGGCATGGAAAGGAGCTGCTAGGAGAGACATCTGGTATCATATGGGAAGAAAAGAGTTGGTGGTGGGATGAAAGACATTGAGAAAGTAGTAAAAGATAATAAGGAGGCAAAGAAAAGATGGGAAGAGTCACAGTCAGTGGAAGACAGAAAATAGGTACAGAGAGAAAAACAAGGTGGTGAAAAAGGTGGAAGCCCAAGCTAAAGCAAGTCGTATGATGATGTATAATGAGCTGGGGACAAAGGAAGGATTAAAGAAGATGATCAAGCTATCAAAGGCTAGAAATAAGAGCACCAAAGATATAAACACATAATCAAACAAATAAAGGATCAAGAGGTGTAGTGCTTAGAAAGGAGGAAGACATTGTGAAGAGATGGAAAGAATATTTCGAACAGTTGTTAAATGAAGAAAATAATAGACTAATAGAAGGATGGGCAAGTGAACATTGGCATGGTATGAGGTTGGTTTTCTATGGCAAGAGTACTAAATGCACTGAAGAAGATGAAGAATGGGAAGGCAACCGGACCAGACATGATCCCGGTGGAGGCATGGAAAGCATTAGGAAATGAAGGAGTGGATATACTGTACGATCTTATGATAAAGATCCTTGAACAGGGAAAAGATACCAAATGAGTGGCGTGGAGTATATTGATCCCAATTTTTAAAGGGAAAGGCGATGTCCAAGAGTGGTAATTATAGGGGCATTAAATTGATGTCACACACTTTGAAGATACTGGAAAGGATGATAGATGCTAGACTGAGAGAAGAAGTACAAATAGGTAAGGGAGCGATGGGATTTATGAAGGAAGGGGAACAACAGATGGTATATTTTGTCTGAGGCAAATAATGGAGAAATTCGGGGAAAGACAAAGGGACCTACATATGGTATTCATTGACCTTGAAAAGGCTTATGACCGAGTCCCGAGACAAAAGAGGTATGGAGGAGCCTGAGGGAGAAGATGGTGCCAGAGAAGTATGTGCGATTGATACAAGAGATGTACCGGAATGTATTTACCAGAGTGAGGAGCAGTGTTGGGAAAGGAGACAGAAGGTTTTGAGGTGAGAGTAGGATTACACCAGGGGTCGGCTCTGAGCCCATTTATCTTTAACATAGTGATGGATGTTATAATAGAGGAAGTAAGGGAGACAGTACCATGGAACATATTGTATGCGGATGATATTGTTCTGTGTGCAGAGAGCAGGGAAGATCTGGAAGTGAAATTAGGGAAAGATGGAGACAAGTACTGGAGGACAGAGGAATGAGAATAAGTAGATCCAAGACAGAATATATGTGTACCACCATTGAGGGGGATGATAGAGAAAGTATTCAGCTTGGTGGAGAGCAAATAAGGAGAAGTTGATAAATTTAAGTATTTTGGGATCTTTTGTTAACGCTGGAGGAAGTATGGAAGAAGAAGTAAAACATCGGGTACAGGCAGGCTGGAACAACTGAGAGCGGCCTCGGGAGTTCTTTGTGACAAAAGAGTGCCGCTTAGTTAGGTTAAAAGGAAAATTTCACAAGACGGTGGTAAGAACAGCAATGCTGTATGGTACGGAAACAGCAAGCATGAGAAAAAGCAGAGCAGAAGAAGATGGATGTGGCAGAAATGAGAATGCTTAGGTGGATGTCTGGGGTAACAAGAGTGGATTGGATCAGAAATGACTACATAAGGGGTCAACTAAGGTGGTGGAAGTATCAAAGAAAGTGCAGGAGGGGAGGCTGAGATGGTATGGACACCTGTTGAGGAGAGATGAGACCACGCTGGGAGACATACTATGGGGGTGGAGGTGCAAGGAAGAAGAAAAAAGAGGGAGATCAAGAAAGAGATGGAAGGACTGTGTGAGAGGAGACTTAAATGAGAAGGGAATTGTGAGGCAGAAGCACAAGATAGAAATAGATGGAAACGGCTCATCCGAAACGGCGACCCCATATAAAAATGGGAACAAGCTGGGAAGAAGAAGAAGAAGTATATATGTATATATGTATATATGTATATATGTATATATGTATATATGTATATATATATATATATATATATATATATATATATATATAATATAATATAGGATTTCAAGCAATATCATTGAGGAATGTCCTTTATTTTTATTTTAGGAGATGGTGTTGATGCCAATAACCTTGTAAAATTCTATTAAAAAAATAAGAAATAAAAACAAAAAGTTTGATATACATGGTGTCCATAAAGGCCCAGTACCATTCTGACCAATAAATGCTAGTAATGGTACTGGGATTTTATGGATACCCTGTATATTTCAAATTTTACTTATTTTACTAATATCTAACCTTACCTGTCGTCTAATTCATACAAGCGTATGCACTTATACTTTTGTATTCAATTTGAAAATAAATTAATTTAATTCTTTTATATTCATTAAATTTTTTCTAAGAATTATGGAAGTTATTATCACATCATTTCATTTTCATTTATCATTAAGTGCTTTAGTTCCACTACGGTTCTGAATGACCGTAATAGGTCCCAGCCTAGGGCTTGACTCTAAATTTCGTAATTCACACATCAATCCATCCAATATCCTTTACTTTGAATGTTTGGTTTTTTTACTTCTATTCTATTAAAAATGCTCAGAGGGAGTCCAGATTGAAGAGCAGCCTATCGCGTAGTTATTCATAACATTTTCCTCTGTATGGCTTTAGGCACGTCTTAACTTTGATATAATTAATTTTTATCACGATACTTAAGTTGCATATTTCCAGGGTGTCTTATTTTTTGTGTCCTTCAACCTCCAATTTTAACTGTAAATTTTATGTTCGTATTCATAGAGATATTAAACCAAACAAAAACTTCTTTCAGTTTTCTTCTGAATATTGAAAGAAAAAAAAAACACAAAATCACTGTGTATAACGTGTTTACTTAAAAGTATTTACATTTTAGTTTACTCAACATTCGAGTACCTTCAGGCCCTATCTGTGGCCCATTTTCAACACAGGGTTTTACATAGTTAGAGGCAACACAGTTTTACCTAGTTAGGTTTTACCTAGTTAAGGGCAACCTAGTTGGGTGCAACGCAGTTTTACCTATAGTGCAACACCAAGTTTTACCTAATTATTTGGAATACTCTTATACCTATTTAGGTTTATCTTACTTATGTGCAATCTATAGTTTATCTTAATGATGTGCAATACTCAGTTTTACCTAATTAGGTGCAACACAATTTCACCACCACAGTTTTACCCACAGACTCACTAACCTAATTCATCCCCCACTAATTCTCCCGCGTCCTCGCAGTCTTCTTGGTCCAAGAAGCTCTTTAATTCCTCCTCTTATCTGCGTCCCTCAAACAAAAGACACACAATCCCCTGCTTTTCACAAAACCAGAAGCCTTGTTCCTTCAGCCTAATCTCGCAAAGGTGAAGTGACATTCAATTTTCTATCTCGAGTCGAATCCCCTTTCGTGGTAATCCTCTCATTTCATCTGTCCAGCATCCAGAGCTTTTCAGAACAAAACCTGAATGTCTTCCTCCCTGACTTCCCAAGTGATTTCAGGACACGAGGATGCACATCCTATGCTCCTGGATTTTATTTGTGTACCCCTACATTATGAAGGGAGTCAATGCCCTATCTTCATCCTACAGTGAGGCACTTACCTTAAGAGTCCTTGAATGCATCTTTAAATATAAAAACTAAAAAAAAAGGATGCTTATCTGTAGATAACAACGATGCATTCTTACCCTACAGTGAGATTAGAAAGAGCCGATTAAAACCCCTCAGGTAGAAAAAGGCTTAGTTTTTATGTCAAAGCTTTGCCTTTGCAACGGCGCCTCAGTAGCTGTTATGGTCTTTTTTTTCTAGTTTTAGATGTTTATACTTTCATCTTAATTCATTTCTCAAAATACGGTAAAACATTTATTTTTTCTTTTCATTTATGTCCTTTTTCAAGTGGCTTTCGTAGAGTAAGATGTCTCTACCTGAAACCTACTCTAATTATGTCTCAAAATACGTCGAAATATATTCATTGTTTTCGTTTCATTTTTGTCCTTTTAAAAATGGCTTTCGTAGCGAAACTCATCTGTCATCCCACACAGGAGCTAATTACTTGACTTTCATTTTCTCGCTATGACAATGGCTCCCGATGCTGACGTGAGAGATCCTCATTTAAGATATAAAATAAAAAAAATATTTTTTACTATTCGCCGACACCAGGATTTCCACATCAAGGTGGGAGAGGTGAAATTCAGTTTATTTAAGAGCAGACGTTTTTTTGTTTACATATCAGTGTCTTGTTTCCTATTTTTGTGGTGGTGTGCATCTTCACATGAGGTGATAGTAATGCCTCTGTTTATCTACTCATATGAGAGATAGTTGGCTCTAAGATATGTTGGAAAGAGAGGAGAGAGGGAGAGAAATAGTTTTTTTTATTGAGAGAGAGAGAGAGAGAGAGAGAGAGAGAGAGAGAGAGAGAGAGAGAGAGAGAGAGAATTTATTATAGTATTTTATGAAAGGGAGAGAGAGATAGAGAGAATTCATTGTAGTTTGTGTGTGAGAGAGAGAGAATTCATTACAGTTTCTTATGAGAGAGAGAGAGAGAGAGAGAGAGAGAGAGAAAGAGAGAGAGAGAGAGAGAATTCATTATAATTTCTTGAGAGAGAGAGAAAGAATTCATTACAGTTTCTTATAGAGAGAGAGAGAGAGAGAGAGAGAGAGAGAGAGAGAGAGAGAGAGAGATCCCCCAGATGAGTCCAATCTGCACCGCCCTTCTTCGAAGGTCCCACAATAATTCCACCAAGAAGTCGAAATTCTTTTGTAGGTATCACCCTTCGAGAGAAACTGGAACAGACCCAAGATCAAAAGGAGATTGCTTTCTTGTTCTCTCCTCCTTTCGTACCCTTCTCACCTCTTCATTGTCATCTTTCAATCCTCCTTTATTCCATTATTATTTCCACGACCTTCTTATTGCTGCTTCCCACAGACAGTAACTGATACAGTAAACAATTGTTTGGAAAAGTAGCGTATTATTTGTAAGAGAAATGGTTTTACACGTTCTGGAAACCTTTAAAGTCTTGGGGTCTACATTTGATCTAGGTTAGATCATCAATATAGATGTAACAACAATAACAGAACATATTTAGTAATATTGCTCTTATACCTTTGAACTTCTGGGGTCTAGATATGATCTTAGTGGCACCATCAATATAGATATACTGATAATGTCGACAGAAAAACATTAATAATACTGTTCTGGAAAACTTGCAATTCATGGGGTCTAGATTGAATCTTAGTGGCATCTTCAATACTGATATCAACATAATGCCAACAATAGATCACATTATTCAAATAAACTATATCCAGGAACTTGAGATCATCCCATCAGTACTCTGGAAAAAGCTAAGTTTCCATAGACATTCATTCATTATTCTGAGAGAATCTTGCCTGTACTTTTGAAATCATTCACTTAACTCTTCACTTTTTTTCCTTTTCTCAATTATTGGGACGAATCTATTCAGAAATTAGGATAACCGAAGGATGCAACGCTAATGTGGGTAAAAAATTCCTTGAATATACAAGAACTGTGACACCTTATATTTAGGTATATAGCCTTCACTATAGAGAGAGATTTAACGTTTAAATTCAGGTACAGTAAGGAGTTCATGACGTGCTTAAGACGTGGAGTAACTGGCCTGTGTAGTCATGCAACCAAGCCATAAGGCAAAGGAGCGAGAGAGAGAGAGAGAGAGAGAGAGAGAGACTGGCCACCCCTACCTGAATAATAGATACGTGTGAATCTGTTCGTATGTACATAACTCATTAAAATGTCTTAAAATTTCTTGTGTGTGTGTGTGAGAGAGAGAGAGAGAGAGAGAGAGAGAGAGAGAGAGAGAGAGAGAGAGACGTCATTTTAAGAATTCATCTGCTCTCTTCTACTAAAATAAATCTTATTTATAGATCTACGACGAATATTAAAATGAAAATTATTAAAAAGTTCCTTTTCAACTTGGTTTTCGTACGAAATCATTCTCTTTTTGCAAGCAAGGTAAGTGACTTCAAAGGCTTTTGGGATTTCTCTCTGATCTTGAAAAAACGTTGAAGTTTCGCACCTTGAAGGGAAAGAGACTCTCTCTTCTCTCCTCTCTCTCTCTCTCTCTCTCTCTCTCTCTCTGCTCAAGTGGAGTAAACAACAATAATGAGAGAGAGAGAGAGAGAGAGAGAGAGAGAGAGAGAGAGAGAGAGAGAGAGAGAGATCATTCCATTACATTTTGAGCAAGAGCGAGAAAGAGACATTATTCCATTATTTCATTTTGAGTAAAAGAGAGAGAGAGAGAGAGAGAGAGAGAGAGAGAGAGAGAGAGAGGGCAACAAACGTCTTGGGTAATCGTATTCAAACAGGAGACGAAGTCGCCCTAAAAGCTCTGTAACTCCTAACCAGTAATGCAGCCGTTGTGACTTGTCCAAGCTAACGAAGGCAGGACAAACTAGGGAACTCCACCAGTTAAGTAGATACTACTTTTGTCAAACTATGTTAAGTAGACGTAACAGGAGAGAGAGAGAGAGAGAGAGAGAGAGAGAGAGAGAGAAAGAGAGATTCCACGTCCCGTTTTCTGTGTTCTTCCTTCGAGGGGGGAACTGACTTTGCTCAAAGTTCAGGTAGAATTTGGAGGTATAGGACCTATATTTCAGGGTCACTACTTTCCTCTTAAGAGGCTTTGATGTTAGTGAATGTTTGGCGTTACTAGTTTGTCATCATTATTTCAAGATTGCTACAAACTATTTCAGAATATTAAATCAGTATTAAAGTGTAATATCTTTTTTCATGACTTTAAAACTGCTAAAATCATATTTTCTTTGATTTTGAATCAGTAGCTAAAAGGAATTATATTTTTCCCGTGATTTTAAAATTGCAACGAACATTGTTTTCTGAACTTTGACTCAAAGGCTAAGAGTAATATTTTTTTAGTGATTTTAAAATTGCCACAAAATTTTTTTTTCTGAATTCAAAAGTAAAGTGTTATTTTTTATAAGTTCATTTTTTTCCAAATTTCTGAATAAAAATTAATAAAAGTGATGAAACTTATGAGGAATGAAATAAGACTTCGGTTTAAGAGGGTTATTTGTAAGCATCATTTAGTTACCCCTTATGCCATTTTTTGCAATGAATTTGTAACTTGGTGACATATGTCAATCATATTCCGATGTTGCCTTTGCATGAAGCTAAAACGCAACCCTGAATAACTAAAGGTTTTTAGACGTCTGCTAATTTGCCACGAAAGACTCAAGACGAAGTCCAGTTCCTTTTACCATTATATCTTAAGATGAGAGCTACTGTTTTGATGTTCCGGTTAGCCCTTATAAGTTCAGTTACTTTCCCTTCTCGAAGCTTTGTTCCAAAACAGGGAATTATCCCCCTGAGGTCTGTGAGTTCACTGTAGGGAGTAAGACCTTTTCATTTCTCACCAAAATCTTTGAAATGGAAAGACCCGTATCTGAAATCTTGTGTCAGTATTGCCGAGAGCAACCGGAAACAATTCACGTGCCTCGCTGTCAAACTTCTCAGTTCCAGAGGTCCTTTATTCCTCACGCTGTTGGACAGTGGAACAGTGGAACATTGGAACTGTCTCCCTGCTGATGATGTCGTACAATTGGGACCTCAATGATTCAAGCGAAGATGCAGTGCATTGATAATTTAGTTAAATTTTTATTTGTTTAGTTAGTTAATTTGATTTTTATACCTTAAGAAGTGATATCTCTTCTTTCTGTAGTTCCCTTTACTTTCTCTTCCTTCTTTGTGATATACATCATATTATTCTTTGGAAGTTTAGGAATTTCAAGTTGATGGCCTCTGTGATGTCCTATATTAGGCCTCATCTGAGTAATAACAATTTGTAAACACGATCGTAACTCATATTTCTTTTTCAGTTTTCTGTAAAAGCAAGCTATTGAGATAGTTTTGTCTGTCAGTCGGCACTTTTTCTGTCCACTCTCAGATCTTAAAAAATCTACCGAGGCTAGAGGGCTGCAAATTGGTAAGTTAATCATCCACTCTCCAATCATCAAAGGTACCAAATTGCAACCCTATGTCCTCAGTAGTTTTTATGTTATTTAATGTTTAAAGTTAGCCATAATTGTGCGTCTGGCAACGGTATCGGTGGTTAACGTTTCATGGGATCCGGCTCGTACAGCATTATACCAAGACCACCGGAAGATATATCTGTATGTCCAGTGACCTTAATTTATTTTAACTGTGAAGGTGTCGAGCACCATTCCCAGGTACTCTGCCGAATTATTATAATTCATGGAATCCTGGAATTCTGAAGGGAAGGTTAATTGCAAAGCTTGAAATTCACAGATACCTTCTTCCTCTCTCCGCTGACTAATTTGGAGAATTTTTGGCGGGCCTATGTAACGAGGAGGAGGAGCTGGGGACGAGTTATATCACTTTATATTGGAATTTATTCGAGTTTCGCCAGTGAAGGAAGTATTTACACTTTTTTTAATGCCTTTGGATGATGGAATGCTCATTCTTGGGGGTCCAGGGGGCGGTGGGCTGGGGGTCTTAAGTGGAAGAAAAATAGAAAGTCTCATAATAAACAGGACGAGCCAGGAATCTTAGAGGTCTCGTGCTCTGGAAGAAATATGAGATTAATACAAATAATAACGGGGCACCGCCTCATTATTCGCATAGGCAACGTTAAGCCAAAGCAGAAGGCAAACTAAGTCTGGTAACTCATTCTCCCTCCATCTCTCTCTCTCTCTCTCTCTCTCTCTCTCTCTCTCTCTCTCAGACACCAGTAATAGCCACCCCCCCCCCCCCTCTCTCTCTCTCTCGACTTGCAACCTCCACTACATTTCATTAGGTCATCAAATCAGCGTCGGAACTACAAAAATATACGTTTATTCAAAGTAAAGTACTAATCGAATAACTCAGATTCTTACAGGATAATTAAATGGAATGATAACTCAAGTTCAGATAACTTAGACAACCCCCTGGTATTTTACTAGTCTTAATCAGTAATTAGTCACACCATTTATCTCCTTTCCAAACACTAAGTTCCCTCCACACAGGACACAGTTCCCTCTCACTAGATCCGCCTGTTTAAAAGACAGGAGGGACACACTGATAAGC
>NC_061091.1:80609052-80644052 GCF_015104395.2 Macrobrachium nipponense | reverse complement strand
AGAGACCTTACCTTACCTTACAGACCTTACATCTTGTTCGGGTTGCCCCAGGTCCCTCAGTGTGAGGCACCTCTAATGTCTACCAGAGAGTTGCTAGTACATCTTCCGGTATATTTTGCATCTTCCAATCTTGGATGGTCTGGGATGCAGTTTAGATATTTGTCGAGCTTATTCTTAAACACATCTACGCTCACTCCTGATATATTCCTCAGATGAGCTGGCAACGCATTGAATAGACGCTGCATTATCGATGCTGGTGCGTAGTGGATTAATGTCCTGTGTGCTTTCCTTATTTTTCCTGGTATAGTTTTGGGCACTATTAATCTACCTCTGCTTGCTCTTTCTGATATTTTTAGTTCCATGATATTTTCTGCTATTCCTTCTATCTGTTTCCATGCCTGAATTATCATGTAGCGTTCTCTTCTCCTTTCTAGACTATATAATTTTAAGAATTGTAGTCTTTCCCAGTAGTCTAGGTCCTTAACTTCTTCTATTCTAGCTGTAAAGGACCTTTGTACACTCTCTATTTGTGCAATATCCTTTTGATAGTGTGGTACCATATCATATTGCATTATTCAGCAAGTGGACTACGAACATATGTTTTATAAAGCATAATCATGTGTTCAGCTTTTCTTGTTTTGAAGTGCCGTAACAACATTCCCATTTTTGCTTTACATTTTGCCAACAGAGTTGCTATTTGATCATTGCATAACATGTTCCTATTCATCATCACACCAAGGTCTTTAACTGCTTCCTTATTTGTGATGGTCTCATTATTAGGTCCCTTATATGCATATAGCTTTCTTTCTCTGTCTCCATAATTTATTGATTCAAATTTATCAGAGTTAAATACCATCCTATTTACTTCTGCCCAATCATATACTTTGTTAAGGTCTCTTTGTAGAGCGTTCTTATCTTCATCACAAGTAATTTCTCTACTTATTCTTGTGTCATCTGCGAAACTACTCACTACCGAATCCTTCACATTATTGTCTATGTCTTCAATCATAATAACAAACAGTATTGCAGCTAACACCGTACCTTGCGGCACACCGGATATTACCTTGACTTCATCCGATTTCTCGTCGTTTGCAATAACTATCTGTTTTCTGTTGTGTAGAATTCTTTTAACCATCTTCCTACTTTATCCACGATATTGTGTTTTCTAATTTTCTTCGCTAATATATTATGGTCTACTTTATCAAAAGCTTTTGCAAAGTCTAAATAAACCACATCTGTTTCATTTCCGCTTTTCATATTTTTGAATATGTTCTCACGGTGGACTAACAGTTGGGTTTGTGTACTTTTTCCGGGTACGAAACCATGTTGTCCTTTATTAAACAAATTATTTTTTATTAAATGTTTCATAATATTTTTCTTCATTACCCTTTCATACACTTTCATAATATGTGATGTTAGACTCACAGGCCTATAATTACTTGCCTCTAGTCTTGATCCACTTTTGAAAGTAGGGGTAATATATGCTAATTTGTGCTCATCATAAATCTTGCCTGTATCTACACTTTGTCTTAATAATATTGCAAGTGGCTTTGCGATAGAATGAACTACTTTCTTTAACAAAATAGCAGGAATTCCATCAGGCCCTGCAGCAGCTCCATTTTTAATTTCATTAATAGCCTGCACAATATCAGCTTCATTAATATCTATGTCAGCTAAATATTCACTATTTTCATCCCTTACTTCTATATCATTATCTCATTATCTATTCTAGGGGTGAATTCTCTCTTATATCGTTCTGCCAGTATGTTGCAAATTTCCTTTTTTTCATTCGTTAATCTCCCTTCAATTCTCAGAGGGCCTATTTCTATTCTTCTTTTATTCATCTTCTTCGCATATGAGTATAATAGTTTGGGGTTTTGCTTGATATTTAATAGGGTTTTTCTTCCAAGTCCCGTTTTTCATTTTCTTTTGATTGTATAATCTTTTGTTCTGCATTTTCTATCTTACTTTTTTAGTTCTATAACTTTCCATGCATTTTTTTCTTTTGCAAGACCTTTTTTCCACTTTCTGATTTTCTGGAACAAGATCCTTCGTCTCTTGGTATGCATGAATGATGTTTACTTTTCTTCTTCGGTATATATTTTTTCCACTATTTTCTCCAATATTTTATATAATATCTCCGTATTTACCCTTATGTCATCACTTACGAAAATGTTATCCCAATCTTTGTTTAATTCTTCATTAATTTCTGACCATTTTATATTTTTACTGTAGAAGTTGTATTTTCCATATCCTTCCCACTTTTTCATTTCTTGCTTATCTCTATTTTCACTTGCTTTGGAATGAACTGTTTAATTCTATGACATTATGGTCTGAAATATTCGCATTATAAACTATTATTTCTTTAACATAATTCATCTCGTTCACAAATACTAGGTCTTAAAGTATTTCCTTTCTTGTTGGCAGGTGATTTATTTGTTGAATTGTTGTATTCTAGTAGCATATCTAATAGCTTTTCAAATTGCCTCTTATCTTCTGCACTACTATTACTCTCTTTTTTATATGTATAAGTACAACCACAATCTCCTATTCGTTCTTTCCATTCTACGAAAGGAAAGTTGAAGTCACCAGATAGGAGAATAGTCCAGTCCTTGTGATTTCTACATATATCATCCAATTTTTCAATTATTAAGTCAAACTCTTTAGTATTAGGAGGTCTATATATTACTATGTTCATCAATTTTTCAGATTCAAATTCTACCGCTATTAGTTCACATTCTGAGTTACTAGATCTTCTCATATATTTTTCCTTGTTTTTTGTCTTTCCCATATATTGCGGTCCCCCTTGATTCCTATTTTTTCTATCTGATCTATAAGTTTGGAACCCTTTTATTTGATCATCATTCCCATCTCTTGGGAATACCAGGTTTCTTATATTCATTATATCTATTTTCTTTTCATTTTGGGTTAGTTCTTCTAAGTACTCTATTTTTCTTTTTGAGTTACTCGTAACTAAACCCTGCGCATTCATCACTATGATGGTTTGCGTGTTTTCTCCTTCATTTAATACTGGTAGTAATAAGGATTTTTCCCATGTCTCTTTCCTGTTCTGGTATGTTGTTCTTTTTTTCATTTCCAGAAATTCTGACATTAAAAAATCCAACTTTTCCATAATATTTGATCTTCCTTCATCATAATTATTCATTTTGTGTCTGAATCTGCAAATTTTCTCCGTTTATGCAATATCCATCTGTTGCATAATAAATACAGTTATTATCTCTTTGAGTAGAATTCGGAGCTGATGCTTTGAAATTTTTTGCTGACACCTCTGCATATCTCATTGGTGGTTTGCTTTTCTCTTTTACTGGTATTCTTGATTTCTCTCTTATTTGTTTTCTTTCTTATTTTGGATTTTATTACTTGGTTGGTTATTTATTTGATTATGATTCATGGCTACAGGTGATATATTTGCATTTTTTGTCGAACTTACATCCTTTTCCTTCTTTTAGGTTTTTTACATATTTTTGGATGCAGATCTCTGCAATCATCCCCATATCCATCTAAGTATGCACATTTACCATATATTTCATAGTTTTGACATATCTTAGGATGTTTGTAGTAACATCTTTCTCCAAATCTGCAATTCCCTCTTTTCAAAAGGTTGCAGATTTTGTCTTTCTTGTCTATTTTTTCCTCTTTCCCGTCATTGTATAGATCTGGGTAGAGCCTCTCGGGATTTGCTTTTCTGTTGTCATATCGTAATTTATTTCTTCGTAGGTATGCTGCTTTATTGCCTCATATGTAGTATCAATGAGTATCTCTGCATCCATAACTTTTATCTTGTTCTTTGTTTTCCTTATTTTTTTCTGTCATTCATTTTTGTTTACTTCTCTTCCGTTTTCCTCTTCTTCTTTTTCTTCTTCTTCTTTCCTCTTCCTCTTCTTCTTCATCCTCAACTATTTGTACATTCAATCTTGATTTAATAACATTGTCTATCCATGATAGACATGTTGAACAAAAAACTTCTTGTATCTTTTCTCAAATCATGTATTACCTCAGCACACTGTGGATGGGTCGGAATGTTGCATGCAGCACATTTTCTGATTAGGTTTTGTGGATTGACTATGCTATATCCAACCTTACACAGTTTTGCATGCTTTTGGCATTCTTTTTCCTAATGCATCAATTAGGATATTCACAAGATTCACCTATTCATTTTCTTTGTCGGAATATATTGTTGGTTTATGTATATTTTCTTTATGAGTCTCTTGACCACTTGGATTTTATTTGGAACTTCTTCAATTATTTTCAAGATGTTTTCATTAGATTTGTTCCAGTTTGAAGGATTATATCCTTCTAATATATCTATGAATGCTTTTGTATCTTTTTGGTTAGGGACTGTTGCTGATTTCATAGATGAGAAATGCCAGTTCCCTTCCTGCTACCTCATCGTATTGCGAATCTGCTAAACACGCCAATTACGCCACCTCTTCCCGCAGTTGGAACTTACTGCCATCTTGTTCTGATTTATAGTATTACACTTGATAAACTAACATTAGAGAGAGAGAGAGAGAGAGAGAGAATGATAATTAAGAAAGAAAATCTTATGGCACAAAAAAAAGGACCACCATGAGTACCCCCCCAACCCCCAGCCCCCCAACCCCCAAAGCCCAAACCCCAAATATCTAATGACCTCGAGCAATAGCAAAGATGAAGACGAATGGAATCCCCCAAGAAAAACAATTTATTTCTGTAATCTTGGTGACCTGTGGAGATTCCAGATATTGGTTCCAGTCATGAGAGAGAGAGAGAGAGAGAGAGAGAGAGAGAGAGAGAGAGAGAGAGACAGAGAGAGAGAGAGAGAGTTAATGCTACTGAGAGGCACTGTTTACTTCCACTAGAGGTTGAGAAAGTTCTAAAACACAACGAGAGAGAGAGAGAGAGAGAGAGAGAGAGAGAGAGAGAGAGAGAGAGAGAGAGAGAGAGAGGATTATTTTTGTCTTGTATATTCAGTAATTCGTTGCAATGCCTCAGTTTTACCAGATTTTTTTTTCTCAGTAAAACTTAAGCCTCAGTCTTACATGTTTTTTTTTCTCAGAAAACTGAAGCCTCGGTCTTACCTAAATTTTCTCAGTAGAACTGAAAAGCCTCAGGCTTACCAGATATTTCTCAGTAAAACTGTAGCCTCAGTCTTACCTGAAACATCTCAGTAAAACTGAAGCCTCAGTCTTACCTGAATTTTTTTTTTCCAGTAAAACTGAAGCATCAGTGTTATGTGAATTTTCTAAGTAAAACTGAAGCCTCAGTCTTACGTGGATTTTCGCAGTAAAACGGAAGCCTCAATCTTCCGTAACTTTTCTCAGTAAAATTGAAGCTTCGGTCTTACCTGAAGTTTCTCAGTAAAATTGAGGAAGCCTCAGCCTTACCCGGATTTCCTCAGTAAGACTGAAGCCTGAGTCTTACCTGATTTTTCTAAGTAAAACTGAAGGACTGAATTTCAGTCCCTCGAAGGAATTACAGCTATGAAATCCAGTCTGTAACATGTAACTATGAAGCCTAGACTGTACCATGTCCCATATTTTGAAGTTCAGCTTCTCATCAACTGTAGTAACTACTGAAGAATTCTGAAGGCTAACTAGTAATGGTTACAGTAATTGCTTGCACTGGTATCTGAAATAGTTTCATTATTACTTAATTCATTCTTATTTAGGATTATTTCTGTCAGTTTCAGTAAAAGGGCTGAAGTTAGGTTGAAAACGTACGATGCATTATCCTTGGGGTTAGTCAATGAATTACTACAGTACTTAATCGTAAAAATGGTCTTCAGTGGGAAACATACCCCACATTCCCACAAGAAAAATGCCAGGGAATCGAGAAAAGTTGAGGAGCCATAATAGCTGTTGAAGATTACATTTTTTCCCCTAGGCAATTCACTGTGGATATTGCAAGTTTTATATGTTCAGGGCATCCCATGACACTTAGATTCAATATGTCCTTAAAGGTTAGGATTCCCATGTTCAGAAATTGTATATATTATGTTCTTGCCCAATCACATCCTGCTCAACCTTATTAGAGAGTTCAAGCATAGATTTATAAATTATAGTAAGATTTCGACATGTTGGTACAACAAGAGATTGTAATTTGTGATGACAACCCTTTATTTTTCAAGCTAAGTCATATTTCCCACCTTCCCTGAGAGAAGGAGGACGACCCTCTCGTAGTTCTTGCCTGTTATCTCTCCTTTATATTTTTATTTATATTTTTTTTAATTGACTCTTACCTTGGGGCCCCATTTGTTTGTTTATTTTGAGGAAAGTGGTTTGAACTTGAATTAAAAATGTCGTTTTTTATAAATAATCAAGTGACAGCCTTCGTTGTGAATAAGAAGCAGACTTTGAAATATTATCTGTGTGTGTGTGTGTGTGTGTGTGTGTGTGTGTGTGTGTATTCCGTCTCTCTGTTTCTGTTTCTCTCTCTCTCTTTCTGTGTGTGTGTGTGTGTGTGCGTGAGTGTTGGGTGTGGGTGTTTTCACTCTCTCTCTCTCTCTCTCTCTCTCTCTCTCTCTCTCTCTCTCTCTCTCTCTCTCTCTCAGATCTCGTGAATCATCCACGAAGCTGCTGTGAATTCAATCAGCTGAGAAAACATTTCACCTTCTCCTGGCCCATTCCTGCAATTCATTGCCTCGACAAATAGTTCGATTCTCCTGAAATTGCTCCTTTGAACGGATCCGTTTTACTTGTCTCGGGACATTCCGAAAATCCTTTTAAAAGGGGAGTTTGATCTTCAATCAGCTAGTGGCTTGCTGACTGGATGGCTGGATGGCTGCGACAGGCAGGACGTGGGTGTGTGGTTCCTTTGTTGATTGTGGTTTTTATTGAGCCTCATTACCTCCCCAGGAACGAATAAGTCTTTCCAAATGTCTTATCTTCCTGAAAGGTTTCCTGGTTCTAACTTGAGGTTCTTTGCGACGTACCTAAGGCCTCTTACTGAGACCCGTTTCATTCCCATCTCACTATCAACCACCTCCTAACAACAAACAACAGATCCCTTTTGCTGTCACAGATCACAGCATAAGGAATTTGCTGGAGTCCATATTTACTGAAGCCACATCAACAAGGAATTTAAAGTTCCATCATGGATTGTCCCTTGATCCTCTCTCCTAATCTCTTTTGCTTAAAGGACACACTGCCCAGATGTGACAAACTGTAACCCCGCCTCCACCCCCCTTTCTGTTTTTGTATATAAATGTCTCTCAACTTCTATTATATTCATTGTGAACTTAGAAAAAGTAAAATATATTACGAAAGTACTTGATCCAAGTCCTCAGAGTTTCACTCGCACTTCTACCGTGGATTTAAGGATATTTTCAAGCAGGTGTTTCTTCGTGTTAACAATGGATACATACATACATACACACACACACACACACACACACACACACACATATATATATATATACATAAACATATATATATATATATATATATATATATATATATATATATATATATATATATATATATATATATATATATATAAATATATATACATGTAGAATTTTAAACTCCCCCAAGTGTGTCCAAAGGTCACAAGTTATTGGAGATCCCTGCCCTCCTCTCCCTCCACCCCAAAAATTAATAAAATAATAATAATAATCCCTTATTCATCACCAGTTCACCTCCTGAATAATAAATGAAAGACATGGATTATTAAACATTTTTAACGGTCGCCACGAAATTGCTTTTGAAAATATATTTAGTCCGCTGCCAAAATGGCGTGAAAGATTTTCTTTTAATAGTAATTTAGGGTTCAGTATTTTTGGTTTTTGGGGGGATATCGTAAGGTTAATTTATTATTATTATTATTATTATTATTATTATTATTATTATTATTATTATTATTATTATTATTATTATTATTCAGAAGATGAACCCTATTCATATGGAAGAAGCTCACCCAAGGACCATTGACTTGAAAATCAAGCTTCCAAAGAACATTATTTTTATTATTATTATTATTATTATTATTATTATTATTATTATTATTATTATTATTATTATTTTAATTATTATTATTATTTTATTATTCAGAAGATGAACCCTACTCATTTGGAAAAAGCCCACCATAGTGGCCAATGACTTTACAGAAGGTAGAGGGAATTGCAGAAAGAAGACACGCATTATTGGAAAACAGATAAATTAATAACCACACAGGATAAAATGAAATTCACTAAGCAGTTTCTGTCAAGAAAAAAATCACTCTTTTGTATCTTTCCATAAAATTGTGTATTGTCAAAATTCTAAGAATATTTCATATTTATTTCTTTATAGTAATTCTTACAAAGATAATGTTTTATCTTGATTTGTATTGTTTCATCCACTGGTACGTTAGTAAATAAACTTTCGACGTCCAGAGATGCTATGTCTTCGTCGGGTGTGGTGTCTTGCAGTAGATCGATGAATTCCGTCAAGATCCACAAACAGGGAAACCCATTACGGCCCATTATATCCCAAATGACATCCCCCATGTATAAAGTGGCTAAGAAATTGAACGAAATTATAACGCCGTACATTCCTTCAACGTTCTCGCTAAAATCATCGACGGAATTCATCGATCTACTGCAAGACACCACACCCGACGAAGCATAGCATCTCTGGACGTCGAAAGTTTATTTACTAAGGTACCAGTGGATGAAACAATACAAATCATCATGAACAAGATATACCGGTCTGAAAAACCACCATTACCGATACCCGAAAAGATCTTAAAAGAGATGCTAGAAGCATGTACAAAGGAAGCCCCATTCCTCTCACATAGGGGCGAAATATATCGGCAAAAGGACGGCGTAGCAAATGGGTTTCCCCCCTTGGGGTTCTTTTTGCAAAACGCATACATGGCACACACAGAAGAGGTCACTTTTGAAGAACACCCAAAAACCAAGAAATCTATGGGAGATATATTGATGATATCTTTATCACAACAAAGGGCGAAAATGACATAGATGAATAGTGAATAAACTCCGAGCAAATTCTACATTGAATTTTACGGTAGAAAAAGTAATGAGAAAATGCTCCCCTTCTTGGACGTACTTGTGACCCAGAATAACAACAAATACAATACCACCGTATACACTAAAAAGACAGATGCTGGGAGATGGCTTAAATGCTAGAGGAGAATCCCCTGTGCATATAAACGGCCTGTGGTAAATGCATACAATAAAACGTGCCTTAAACACACTGTTTCGACGTGGAAAGCGACGAACGAAGAAATTAACAGAGTTCAACAGCTGCTCACAAATAACGGCTACCCAGATGACATGATCCAGCAAGTTGTCAAAAAGAGATTAGAGGCTTTCCAAAACCCGACCCCGAGGGACAACACACAAGACAAAGACAAAGAAATAGTGATATACCATCAGATATCATACAACAAACACCACGAAGACAAAAGGAAAGCCCTCCTTGGTATACTGCGAAGAGGAACCACCCCCCTAGCACCATATAACAAAATAACAGCAAGAATTTACTGCAAGCCAAATCTTACGGCCTCACTGGTAATGAAAAATAGTACGGCTCCATCGACGGAGAAAGAGGTTGAATCTGATATAGTTTACAAGTTTGTCTGTGCTGACGAGCAATGTCAGTCCCCCCAAAAATGCTATATCGGACACACAACAACTACACTCAAACGTCGCATGCAGGCCCACAGAAACCAAGGTGCTATTCACCAGCACTTTGTGGATACCCACAATAAAAAACCATCCCTTGCAAGAACTTCTCACAAACACCAAAATAATACCACAAGGAAGGCAACTACAATCGTTTATTGATATCAGAAGCCGTCAGCATCGCCACACAACGCCCAAACCTTAACATCCAACGCGAGGCAGACCGATCTTTCCGCCCTCGTGTAGGAGGGCAGCCCTTCACCCGCGTCGGAACAAGACCACTACCACACGCGGACAGGAGCGCACACTGACATTTTGTTAATTAAACATATATGTAATTAATATATATTTATGTAAAATTTGTAATATAATAACTTACTTTCAACTTTTGATATAATTTCTGTTAACATATTTATTTATTTGTCTTATTTTATGTTTCACTATAGTCTTTTGTAAATATTTAAAACTAGGTATCTGGCAATTGTACTACCTTTCCGTCCTCATGACGTCACAAAACGCATGTAGGCTCATATTTGTAATTACGGGCTGCTCTGTGAGCAAGAGCCCGTGCTGGCACAAGGCCAGCTTAATCTTAAACAACAAACAACATATTTGTATTACGGGCTGCTCTGTGAGCAAGAGCCCGTGCTGACACAAGGTCAGCTAAATCAAAAACAACAACAACATATTTGTATCAGTACGCTTGATAACGTCAATACGTATAGGTTGACGAAACAGCTGTCGCGTTTTTGTAAAAATACTGGAGTAAATGGAAGACCCCATTATGTGTCCATTAGTAACCTGAACAATGAAGTGAAGAAAATAATTAGAAAATATGAATCAATTTCAAAAAAGCTGGTAAACAGTGTAAAAGCCATTCTATTCAATGAATGTTACATATATATATATATATATATATATATATATATATATATATATATATATATATATATATATATGTATATATATATATATATATATATATATATATATATATATATATATACTTTTGTTAATGTTTTGTCATTCCTTTTTATGAAAAAGAAATTCCTTTTGCTTGAGGGTTTTGAATTAGCAGCAGAATCTCTTATTAGCTGAACTGGTCGAGTCTGTCAGATTTCGAATCACTCGAGGGAAAAGTTTGAAGAATTCTATTCACTTCTAAGGTCATTTGATGAATTCGCTTTTATTTTATATTTCTTACATCTCGAAAAATGAGAAATAAAAGGTGGAATTGGGAAAAACCCCAATAGTTGTACTAAATATTAATAATTAGAGAGATTGGACAGCTGGAATGAAGAAAGGGGAAAAAACGGAGGTAAAGTAAAGGACTAGAGAGTGGGTGCAATTAGGCAACGCCTACGGTGGACCAGGCGCGGTGCACTGAGGGCACTGTCGTCCTACTGGGTATCTCAGTTCGTTAAATGTATTTCTGGCGTAGCTTTCGGTATTCAGTTTGTTTATTTAACAACATATATTATCCTGGATAAATTTCCATCATTAAGAAGGAACTCACCCTTAATATATTGCATTAATTCCCTAATAAGATTCTCCTTTTATTGTAATAACTAACTCACATTTTTATCTATTTATCAATTTATTAAATTATTTTCTTCTTTTTTAATAATTGGTCTCTTCTTTCTGTATTTGCTATTACCTTTTGTTACTTCTGTCAATTGAACACCACAATATTCTTTGGAATCTTGAACTTTAAGTCAGTGGCCCCTTTGGTGGTGAGCTTGTTCCATATGTATAGGGTTCATCTCCTGAATAATAATAATAATAATAATAATAATAATAATAATAATAATAATAATAATAATAATAATAATAATAATAATAATAATAACAATTGGGAAACACTCTATCAGGAGAGTATATACAATGTTCTAATAATAATAATAATAATAATAATAATAATAATAATAATAATAATAATAATAATAATAATAATTGGAAAAAAACTCTATCACGAGAGCCTATGCAATGTTCTAAGGGGCCCACAATAATAAAAATGTTAAAAGTTCGTGTGTATAATTTATAAGCACTTCATAAAAGCTTTCGAACACTTCCCTGGGTTCATCTTCAGTCCAAAAAAAATTTAGATTATACAATAACTTTTAACATTTTTATGATCGTGGACCCCTTAGAATAACAATAATAGTATTAATAACCCATGAAGGTTAAGGGTTGAACATCAAAATGCGCAATTCTGTGCATTAATGATAAAGGTTAGAACATGTGTAGTATATCATATTGTGACCTACATATTTCACTTTGCCGCTTACGAACAACAGATTACCAGTCGGTATAAAGCAATCCACGTAAACGAATATAGTACAACGTACGAATTCGAAAAATAAACTATTAATATAAACGAAGCGAATGAAGCGAACAACCAATTAAGCGCAAACATCATCACTTTTTCCATTCGAAAAGGTCACACGTTTAACGGATCGGAGAGATCAAAGATGGGCAGGATTTTGATCCGACATTATCTCGCGGCTTTCATCCGTCTATTTTTTTGCTCGGGTATTTTCCAGCTGTTGTGTGTTTGTCGTGATGAAAGAAGAGGGGGGCGTCTAGTCCCAAATTGAGGATGATAGGTGTCTCCCAGTGTGCATTGTGCATTTGTAGGATTCGTTACATGAGTCAGTATCATGCAACAAGTAATTGTTATAGGATTTGTACATCATGCAACAGGGAACTTTTATAGGATCTGTACATGAGTCAGGATCTATCAATGAATTGTTATATGATTTGTACATGAGTCAGGGTAATGCAACACGGAATAGTTATAGGATTTGTACATGTCTCAGCCTCATTCAAAAAGGACTTGAGCCACATAGAGTGGTTGTGCCTTCAGTGCATCTCAGTGGAGCACTGTAGGCTTTACCAAATGTCGCTTGCTACTTCCCATCGGCCCTTAGCTGCTGCTAGCTTTTAGCTGCTCTCTTTAGCTTCGTCCCAGCTAACTTTTCATTAATTTTCCTGGACAATAACCCCAATTATTATTATTATTATTTTTTTTTTTTTGTAGAGAAAGAAGGACTCCCTTTCCATGCAATATCTCTCCGCTGAGGGAGACGGTAGTGTTTTACAAACACACACACACATATATATATATTTTCGTTAAAAGCAATTGCTTTAGTGGCATCAATAAGTTTCTTGCAGGTATCTTCATACCATCGAAGTTTTTTTCCGATTCTCGTTCGTCAATTTCTGGTGAAAAATATGCAGACTTCCTTCTTCCATTTATTGAATTTTGTCACGACAGCTGTTTCGCCTTATGGCATTATCAAGCGACTACTGACTTACAATCTGACCTTTCGGCCTATTTATTTCATCGTGTGGGAGGTATGACCTTGAGGTATGGGTACTGGTTAGTCTAGGGATTAACAGCTTAAGGGCGTTGTTTTGGATACAAAGAACATAAGGACATATGTACTGTGACAATAAGAGTGAAAGTTTAAACAGTAGTTAAATAAATATTAAAAATACAATGCCATGTGCTAGTTTCCTTAAATGTATGTTTAAAATTTAATATGTTACATGTTGGTTTTAGATAAAAATTACAAAATTACATATAGGAATGAAAATAAATATAGAAATCTAAATACAGGATTAAAAATATATGTATATATTTTATAGCATGCATAAAGGTACAAGAGATAATTTCTGTTTATACATAAATGTGTATGATTTAGATTTGAGTGAGTGAGCGTGTGTGTGAGTGTGTGTCCCCATATGGTCTACGTTGGTTAACGGCTGCTGATTCGTGTTGGGCGGGATCTCAGCGACCTGAGCAAGGATGTTACTTGAATTTCGCTGACGCTGGGACTTCTCATGTCTTCCAAGGGGCGCGATGTTCTCGGTGGATTGGGGTGCGCTGTCTGGTCCCTGTTGGCTTGTGTATTCCTTCTCCTGCTGGAGGGGAGTATATGGTCCGATTCTTGTTGGACGTTCAAGGTCGGCTTCTGAATAGCGATGCTCACCGCTTCCGTTATTAAGAGGCGACCGTAGTTGTCTTCTCTGTGCACGACCTGGGTGGCTTCCTGTCGTGAACATCTATGTAATGTTGATGGATGGCCCCTTGATTTCTATGAGCCAGCAGACGTCTCCGAAGGGTCGTTGTAGTGTGCCCGATGTAGTTTTGGCTGTGAGGTTTACACATCTCCTCTGGACAAGTAAATTTGTAAACTACAATCATGCACATCTCCTTCGGTCCCCCCGGAGCGATGCTGTTCTTCATTATTAAGGCTGCTACAAGGTTGGGCCGTGCTGGCACAAGGCCAGCTTAATCTTAAACAACAACAAGCCTACTATATCCTGAGGCTTATTTTATGGTAAGGGGCTTTTGGGGTTATGCCTCTGTTTATTATCCCGCGTAGTGTGCAGCAATCCTCCTTGTATGCAGACCCATAATGTACACGATGGTAAATAATCAAGTTCTCCTCGTTTTTCGTCATCGTGTTGGGTTGGTAAAATTCTTTCATTTTCTTTTTTATTGCTGCTTCGATAATTTGATCTGCATAGTCGTTGTTTGTCAGCAGTTGGCGAATTCGATCGAGTTCGTTATGCATGTCTCTCCATGATGAGCTGTGTGTGAAAGCTCTGTTGACATATGCACTCATGACAGACTTTTTGTATGCGTCCGGGCATTCCCCGCGTGCGTTCAAGCAACGGCCAGTGTTTGTTGCTTTTGTATAAACGGTCGTCTTAAACTGTCCTTCTTGTTGTTTTACCAGGACATCAAGAAATGGCAAAGTCTTCTGCTGGTTGTGCTCTGTGGTGAAGTTGAGCACTGAGTTTCTTTTCAGAGCATCTGCTAGTTTTCTGGCATCGTCAGCTTCTAACCCCACTAGGGGTCTGTTACGGACTCTTAGATATCTCATAGACAATGTTACGGTGTCGAAATATCCTGGTTAAAGGTCGACACAAATGTTACAGACTCTGAGGGAGGTCCGCTTCAGGTTCGATATGAAATAGTAAAAAAAAAATATATATATATATATATCAACACAAACAGTTGAAACTGGGGATACGAATATAGAAAGAAACACTAACACAACAAAGGTTTATTTACAAGCTTACTAACAAAGGTAAATGCAGTATGGTATCTCCTATTTACATAAAAAGATAGAATCTTACACTGCAAGAACTGGGGGAAACAGTGAGGTAATTCAAATACTTGCTGGTCGATTTGGCGATTCGACGCACTGACTTCATAAATGTAGAGCGGCAATTGCAGTTGTCCTCTTGACTCCGTATTGCAGAAAATAGTCTATTCGTAAGGCAGGAACTCTCCCCTTTTCTTCTCCGAAGTCTGCTCAACGTAGAGATAACTCGGCCGTCCACACCGGAAGACGACTAGACCAATATCCAACCAACTCTTGAACAACTCTTCTTTTGATTGATACTCATCGGTTCCTTTTTTCTCGTATCTCACGGAAGATCTCTGCTGCTGCTGATCTCTCACTGATAATCTGATCTGTGGCTCTTACTAACTGGTAATCCCTCTCTTTTACGATCTCTTCCTTTTACGATCACTGCTCTCCAAAGTTCGTTCGTCGTATTTATACAGCACTCTGGGTGCGGAGCCTACGGCGAACTTCACCAACTCCACGGATTTCTAGAACTTCTTAGATGAATCTAGACGAGGTATTGCATCAGAAATCGCGGCTTTTCTCACGTAAAGACGAAATCCACAACACTCCTGCCGATTCTAGAACCATCATGATAACAGGCACCTCCAACACATTGCGCCAACGCCTCCTTGCTGCCGAACTTCTCGAAAATGCATTCTCCTTTCCTTTAACTTTCTTTGCTAAGAAGCAATTACCCTCACAGGGTCCTCTTTGCAAATATGTACATGGCCACCGTCGAAGAAACGACCTTTAGAGAACATAAAAAACCTAGGATTTATGGGCGGTACATCGACGATATATTCGTCACAATAAAAGAACCTGACGATGCCAGAAAACTAGCAGATGCTCTGAAAAGAAACTCAGTGCTCAACTTCACCACAGAGCACAGCCAGCAGAAGACTTTGCCATTTCTTGATGTCCTGGTAAAACAACAAGAAGGACAGTTTAAGACGACCGTTTATACAAAAGCAACAAACACTGGCCGTTGCTTGAACGCACGCGGGGAATGCCCGGACGCATACAAAAAGTCTGTCATGAGTGCATATGTCAACAGAGCTTTCACACACAGCTCATCATGGAGAGACATGCATAACGAACTCGATCGAATTCGCCAACTGCTGACAAACAACGACTATGCAGATCAAATTATCGAAGCAGCAATAAAAAAGAAAATGAAAGAATTTTACCAACCCAACACGATGACGAAAAACGAGGAGAACTTGATTATTTACCATCGTGTACATTATGGGTCTGCATACAAGGAGGATTGCTGCACACTACACGGGATGATAAACAGAGCCGTAACCCCAAAAGCCCCTTACCATAAAATAAGCCTCAGGATATATAGTAAGCCCAACCTTGTAGCAGCCTTAATAATGAAGAACAGCATCGCTCCGGGGGGACCGAAGGAGATGTGCACGAATGTAGTTTACAAATTTACTTGTGCAGAGGAGGTGTGTAAACCTCACAGCCAAAACTACATCGGGCATCACTACAACGACCCTTCGGAGACTGTCTGCTGGCTCATAGAAATCAAGAGAAGGGGCACCGATCCATACAACATTACATAAATGTTAACGATAGGAAGCCATCTCTACAAGAGCTCATAGAAGGCAACCCAGGTCGTGCACAGAGGAAGACAAACTTACGCGGTCACCTCTTAATAACGGAAGCGGTGAGCATCGCTATTCAGAAGCCGACCTTGAACGTCCAACAAGAATCGGACCATGTACTCCCCTCCAGCAGGAGAAGGAATACGCAAGCCAACAGGGACCAGACAGCCAACCCTAATCCACCGAGAACATCGCGCCCCTTGGAAGACATGAGAAGACCCAGCGTCAGCGAAAGTCAAGTAACATCCTTGCTCAGGTCGCTGAGACCCCGCCCAACACGAATCAGCAGCCGTTAACCAACGTAGACCATTTGGGGACACACACACACACACACGCTCACTCACTCAAATTTAAATCATACACATTTATGTATAAACAGAAATGATCTCTTGTACCTTTATGCATGCTATAAAATATATACATATATTCTTATACCTGTATTTAGATTTTAATATTCATTTTCATTCCTGTATGTAATTTTGTAATTTTATCTAAAACCAACATGTAACATATTAAAATTTTAAACATACATTTAAGGAAACTCTAGCACATGACCTATATACTATATATAATATATATATATATAATATATATATATATATATATATATATATATATATATATATATATAAGGATATGATCCTCATTATTCATTTGGTAAACGTGTAACTCCGAGCATCAGGCATACACAATCTTTCTCTCTCTCTCTAACCAACCAGCGGCTCGCGACTTTCTTTTTTCTCTCTCTCGCCAGGCGATCTCTCTTCACCTCTTTCTCTCCACTCTAACAGGTAATCAAAATGAGAGAGTTGCATTATAAAAAATGCATTTATTAACAATGAAAAAACATTAAATCAATTAGGTCTCACAGACTAACTTAACTCAAGTTACCCCACTATCAAAATGTCTAAAAAGTATTTAGTCACACCAAATGTCTCTTCTCCCATCGGGATTTCCTCGGTCCCCCCATAGTTCCTTGCCAGAACCGTTTGTTTCAAAGACATAAGAAACCACTCGTAAGTACTCACATAAGTTTAACAACAGAGATTAAAGATTGGAAAAGATTGGATATTCTGATGAAATGTTAAACAGACAACAAGCCGCTCTTTGGCTAAAATATTATAAGACTCACCCAAGCAGCCGGATTATTAATTTATTAAAAGGTTTTTAATTTTGGTGTTGGTAAACATTGTGTGTATCTTTTTACTTATACGCAATTGATGTGTAATCAGCCTGGAAAATGTATCAAGTTGATACGAAACGTCGGCGCTAATAAATGGATGAAAGACAAAACGCGTCTCCCTACTCCAATATGTCTATCCCTGAGTGATTGCTCCTGTCTCCATACTTATATATATATATATATATATATATATATATATATATATATATATATATATATATATATATATATATATATATATATATATATATATATATATATATAAAACTGATCACTAAAGTTTGGAACGTGATGAATATATAAAGAAAGTACTTTAATCTTTTTTATAAACCCCTTAAATTGTAGCCCTGTTTAGTTTGGGCAGGGAGGTGGTTACTATGTTACTAATAATCTCTATTTGTCATTTATACGACCCTTCCTTTGTTTTACACTCGTGTTTCTCATATATATATATATATATATATATATATATATATATATATATATATATATATATATATATATATATATATATATATATATATATATATATATAGATATATATATATATATATATATATTATATATATATATATGTGTGTGTGTAAAACACTACCGTCTCGCTCAACGGAGAGATATTGCATGGAAAGGGAGTCCTTCCTTCTCTACAAAAAAAAATAATTGGGGTTATTGGCCAGAAAAATTAATGAAAAGTTATATATATACATACATATATATACATATATATATATTATATTATATATATATATATATATATATATATATGTATATATATATCTTAAAGACACAGTAATCGGGTTGTTAACCTAAGCTCTTGCCTTGTAGAGACAAGTGCAAAATGCTGGATTCCTCGAAGATGCTGAAATGAAAAAAACAGACAGGATAGCTTACCAGTGCACCTTTGTAGTCAGTGACACGCCTCAAAGATCACGAGTTTCAGGCATGAAGCATGCATGCCTATTGTGTGCCAATCGGTTTGGTGTGTGTGTGTGTGTGTTCGTAATGAACAGAAAATTACATATTACCTGAAGAACAGTTGCAAAGGGAAGACTCACTGATTTTGATTGACAGACTATGGAACATGCCTGGAAGAGGTGTTGAAGGTCCATCGCGGACAAGGTAACGTAAAAAAGAACTTCGAAGAGGTTAACATTTTAAGTGACAATTACTTGAGTCTAGAGAAAGAGAAGTGAGGTGTGGTACACTCTTTATTGACTAACTTTAATATTTAAGTGATGTCATAATTATGGTCTCTTAATTTCAGATGGATTCAAATCACCAATGGGTTTATTCTCTGACTGGTTTTGACTATTAATAAACTATTAATGCTTGGACACTTAGGGGAAGAGGGGGTACTTACTTAAATATGATTTTGAGAGGAATATGATAGCTTAACGTTTCTTTTGAGTCTCAGTTAATTGATTTTATTCTCCATTTTTATGTTAGCTAATTTTGGGAAATAAAAAGTATATTTTTGTAACCACGGGAGTTTATCTTTGCCTAGTTTGACTTCCAGCCAGTTCCAAAGAGGGCATGCAACGGAACAAGGGTACGTTAAGTTGCCAGTTAGATGTTTTGTTTCATTTTTATTAAACGAGTGTTATTTTGACCTGAAAAATCCCTTATATATTATATATAATATTATCTATATATATATATATATATAATAAATATAATAAATATATATAATATATATAATATATATTATATATGTCCATCTTCAAATTACAAATGATCTCGAGTCGAAAGATCTCTTAGCTCTATTGTTTCACTTTCCTTCGTGGCTTCTACCTTGTATATATATATAATATATATATTTATATAATATTTATATTGTTAATTTTTTAAATTATTTAAAATATATATAGATATATAAACTATAGATATATATATTATATATATATATATATCTATATATATATAATAAGATATATATATATATATATATATATATTATATTATATATTATATATATATATATATAATATAATATATATTTAAATACATATATATATATATATATATATATATCTTATATTATATATATAATGAATATATATTATGGGGGTTTTTAAAAAAAAAATAAAAAAATGTTTATATAATATATATAAATATATATATATCGTGATAATATATATATATTTATATATTATATATATAATATAATTATAATAATATAATATATAAATATCTAGTATATTATATATATAATATATAATTTAATATATATATATATATATAATTAAAAAAAAATATATAATTATTATATTTATATATTAAGATATATATATGATATATTAAATAATAATAATATATTATATAATATATATAATTATATTTATATTATATTATATATAATATATATATATATATATATATATATATATATATATATATGTGTGTGTGTGTGTGTGTGTGTGTGTGTGTGTGTGTGTGTGTGTTTGTGCCTAAATTCTATATTCAATTCCCATGCCATTATTATTATTATCATTATTATTATTATTATTATTATGATTAATATTATTGCTTTTTGGTTTGTCACATTTCTCCAATTCGACTGGATGTCTTTATAGTGTGGGGTTGTTATTAATATTATTATTATTCTTTGACAGAACATTACATATGTTGTAATACAACATTTATATTTTTTGTGCCCAAAAAATAAAGTGGTTCTTGAGTCTATAAAAATAACGCATTTCCCCGATACACTATTATCGAAGGAAGTTATATCCTAATTCATAATATGTAGCTACTACTTAATCAAAACATTACAACTGCACACGAGCCTTGAACGGAATCGATTCGGGAACCCGTATAATGATGGTTATGGAGGAAAGCCCCCCCCCCCCTTTTTTTTTTTATTATTATTTTTACACAAGTGGGTTAGATGACGCTCATTAGGGTCTCCTGGTGAATCTTTTATGGGAAAACCTCGCATCTCAATTAGTCTCGTTTCTTGGTAATAGGATGATCATCATCTTATTCAATCGAAGACGTTGGAGGAGGAGGAGGAGGAGGAGGAGGAAGGAAGGAGGAGGAGGGAGGAGGAGGAGGAGACTTGGTGGGGGAGGAGGATGGAGGCGGAGAGGAGGAGGAGGAGGAGGAGGAGGGAGGAGGAGGATTGGTTGGAGGAGGAGGAGGAGGAGGATGGAGGAGGAGGAGGAGGAGGTTGTTGTGGTTGAGGAGGAGGAGTAGGAGGGGGAGGAGGAAAGGGGGGCTGGCTTTGGGAAAAGGTCTTCCGCTTGGCTGGAAGATATTGATGAATAGTATTCTATGATTTATAATAAAAAAAATAAAACAGGCTTCATGATTCCTCTAACCTTATCCTTTCATGGAGTTATATATTCCGTTTTCGTTTATAATTATCGAGCATCTGAATGAAGCCTTCCAAGCTCATTTTTAGGTGTTCTGTAAATAGAAAATTGAGACGGCTTTGTCTGTCCGTCCGCACTTTTTCCGCCCGTCCTTGGATCTTGAAATCTACTGACGCTAGAGGGTTTATTTTATCTAAGGTTAAAGTTAGCTATGCATTGTGCGTCTGGGAACGATCTAGGACAGACGAGCACAGGTCGTGGTTAAAGTTTCATAGGACTGGAAGATATAGAAATATTTTCGGTGGCCTTGATTATACGCTGTACAGAAGACTCAATTGCCTCGACGCAGTTTTTACCTGTTTCCTAAGGGGATGAACAGAACACAAGAGGAAAAGGTATATCTTTGCTTGTTGAAGTGTTACAATGATCTGATAGAATATGTATATCTTAAAAGAAAGTGTGGTGGTGAATTGTTAATCTCAGCTTTTTCCACTTAGAGACAAGAGAGCTTAGTGACAAACGCTTGGCTCCTCAAAGAGTGCTGAAATGAAAAAAAAACAGTCAGAATTGGTGATCATGCGATATGAGGTTGGCGACCTTTCAGAGATCAAATGATTGGGTCATGTGGCGGGCTCGGTTGCTATGGCATTCCCAAAGGCGTTTCTGTGTGTGTGTTCGTAGCGTGTGGTGTATAGGGCCTAACGATAAGAGAGGCCAAAGAAGAGGGGACACTCTTTGATTACCTGTGGGTATAGAACACACATTTGGAGAGGATTCGAGGACACCCATCACAAGGTAGAGTACACGAGACTTTGGAAAAGTTATACTTTGAAAAAAGAAAGAGAAGTGTAGTGTGTACACGTTCATTTTAATTATCTTCCACATGTTGGAGTGATATAATAAATATGTCTCTTTATTTCAGATGAGTTCATGGCATCATATAAGTGAATGGGTTCTTTAAAGACTGACCATTTAAATGACGTACTTAATCAGACAGTGAGATTTAAGGGAAGTGTTTACTTAATCTAGTTCAGTAGAGGAGAATGACAGTTTACGTTTTTTTTTTTTAGGGTCAGACTTTATTCTTTTTACTCCATTTTATATTCATTTTGTTCCATTTCATGTTTATCTAATTTGGGAAATAAAAAGTGTATTTTTGTATCTACGAGGATTCATTAGCCCTGTTTGCATTTTTAGCTCATGCAGAAGGATAATGAGCAAAGAGAGGTAAGGGAGTTACCTGTTTGTTTAATTTGTTTAAATGAGTGTCATTTAGTCATAAAAGCTCGTCAATATTGTTGAATTACATTCAACAAAACCTGTAGATCTGTTCCTTATTGTCGAGGTTTATAACGGTAGGCAAAGAAGAAGATCTAAACTGTGCGAAAGATGGGAAAATGAGGCCTTTGATCCCTAAAGGACTTAATCTCTGTATTGGCAAGATGTCATCTGTAGAATCTGTCATTATTATTATATTTATTGCTGATATTGTACTTTTCATTATTACTGTGAATACTATCAAGTTAAAGTTTTTCTATATTCAATTCTCGTATTTAGCCCTCTCTAGCTGAAATTTAAGTTATATAATCGGTGCACTATCCATTATAACTCTCAATGCATTTATGTTTCCCTCTCCAATATTATTACTGTTATTACCAGTATTATGATTACTGTCTTTTATACGACCTCATCTATTACGTGGATAGTGCCGTTTATTCATTTTTATTTATCATGTCTCATGTATCTAGATTGTTTATGTTACTGTCCGTATTTTGTATATTCCATGTATATGGCCCTAAGCCGAAATAAAGGATATTATTATTATTATTATTATTATTATTATTATTATTATGTATTATTATTATTATTATTATTATTATTATTATTATTATTATATTATTATAGTTTTTTTTTTTTTTGCTCTATCACAGTCCTCCAATTCGACTGGGCGGTATTTATAGTGTGGGGTTCCGGGTTGCATCCTGCCTCCTTAGGAGTCCATCACTTTTCTTACTATGTGTGCCATTTCTAGGATCACACTCTTCTGCATGAGTCCTGGAGCCTCTAGTTTTTCTAGAATCCTTTTCAGGGATCTTGGGATCGTGCCTAGTGCTCCTATGATTATGAGTACGATTTCCACTGGCATATCCCATATCCTTTTTATTTCTATTTTCAGATCTTGATACTTATCCATTTTTTCCCTCTCTTTCTCTTCAACTCTGGTGTCCCATGGTATTGCGACATCAATGAGTGATACTTTCTTCTTGACTTTGTCAATCAACGTCACGTCTGGTCTGTTTGCACGTATCACCCTATCCGTTCTGATACCATAGTCCCAGAGGATCTTTGCCTGATCGTTTTCTATCACTCCCTCAGGTTGGTGCTCGTACCACTTATTACTGCAAGGTAGCTGAATTATCTTACACAGGCTCCAGTGGAGGGCTTTTGCCACTGAATCATGCCTCTTTTTGTACTGGTTCTTTGCAAGTGCCGGGCATTCGCTTGCGATGTGGTTTATAGTTTCATTTTTCGTATTGCACTTTCTACATATGGGCGAGATGTTATTTCAATCTATCGTTCTTTGAATATATCTGGTTCTTAGGGCCTGATCTTGTGCCGCTGTTATCATTCCTTCAGTTTCCTTCTTTAGCTCTCCCCTCTGTAGCCATTGCCATGTGTCATCGCTGGCTAGTTCTTTAGTCTGTCTCATGTATTGTCCGTGCATTGGTTTTGTTGTGCAGTCCTCTGTTCTGTCTGTCATTTCTCCTGTCTCTGTATATTTCTGGGTCTTCGTGTACTTTTATTAGTCCTTCTTCCCAATGCACTCTTTAGCCACTCGTCTTCACTGGTTTTCAGATATTTCCCCAGTGCTCTGTTCTCGATGTTGACGCAGTCCTCTATACTTAGTAGTCCTCTCCCTCCTTCCTTTCGTGTTATGTATAGTCTGTCCGTATTTGCTCTTGGGCGTAGTGCTTTGTGTATTGTCATATGTTTCCTGGTTTTCTGTTATTATTATTATTATTATTATTATTATTATTATTATTATTATTATTATTATTATTATTATTATTATTATCATTATTATATTATTATATGATTTTGTTTACCAGTAATAAGCTATTTTTTTAAACTGTCATTTTGAACAACAAAGAGAATGTCGTGCAATTAGAACTTCAGAAGTTCAAGCGAAGATGCGATGCATTACTACCCCCAATACTATTCTTCTTGCCTTTTGATACATTTTTGTCTATTTATTGATTAATTTTCTCTTTTTCAATAAGTGGTAGTATCTCTTATTTCTGCATTTCCCTTTACTTCTTACTTCTTCCTGATGAACATCATACTCTTTGAAAGCTTGAATCTCAAGTCATTGGTCTCTTCTTGTGGCCTTGTTCCATATGAATAGGGTTCGTCTTCTGAATAATAATGATATAATCAATAATAATAAAGACGAAAGACGAGCGAGTTTATGAATAAAATATGAATCTTCAAATATAGCTGAAGACATCACAAACGTTTTCCTTACATTACCAACAAAATCCAAAATCTCCAGAATTCATCTTTTATAAAAACTAGTAGTTTCGTTGTGTCCAGATGTTTTGGGGTTGATGGTTCCTGACAGTCTGAAATTCCAATTGAACGCATCCTGTAGAGGGTGTAGTATCATCAGTGCAGCTTAATCGGTGTACTGTAGGCATTACCTGCAGTTCTTTGCAACGTCCTTCTCTTAGGTCCATAGCTGCAATATTTTTTAACTATTTAATATACCTCCAATCATATTATATTTCTTCTACCTTACTTTTTTCAAATGCAAAAGGTTTTCCCTTGTTACACATTTTCTATCGTTTTTTCCTCTCAATGTCCCTTTCAACGCTGAATGACCTCCTCGTAGACTCCAGCTCTTGCACGCCCTTGGAGCCTGATCCCTAAATTCAGTTCAGGACGAAGAGCGAGAGTTCGTAACGGGAGCTTCTAAATCAGGCGACCTAGAAAAACTAAACCATCAAAATTCACCTCTAATTACCAGATGGTATATAGGACTATTTCCCCACTGCAGCTGCCTTCCAATTATCTTCAATCTGTCAGGGTTGGGGGGTGGGTGTGTTATGAGCCATTAGTTATTCGGCCACCCACCCCCCACCCCCATTTGTGTGTGTGTGTGTGGTTGCTGGTCTTTCCACACACAGAGAGAGATTTATTATGCCTTCGTTTCTCCTCACTCTCCTTTCAACTCGGGAGTTCGTGACCTTCGATTGTGCACGATTTTGGACACCGGTCCAGCGTTGTTGTTGTCGGTATTTGGCACTGGTGTTTGGCGTACATCCCGTGTGTGTGTGTGTGTGAGCTGGGACCGACGATGCTCTAAAAACTTCGGTATATACAAAGAAAACAAACTTAGGACTTTGCCTGAATGGTGACAGCGAATGTCCTGCACGGTTCAAGAACACCACAGTCAGGGCCTACATTCGGAGAACCCTCACGCACTGTTCTTCCTGGCAGGACACTCACAAAGAACTCGACCGAGTCACTCAGGTGCTCGTTAATAACGGGTATCCGAATCGACTTATTAATAAAGAAGTCCGAACAGCGCTGGATCGGTGGTATAGCGAGAGTGAGAGACCGTAGCCCCACCCCCATGAGAAGATCAAGCTGTTTTACAAAGCCAGAATGCACGCACGTCACCGTGAGGACGAGGATGCATTGAGAAAAATCATCAGAGAAAATGTGACCCCCACCGAAGTCGACAAAGAACTCGAACTCGTGATTTATTACCAAAATTGACGTACCCGCGACCTAATCATGAAGAACAACCCGACCCCCCCCAGCAAGAGACTTCTTGAAACAGTCAAATGTAGTCTACCAATTCTCATGCCCCGTCCGTGGATGTCCCGGCTCTTACGTTGGTATGACTTCTATGAAACTGTCCAAGAGGATTTCTTGCCACGCACAAGAAGGGGCAATTAAAAACCATACCATGACAGCACACCAGGAAGCCATCTCCCGCGACGGTATTATCAAGAATATTAAGATAATAGGGAGGGCTCCTGACCAGCGACGTTTGCGACTGCTCGAGGCACTCCTCATACAACAAGAGAAGCCCTCATTGAATACGACGCAGGAAGTGCTCTTCTCCCCACCAACTTAAGGAGACCTATGTGCATAAATTATAGCACAAGTAATACCAGACCGAACGACACTCCCGATCAAAGAATACCAGATGAGACAAGCAGCCCAGCAGCTAATGACAACGTGAGCCGTCGTGACACAGCGCCCAGGGAAGTCATGCCCCAGAATCGACGATCAGCTAGGCTGCAACAGCGCAACCTTCAACGACGAGAAGCGTCTTGAAGAAAACTTCTTTCAACCAATAGCTGGAGCGCATTGCGCCACCAGCCAATAAAAACGCAGCTTGCGGTTGACCCCCTGCTGACCTGCCGCTATATATTGAGTAGATCTTGACAACACCTGCAGTCTACTCCGACCCACTGCCATGATCATGCTCGGATGATACCGAGAGAAACGTTGGCCACTAGATCGACTTATATTTTGATTTGTTCATTTACTGTGACAAATAAATAAATTTTGAGCAATATCCCCGAAATTGACCCCTCCTGATGAGTAATATCGGCGCAATACTCGCCAGTTGTAGTAGCAGAGAGAAAGCTATTATTAGAACAATAGAGAAAGACTATTTACAAGTGTTGGAATGCAGCTGATGCAGCAATATCTTTTCAACTAAAAATTAAAATAATAATAATAAATAATAATAATAATAACTTTATTAAAAGTAATGGCTACCTTCAGCAGCGTTACACTTGTAGAGATTCTTCTCTAATTTGCGAATAGCGGCGTTTTTCCGTGCTACTTAAACAGGCTAGTAGAGCGCCTATAGAGGTCATGGTTAAAATACAGGGTCAAAATAGGTGTATATATTTGAATTTTACAGATAAAACTATGATACCATAGTCATCCACCAGTCATTAACGATTTTCTCTCTCTCTCTCTCTCTCTCTCTCTTTCTTAAAGCGAGCTTTCGTCTGGAGCTGCCAGACTCCTCGGGCTGGGAAGCTGAGGGTGGACTGATCTTGGTGCGGTGTCCGTCCTCCTTATATCTGTGCTGCCAGCAGGGTCTGCCCCATGCTTGTCTCCTATTGGCTGGTGGCGGTGAGTCTTGTTTTCATTGGCTGCCTGAGCCAGGTCTCAAGCCACTTTCTTCGGGCCGATGGTTGCGTTGCAGCATATCCTGCAGCCGCCTGGACCTCCTAAGCGGCGCCTGGACCTCCTAAGCACCGCTTAGGAGGTCCAGGCGGCTGCAGGATATGCTGCAACGCAACCATCGGCCCGAAGAAAGTGGCTTGAGACCTGGCTCAGGCAGCCAATGAAAACAAGACTCACCGCCACCAGCCAATAGGAGACAAGCATGGGCAGACCCCCTGCTGTCAGCCACAGATATAAGGAGGACGGACACCGCACCAAGATCAGTCCACCCTCAGCTTCCCAGCCCGAGGATGTCTGGCAGCTCCAGACGAAAGCTCGCTTTAAGAAGAGAGAGAGAGAGGAGAGAGAGAGAGAAAATCGTTAATGACTTTGATGACTATGGTATCATAGTTTATCTGTAAAATTCAAATATATACACCTATTTTGACCCTGTATTTTACCATGACCTCTATAGGCGCTCTACTAGCCTGTTTAAGTAGCACGGAAAAAGCCGCTATTCGCAAAATAGAGAAGAATCTCACAAGTGTAACGCTGCTGAAGTAGCCATTACTTTTATAAAGTATGCTTGAGAGAGGGTCTGCTTCCTAAGTACAATAATAATAATAATAATAATAATAATAATAATAATAAGATCCAACGGTACATGAACAGGAATAAGGGATACCAACAGAACAAACTATTCGGAACCAACCAGAAAAGACTATACAGCCAACTAAGAGGGGAAGACAACCACCAAGTAATTCAAGAAGCCGAACCAAGTAAGAGACTCTGGGAAAACATATGGAGCAATCCGGTATCACACAACAAACATGCAACATGGCTCCAGGAAGTCAAGTAAGAAAAAACAGGAAGAATAAAACGAAGATTCACAGATGCCAGACACCAACTAAATAAAATGCCAAATCGAAAGTCCCTAGTCCCGATGAAGTCCATGGATACTGGCTCAAAAACTTCAAGGCCCTACACCCACGAATAGCAGAACAACTCCAGCATTGTATCTCAAATCACCATGCACCCAAATGGATGACTACAGGAAGAACATCCTTAGTACAAAAAGACCAGAGTAAGGGAAATATAGCCAGTAACTACAGGATTATCACCTGCCTACCAATAATGTGGAAGTTACTGACAGATATCATCAATGAAAGGCTAGAAGAGACAAACACCATCCCCACCAACAGAAAGGCTGCAGAAGGAAGTGTAGGGGTACAAAAGACCAGATCCTGATAGACATAATGGTAATGAAGAACAGTAGGAGAAGGAAAACCAACCTAAGCATGGCATGGATAGACTATAAGAAAGCCTTCGACATGATACCACACACATGGCTAATAGAATGCATGAAAATATATGGGGCAGAGGAAAACACCATCAGCTTCCTCAAAAATACAATGCGAAACTGGAATACAATACTTATAAGCTCTAGAATAAGACTAGCAGAGGTTAATATCAGGAGAGGGATCTTCCAGGGCGACTCACTGTCCCCACTACTCTTCGTAGTAGCCATGATTCCCATGACAAAAGTACTACAGAAGATGGATGCCAGGTACCAACTCAAGAAAAGAGGCAACAAAATCAACCATCTGATGACTGTAAGGATTGTATCTGGGGACATCAGAATGGAGTTTGGAATAGAAAAATGCGCCTTAGTCAACATACAAAAAGGCAAAGTAACGAGAACTGAAGGGATAAAGCTACCAGATGGGAGCAACATCAAACACATAGATGAGACTGGATACAAATACCTGGGAATAATGGAAGGAGGGGATATAAAACACCAAGAGATGAAGGATACAATCAAGAAAGAATATATGCAGAGACTCAAGGCGATACTCAAGTCAAAACTCAACGCCGGAAATATGATAAAAGCCATAAACACATGGGCAGTGCCAATAATCAGATACAGCGCAGGAATAGTGGAATGGACGAAGGCAGAACTCCGCAGCATAAATCAGAAAACCAGGAAACATATGACAATACACAAAGCACTACACCCAAAAGCAAATACGGACAGACTATACATAACACGAAAGGAAGGAGGGAGAGGACTACAAAGCATAGAGGACTGCGTCAACATCGACAACAGAGCACTGGGGCAATATCTGAATACCAGTGAAGACGAGTAGCTAAGGAGTGCATGGGAAGAAGGACTAATAAAAGTAGACGAAGACCCCGAAATATACAGAGACAGGAGAATGACAAACAGAACAGAGGACTGGAAAACAAACCAATGCACGGACAATACATGAGACAGACTAAAGAACTAGCCAACGATGACACATGGCAATGGCTACAGAGGGGAGAGCTAAAGAAGGAAACTGAAGGAATGATAACAGCAGCACAAGATCAGGCCCTAAGAACCAGATATGTTCAAAATATGATAGATGGAAATAACATCTCTCCCATACGTAGGAAGTGCAATGCGAAAAATGAAACCATGAACCACATAGCAAGCAAATGTCCGGCACTTGCACAGAACCAGTACAAAAAGAGGCATGATTTAGTGGCAAAAGCCCTGCACTGGAGCCAGTGCAAGAAACATCAGCTACCTTGCAGTAATAAGTGGCATGAGCACCAACCTGAAGGAGTGATAGAAAACGATCAGGCAAAGATCCTCTGGGACTATGGTATGAGAACAGATAGTGTGATACGTGCAAATAGACCAGACGTGACGTTGATTGACAAAATCATGAAGAAAGTAACACTCATTGATGTCGCAATACCATGGGACACCAGAGTTGAAGAGAAAGAGAGGGAAAAAATGGATAAGTATCAAGATCTGAAAATAGAAATAAGAAGGATATGGGATATGCCAGTGGAAATCGTACGTATAATCATAGGAGCACTAGGCACGATCCCAAGATCCCTGAAAAGGAATCTAAAAAAACTAGACGCTGAAGTAGCTCCAGGACTCATGCAGAAGAGTGTGTTCCTTGAAACGGCGCACATAGTAAGAAAAGTGATGGACTCCTAAGGATGCAGGATGCTACCCGGAACCCCACACTATAAATAACACCCAGTCGATTGGAGGACTGTGATAGAGCAAAAAAAAAAAAAAATAATAATAATAACAATAGCATAAAATGTTAATCAAAACAGCCAACTAAAGTTGAACCTTCACTTCTGCTCTTTCACCTTTCATAACAACCCCCAATTTGATAGTTTAAGGTTCATGGTTATGAAAAGCACGTTCAGGCACAGAAATAGCCGTAGAAACAACCCGATGGTAACCAGCTGGAATTGTTTCTCTAAAGCGCCAATAGATGGTATCACGTCAAGTTATCATCCAGGTAGATGGACCATTCCATTTTGACAAGTTAGATTTCTTATAGCTACCCCAGTAGCATTTAATGTGATAGATAAATATCAGTTACTTTTTTATAATTGAAATTTATTTAAAGCCGAAATGAACCAGTTAACTTTCAAATCTGACTGACTAGAAATCCCTGAGATAATAGTGTCCCTCTGAACTGACGTATGGATGGGTCCTTACCAAGGAACGCCTAGTACTGACCTGTACTTCAATTTTTGGCCAATAGATGGATTCGGCTAGTTGCAATTTTCCTTACAGACAAATTATCTTTGTAGAAGGTTTACGATACTTGTCGGAGCAGGTAACAGCAGATTGGCCTATCGGCCAATCTTTAGACTCATTTTAGACGTGGTGGATTTTATACATTAATTGTGAGTTGAGAGAGAGAGAGAGAGAGAGAGAGAGAGAGAGAGAGAGAGAGAGAGAGAGAGCAGTCGAACCCAATCATCTAAAACTTAGCTTTTTTCATCCAAACATTCTTTCATTCAAGCCATTATGTTATTGAAGAAAGTCTGGTATGGAGTGTATCTGGCGATAGAGAGAGAGAGAGAGAGAGAGAGAGAGAGAGAGAGAGAGAGAGAGAGAGAGAGAGAGAGAGAATGTGAACCCAATCATCGAAATAGTCTTTTACATGTAAACGCCATCTTATCTAAACCATTACGTAATTACAGAAATGTCTGCTATGTAGCGTATTTCAAGAGAGAGAGAGAGAGAGAGGGGACACTCGGGTGGTAAGAGTGATTGTATTAATGTATCCTATCGATCTGTGGTCAAATTAATTGTTCCTTCTTGAACACAAAATATAAATGAGAGAGAGAGAGAGAGAGAGAGAATTTCGACCTCGTAATCTCCCACGACACAAAGTTTTCCACAGAAGTTTTAATCTTTTTCAGCTTAATGAATTTGCTCTGATTTTTTTCCTGACGAATCTTCTTCCTTATCACTTGACAACTGAATAACTCGGATATTTCATAATGAAAATCCACAATTATATCACTAAATTGTTTACGTAAACACCTGGCAGGTGTTTCAAAATCCTTGTTTGCAATTAATACAATTTATTCTTATAATTCTGTTTTTTATACATCAGTGTCTCACAATATTAGTAATTTATCTACAAATCTGATATTCTTAGTCCAGCTATAAACTAGTCAAGATGAGTGTCTTGCGTGATAAGAATTTATCAAAATTTAATTTTGAAGGCATAATTACGATTGGATACAATGAATTAATTCAAAAACCATTATCTGATTAGCTGATGGTGGTCTGCACACACACACACACACGAACATAATTTGTGTATCACCGAATTTTTTATATTTGTTTTTTAACAGGCAGTTATCATCCATCATGATTTTTATGTTGAAATCATAATCCCTGCCTTCAACCAGTGCCGTGATGCCTTATAAAGCATCTAATAAAACTTTGTTTAAAAAATTGAATAAAACATCCCCCTGAAGTTACCTTAATGACGTATCAAACAAAAGTTTTTTTTCTCAAAACAAAGTAAATAAAACTTCTCTTTGAAGTTATGTCCAGTTTGGATTCCTTGTATGATATTCGACCTAAGACAGAGTTGTTTTTTCAATGTAGCCGTACAATATCCTCGATGTGTTGCCAAACTACAATTGAATGAGATGTAGAAGGCTATGATCGAATGTACTATATGTTAGCTGGTTCTCTCTCTCTCTCTCTCTCTCTCTCTCTCTCTCTCTCTCTCTCACTACAACTTACGATTCATTAGGAAAGACCAACAGTGTCTGCCTTCCTTATTTGACCCTCAAACATCAACATGGAAAGGTCTTATTTGTCAGTCTTCCTCAAGGATATGACATCAATAATTGTGTGTAGTTTAATGAATCATAATTGTATGAGGAGAAATATTACTTTTCTTTAAATACGCTATTAGGCTGTAATTATCACATGACATATTTGCCAAGGAGATTATTTTTAACTATTCTCGGTCGAAGGAACAAGAGGAACTTCAAATTAAACAAAAAAAAGCCCATACATACAGATGATTGTTTGATCGTCAAATACCAAGTCGAACCAAAGCCTCTGAGGAAGAGAGAATTGAGGAAATACATCATTAATTATATTCTGGGGGTAGATGAAACTTGTGTAATGATAACACTTCCTTGACTCGATCTAAGATCAATAGACAAGCGATTATATAAAATAGGTTTGCGGTCATATGTCTCATGATTATGTAGGTAGTGAAGGATCTTTTAATCTAATATTCAGAAAATTAAGATTTTAATATCTTTAATGCACAGTAGTTTATATATATATTATAACGTCCTGTAAAAAAGTCTGAATCGATGGATAGGTCTGGCTGAAGGTCAAATTGGAAGACGACCCGAAATAGCTAAGAGTGCCCTTTGTTGTAGGAACTATCCTCTTTACTCGTGGAGGACTATCGTTGGTCACAGAAGGATCTTTAGCCATGTTATATGTGCGATCCTAAAACTTCACTTTGGGTGCATATTGAAAACATAAATCCCCCCCACCCCCCCCACCCCCTCTCTCTCTCTCCCCCCCCCTCTCAAAAAAAAAAATCTCTCTCTCTCTCTCTCTCTCTCTCTCTCTCTCTCTCTCATAATCAGAGTCAATGAAGCCAGAGCGAATAATAATTGATGCTTCAGCAAATCTTTACCATTGTTAAATAGAGCTGATTGGAATCTCTCTCTCTCTCTCTCTCTCTCTCTCTCTCTCTCTCTCTCTCTCTCTCTCTCTCTCTCTCTCTCCAGATGATGTCCCTGCCATTTTGTTCAAGAAGGTAGTTCATTCTATCGCAAAGCCGCTTGCAATATTATTAAGGCAAAGTGTAGATACACACAAGATTTATGATGAGCAGAAATTGGCATATACATATTACCCCTACTTTCAAAAGTAGGTCAAGACTAGAGGCAAGTAATTATAGACCCGTGAGTCTAACATCACATATTATGAAGGTGTATGAATGGGTAATGAAGAAAAATATTATGAAACATTTAATAAAGTTTTTTTTATATTGGACAACATGGTTTTGTACCCAGAAAAGTACACAAACCCAACTGTTAGTCCACCGTGAGAACATATACAAAAATATGAAAAGCGGAAATGAAACAGATGTGGTTTATCTTGACTTTGCAAAAACTTTTGACAAGGTAGTCTATCATACATTAGCTAAGAAAATTAGAAAACATAATATAGTGGATAAAGTAGGAAGATGGTTAAAAGAATTTTTACACAACAGAAAACAGATAGTTATTGCAAACGATGAGAAATCGGATGAAGCTAAGGTAATATCCGGTGTGCCACAAGGTACGGTGTTAGCTTCATTACTGTTTGTTATTATGATTGCAGACATAGACAGTAATATTAAGGACTCAGTAGTGAGTAGTTTCGCCGATGACAAGAATAAGTAGAGAAATTACTTGTGATGAAGATAGGAACGCGCTACAAAGAGACCTTAACAAAGTATATGATTGGGCAGAGGTAAATACGATGGTATTTAACTCTGATAAATTTGAATCAATAAATTATGGAGATAAAGATGGAATGCTATATGCATATAGGGCACCTAATAACGAAACATTCACATATAAGGAAGCAGTTAAAGACCTTGGCGTGATGTAGAATAGGAACATGTTATGCAATGATCAAATAGAAATACTATTTGTAAATGAAAAATGGAAATGTTGTTACGGCACTTCAAAACAAAAAAAGCCGAACACATGATTATGCTTTATAAAACGTATGTTCGTAGTCCACTTGAATATTGCAATATATGGTACCCACACTACCAAAAGGATATTGCACAAATAGAGAGTGTACAAAGGTCCTTTACAGCTAGAAGAGAAGAAGTTAAGGATCTTGACTACTGGGAAAGATTACAATCCTTAAAATTATATAGTCTAGAAAGAAGAAGAGAACGCTACACGATAATACAGGCATGGAAACAGATAGAAGGAATTGCCGAAAACATCATGGAGCCAAAAATATCATGAAGAGCAAGCAGAGGTAGATTAATAGTGCCCAAAACTATACCAGGAAAACTAAGGAAAGCACACAGGACATTAATCCACTACGCACCAGCATCGATAATGCAGCGTCTATTCAATGCGTTGCCAGCTCTTATTAGGAACGTACCAGGAGTGAGCGTAGATGTGTTTAAGAATACGCTCGACAAATATCTAAGCTGCATCCCAGACCATCTAAGATTGGAAGATGCAAAATATACCGGAAGATGCATTAGCAATTCCCTGGTAGACCCTAGAGGTGCCTCACACTGAGGGACCTGGGGCAACCCGAACGAGCTGTGAAGTCTATATGGTCTGTAAGGTGTTAGGTAGTGAAATGTAGAATCCTCTTACCCTATCCTGATGGTGTGTATTGAAAAGAGAGTGTGTGTGTGTGTGTGTGTGTGTGTGTGTGTGTATGTATGTATGTGTGTCACCCGTCAGAACTGAAATGAGCTGAGGTCATTAACCAACTTAAAAAAGAGCAAACCCCCAAAAGTTTTAAACTGATTTTGACTGATTATTCCCTTCTTTTCATCGCCATCAAAGACGAAGCTAAGTCTATTAAGAGGAGGAAAG
>NC_061091.1:80601494-80608552 GCF_015104395.2 Macrobrachium nipponense | reverse complement strand
GAGAGAGTCCTTCTGAGTAAAAACTTTACTGTTATAATTGAATTACTAAAAAAGTGTACAGGCTATGTAGAGAGAGAGAGAGAGAGAGAGAGAGAGAGAGAGGAGAGAGAGAGTGAGAGAGAGAGAGAGAGGCGGCAAAATCAGGACAGGGGAGAGAGATCACCACTTCAGTTCATCATCACACGCCGTCAGCAACGTCAAAAAACAGCTGACTTTCCTCCCCTTTCCCCCACGTCTCCCTTTTTTAATCTACCCCCATCCCCCCTCCCCACTCGGGTCCCAGATTAATTTGGACAAACTTCTGCTCTCAAATACGAAGAACAACAAACGCCTCGCACTTGAGATGATGACGGTGTTGTTAATGAGCTTTTAACATTATTCTCACTTTCCCCGGACACCGAGAGAGAGAGATAAAAGAGAGAGAGAGAGAGAGAGAGAGAGAGAGAGAGAGAGAGAGAGAGAGAATTCACAAGCCATATAATTCAGGCATTAATCTCCGTAATATATATATATATATATATATATATATATATATATATATATATATATATATATATATATATATATATATATATATATATATATATATATATATATATATATATATATATATATATATATATATATATATATATATATATATATATATATATATATATATCATATATATATATATATATATATATATATATATATATATATATATATATATATATATATATATATATATGTGTGTGTGTGTGTGTGTGTGTGTGTCAGATGAAAGAGGGCTATAATTAATATATATTTAATATGCCATTGTGATGTGCTGTGACTTTTTTAGAATGCGCACATAGAGACAAGAGTCCGAAGCAATGACCTGAGAAAGCTGATAAATCATTTCTGGGATGGTGCGATATGAAGATGCATAGTTAAGCGGGTCAATGTTCGTGAGTTCACGAGGTCTTGTTCAAGTGCCTTTGAAAATTGGTTGTGACCAGTTTTATGCGAGTTCATATGTACGTGTACTAACTATGTCCGTTGATAATGACTTGGCTTAGCTGAATCTATGGGAGACTTACGGAGAGGTCTGTGCGAGAAAGGCAGAGCCACGATGGCGAGTGCCAAAGAGTTTCTTGAACATTGTGTGTGATTTTCCAGGCTGTAATGGGTAAGTGTATTATACTTTAGCCAAAGGGATGGCTTGTTTAATATCGTGTAAAGATGTCATATTTCATTTAGTCTTTTGACTTTGTCTTTACAATTGTGTGTGCTTACGAGTATCTTCTCCTGTCTTTGTAACAGGCGGTTCTAGTGAGGGGGACAGAGGGTCCCGTGTAGAGGGAAATATAATATTTTGGAGAAGAGATTGGTGTGACTAATTACTGATTGAGACATTTAAATACTGGGGGGTTATCTGAGTGGTTTGTCTGTGAGACTTGAATTATTATCCTTTCATTGTTGACCTTGTAAGAATTTGGATTATTCAACTAATGCTATATTTTAAATAAATGTTATATTTTTTATAACTCCGTCTCTGATTTGATGACCTGATGGAGAGAGAGAGAGAGAGAGAGAGAGAGAGAGAGAGAGAGAGAGAGAGAGAGAGAGAGAGAGAGAGAGAGGGAGGGGGGAGAGATTGTGTGTAACCAGTTCGTCTTAACGCTTAGGCTTCAACGCATACCATGGAGTCAGCGGATGGGTAACAGTTTTTGGTGGTTTAGCGGTGGTTTCGAACGACAAAGCCTTTTGTGGGATTGTGGAAAATTGTTAGATTGTTAGATTTCAGTTGCTAAGTGAGAGGAATTAGAAATATCTGTCCGTTAACTGTGGAAAGGGGAAGGGAAGGATTTTTACTGGGAATAATTTTGTGTTATGGGATTGGTTTGGTATATTCACATTTTTTTTCCCCATAGTAGCAGAAAGTGACGTGTTTTTCTTTATTGGCGCATGTTTAGAAGAGACGCATTTGTCTTTGTATGCGTGTATGAATAGTTTTCATGCATGCGAAACTGTGCTTGAATTGCATTTTTTGCTTGGAGACAGAGAGCGCCCACACGTTCTTACGAGCTCAGCACATTTTCTGCTTGGGGAAGGCGAGTACTGGCCTGCCTCGGGGGCATTGCTTACCGGGAGGGTACTGGTGGTGTGCCTCGGGGGGGTATCGCTTGACCGGGAGGGTGTTCTAATGCTCAGTGGAGGGTGAAACTCTTTTTTTTTTTTCTCTCTCAGTGGGTGGTGAACTCCTTTTTTTCCTTTGTGTCGTGGTATCAGGGGATGAGTTTGCCCTTGATAATGAATTTCCAATGCCAGGACATCAGCTGATACTGATTGGTTGATGATGTGAGTTGCCCATAGGGTCTTTTTTTAGAAAGAGATTTTCTTTCTCTTGAATGAAAAGAAAAGGAAATGAAATGCATTGGATGTGGTGTAAGTTTTCCTTATGCTTTGGAAGGCACAAATATAATGGGGAAACAGAGATTATTATTTTTTTATTGTGTTGGAGAGATTACTTTAAAATGGTGCTGAGTGATCGTGAATGCCGATGGGTGGTGATGACTGATATTGTCAATTAGTGATGCCCGTGGTACTGACTGGTGTTGTCAGGTGGTGTTGCCTTTGGTGATGGGTGGGTGCCTCGCGTTGTATTGGTGTATACTGGGGAAATGATGTTTATTGTGGGGGATTGGGCAATATTGGTATACTGGGAGAATTGAAATATTAATGTAGATATTTGCAAGAGAATTATTACTATGGAGAATTATTATTATTATTAATTATTATTATTAATTGAGATATTTTACGGGAGGGTTACTTAAGTAGAATTATCATTACTTGAGACATATTTTACGAGAGATTTGAAATATTTCATGGGAGATTATTTTATAAGTATTACATATAAGTATGTCATGGAGAATTATTACACTGAATTATGGGAGAAGTTTTGTGGTTAATTAATTATTGAGTTTTTGTGACTTTGGAGAGTATGTCAGTAGTTCATGGGTGATGAATCTGGCTGAATCTTGATGAATTCTGGCTGATCTTGATGAATCTGGCTGAATTTTGGTGAATTGTACTGAATTTTGCTGAACTTTTGGTGAATTGTGCTGAATTTTGGTGAATGGACAAGCATCACATTAGTAATATTTTTTGTTTTACTAATAACTGGTGATATTGATGATATTGCGCAATTTTGGTGATACTGCTGATAATGATACTTCTGATACTGGTGATTTTTTTATATACTAATACGTGGGTGCTGTAATGCTATCAAGGGTGGTGTTGTTTTTTTTTATTTGGAAGGAACTAACAACACATTTTTTTTGTTTTCCTTTTTTTATGAGTTCAGCAGATAATTGCTTGACATCTACGTGAGTCATGGGGATAGTTAAAAGTGCCGTTGATTTTTCTTTTCTCCCTTTTTTAGAAGTTAGTCATCCCTGACACAAGTTTTTTTATCATGGGTGAATTTGAATCTGTTTTCTCTCTCCAGTTTGTGTGAATATTTTTTTATATCTTAGTTCGTGACTTAGAGTCATTGTTTGGGAACATATTTGTGTTTTCAGCTGTTTGATGCTGCAGAGAGATTTATGGGAGAATTTTTGCATTTTTTTTAATGCATACTTAATGGCACTACATTTTTTTTCTGGATATTTATGTTCCAGAAATTGTGAGTTTTCTTGCACAATACCTTTGTTGTATTTGTGACAACTTTACCAGAGATAGGAAACTTGGTTAAGTTTTCTAATGGCTTATGTCGTAGTGCATATGGAGAAGTCTTGGCTTAGACACTTTGAATTTGGAGTTTTGTTATAATGAGTTGTGGCATATTGGTGATTTTTTCTAGAATTTCCTAGACAATTTTATTTGCTGAGTTTTTGCCCTTTTTCAGCAGTTATGCTAAGGAGAGAGTTTATAGTTTTTGACTATAACATAGTTATTCTCTGGAGAATTGTAGGTATATTATTTTGGAGTTATAATTTTGAGATATAATAATATTGGAGATATACACACACACACACACACACACATATATATATATATATATATATATATATATATATATATTATATATATATATATATATATATATATATATATATATATATATATATATATATATATTTGGCCATTTGATATTTGCCACTGGTGGTGAGAGCTATGTTTAGTTCAATTATTTTGAAGCCATCTTTTTAGGAGATATATGGGCAATATTTATGAGTGTGTCAGGTGGATGCTTTGAGTGTATTTTTTTTGAAGGTGGGATTTAATTTTTTGATTATCCTGCTTGGAGATTTATTATTTCTTGGAGACCTGTGTTATTCCACATGGAGTTATTGGTGAAATAGAGGTAAGTATTTTTATTTACCGAAACAGAGAGTGAATATTATTCCTGGAGTGGTATTTTTTTTATTACACGTGGTTATTGGGGAAATAAATAAGAGGGAATATGGTGTGATGTAGTTATTAATCAAATGGAGGAAATATTTTTATCACCGGAGTGGTTTTATTACTAATATGGTGACTTGTATTTTATATATATGGAGGTGGAATTAATCTTTGGCAGGTGACCTTTTATGTGGTTATGATTTTTTGAGTTGAATTCCAGGAGTTTCTTTTTCGAGCCAGGAGAAGAGTTCTGTAGTTCTTTCTTTTTGGTTTCATGACTGTTTGGAGGCGAGTGGCATTACTGCCTTACCAGTCCTATGGAGATATTATTTTTGGAGGCATATAATTGCCGAATTACGAGTTTATCGTAGTTTTTTATCCCGGATAGGTGATAATTTTTTTTTTACAATTGGGCAGTAACATGTGAGAGATATGTCTTCCAGACAATTTTTGAGCACCTTATTCATATCCTGGAGATAATTTAGTGAAATGTGCTAACATGATTTCAGTATAGAACCTTTTTTTGAGAATCATGAGTTTCTGAACTTGCGAGTCTGACTAGACATTTTTCGTGCTGCTGTTCGAACACATGTGTCCGTAGAAGGATTTTTTGCCAAAACTGCTGCGATGAGTCCGATGTGCTGATTCTTTTCCCCTAGTGGTGATTGCTCAGAGTTTTGCAATATCTGGAAATGTTGACCATAGCATTTCATGAAAGTGCACGTGTAAGAGGTTGCTTTCTGGCTGTGTCCGGTCGCATGAAAGTTGCGATGGCAAAAATTCCGTAACTATACATGTGGCATTTATGGGGAAAACGCGCGGATGGGTTATGTTATGTATACATATATTATGTGTTTTGTGATGGGGAAGTTTTACTTGTGATTATTTTTGTATATTTTCCCTTTTTTCCTTTTCTTACGATAGATGAAATTGGGGATTATTTAGCTTTAAATAGCATTTCTTTTGGACGGAGATGTAATTTACCGGGGTTGTGATTTATATGGTGGCGTTTGACATTAAGTCTCATTGTAATTAGTTATATGTGAGCAGTAAGAGGGGTTTTTGCTGTTAAACATTGGAGATTTTTACTGATTTTGTGAGTTGCTGTAATATCAGAGCTTGAGAGAACAGTTTTTATTTTTGCGGCTAGGCTTGTTACATGATTATTTTTTTTCTTTGGCTCATTGCCTTTTTTCTTTTTTTTATTTTTGCTTGCAAGAACATTCGAGTTTGAAATGTGAGTGCAGAAGTCCGTGGAGTTACTGTGAGTTCTGGATTGTGTGTGCTGATGTATGAGTTTGGAGAATTGAGTTAGAGAACTTAATATTTTTTTTTATTTGCGAGTTGTGATAATGACTTATGATTTAGTGATCATATTAAATGGAGTTAATTGGGAGATGTTCAGTTAGAATTTCTGACTTTTTGGGGTCATTATTTGATAGAAGTAGTATGTCTGGGGTTAATTCTTTTTTTGAATGACCGATGACTTGACTGACATACTTACACACCATAATCGTCGTTCCCCGACGCTAGCAAGACGTCCACCAGCCGTGCAGAGATGTTGCTGTCGTTTATCCAGAGTAACTATGAGAGTTTCTACGAGTCTACAGAGTTCTACAGTGCTTTTGGATCTACAGAAGCCGTTAGAAGTCTTCTACAGGGAGGCATTCCGTCTTCCTACAGCTTGCTACAGTCTGTGCAGGAAGTTGCAGACAAAGAGGGATATTCAAGAAGTCCAAAATGAGAAAATGTATACGCCAAGTGTTATTTGAGATGAAGCGTGATAGACTTTACTTTATAATGTCAGAGACGTACAGTTATTACTATATTTTGTTTTGAGCCGGCCAATGTTTTTTTTATATATATGAGCTGTTTTGTGTGACCTTTAGCTAGGCAGGGGCTAGCAATTTTAGGTGGCCGAGCTCTGTCAGATGAAAGAGGTCTATAATTAGTAATATATTTAATATGTCATTTTTTAGAATGCGCACATAGAGACAAGAGTCCGAAGCAATGACCTGAGAAAGCTGATAAATCATTTCTGGGATGGTGCGATATGAAGATGCATAGTTAAGCGGGTCAATGTTCGAGAGTTCACGAGGTCTTGTTTAAGTGCCTTTGAAAGCTGGTTGTGACCAGTTTTATGTGAGTTCATATGTACATGTACAAACTATGTCCGTTGATAATGACTTGGCTTAGCCGAATCTATGGGAGACTTACGGAGAGGTCTGTACGAGAAAGGCAGAGGCACGATGGCGAGTGCCAAAGAGTTTCTTGAACATTGTGTGTGATTTTCCAGGCTGTAATGGGTAGGTGTATTATACTTTAGCCAAAGGGATGGCTTGTTTAATATCGTGTAAAGATGTCATATTTCATTTAGTCTTTTGACTTTGTCTTTACAATTGTGTGTGCTTACGAGTATCTTCTCCTGTCTTTGTAACAGGCGGTTCTAGTGAGGGGGACAGAGGGTCCCATGTAGAGGGAAATATAAAATTTTGGAGAAGAGATTGGTGTGACTAATTACTGATTGAGACATTTAAATACTGGGGGGTTATCTGAGTCGTTTGTCTGTGAGACTTGAATTATTATCCTTTCATTGTTGACTTTGTAAGAATTTGTATTATTCAACTAATGCTATCCTTAAATAAATGTTATATTTTTTTATAACTCCGTCTCTGATTTAATGACCTGAT
>NC_061091.1:80591494-80596494 GCF_015104395.2 Macrobrachium nipponense | reverse complement strand
AATCATAGATACACTAGGCACGATCCAAGATCCCTGAAAAGGAATCTAGAAAAAACTAGAAGCTGAAGTAGCTCCAGGGCTCATGCAGAAGAGTGTGATCCTCGAAACGGCGCACATAGTAAGAAAAGTGATGGACTCCTAAGGAGGCAGGATGCAACCCGGAACCCCACACTATAAATAACACCCAGTCGAATTAGAGGACTGTGATAGAGCAAAAAAAAAAAAATAAATAAATAAAAAAAAAATAAATAAATAAATAATAATAATAATAATAATAATAATAATAATAATAATAATAATAATAATAATAATAATAATAATAATAATAATAATAATAATAATAATAATAATAATAATAGCAGTTTCCCTAAGGATGTTGTCCCTCTGGAACTTCTAGAGCTCAAGCGAAGATGCGAGGTATTATTACTTCAATATCATTTTCCTTGTATTTTAATAATTTGTTTACATTTAGTCTTTTTAATTATTTATTAATATATTTTTTGTATTATAAGTGATCTCTTCTCTCTGCACATGCCCTTACTTTCTGTTACTTATTTCAAACACATTCCATATTCTTTGGAAGTCTGAATTTCAAGTCAGTGGTCCCTTTCGTGGTGGGCTTGTTCCATGTGAATAGCGGTTCATCTTCGGAATAAAAGATGATGGTAATTCAACAATAAAACATTTTGTTAAATTACAAAGCGAGTCGTTCGTAAACCTTCGAATTATTCAGGTAGTCGGCTTTATTAGTTGTTTATTAGGTTACCAAGTCCTCTATGGGATTAGTAGTCAAACAGCAGCGGCTCTGTCCAGCGTAGGAGGCCATTATAACAAATTTAATAGAACTATTTTCTCATGATAAATTAATCCCTTGAAAGAGCGGCTGTGTTTCATAGCAGTAATTAATCGCATGGTCTTTTGCATAAGCCTTTGAATAGTAGTTGCAAATTACTTTTGTCTTTTGCTAAAAGGTTCAAAGGCTTTGTGTCCGGGGTAATGAATTAGTTTACGGTTATTCAGTTTGCTTAATCATTTTGAAACTTTGACCAATTATTTCGTCGCGTTGCTTTTCTTGATAAAATACAAATTTTCCTTTACCATTACTGCGAATTTATCGTCCATGAGCCAGTCTCTTTTCAGACCGGATCCTTGCATTCAAACGTTAATCATTTCGTATTTCATTTCATGATAATTATTAATTAATCCTCTGTATTAACTGTACCATTCATGCCTTTTCTATAAAATAATGTGAAACATTCTATTCTGGATCGGTTTTCTGTATCGTTATCTCCTCAGATTACGGATCAGAATGTACACTAAGAACATTAATGTTAAATGGGATTTATTTTCAGTATTTTTTTTTTCGCTTCAAAATCGTATTGCTCATTGCAATAAAAAACTAGATTATATATCATCATCCCTGCTGTATATTTCACGTGGCCGTCCAGCCAATATTGGTTTCGTGTCCGACATGACCGGCTATACAACTACATAGTATCAACATCTCTCATTCAAATTGTTGAACGACCGCAACGACAATGGGGCTGGAGTAAGTGAAATATGGATTGATGTTTCCGTAGAGGTATCTCGTCTCTCTCTCGCTATGAAGAGTTTCCTCTTCTTATGTGACCATCTCCAACTCTTCCAAGGGTTTTATTTTATTATTATTATTATTATTATTATTATTATTAGTTATTATTATTATTACTTCCCTTTTACCGTCTGCTAAAAGTTACTGCATCTCTGAAGGTCTGTAAGTAAGCTGTGTTCAGTAGTTGAAACCTTTCGATAACTGGAAGGAGGGAGAGGCCTTTTCCCATGTTGTTGTTATTATTATTATTATTATTAATTATTGTTATTATTACTAATATCATAGATACGAGATACAATTCGAGAATAATATATATCTCAGGAAAAGTCGTATACATATCATAAATATCATCTGACTAAAAAAAAGAAAAAAAAAAAGTGCCAAACGATTTAATATGGTTGAATGATCAAAGTCTTCCAGATCTGATCATATTCAAGACACAAACACACACACATATACACAAACACACATAAACCTCGTCTCTAAGGCCAAATCCCGAGGTACCTCCTTGATCCTCCCACAAAGGATCGCAAAGCTGAGCTTTCGAGAAAACTTAAAAAAATGCGAAAGGAGGCTTCCCTATAAACTTCAAAAGTTGACATATGAGGATTAAACGCGTCTTTGGAAGTAGAAAGGAACTATATCTGTCTTCACCTTTTGGGATCTTGGGATAGGAAGGAAAGAGAGAGAAAGACAGAGAGAGAGAGACAGAGAGAGAGAGAGAGAGAGAGAGAGAGAGAGAGAGAGAGAGAGAGGAGCACGAATCATTTATCTTTCAGTTAACGATAACACCCGTTGACATTAAGTTAATATGAGAGAGAGAGAGAGATACAGAGACAGAGAGAGAGCGCCTTTTTTATACTCATGTGAAGTTGACTAAAGGTTCATAATTTTTTCTGTCTATTCCTAAGGAAAAGTAACACAAACCTCGTTGCAAAATTGAAATTAATTTTTACTAAATAGTCAGCTGAGAAAATTAAACACAAAGACAGATTTACCCTCAAAATCGAGGCGTTAAAATACCCATGGTCACGGGCGGGAATGAAAGATTCATCATTGGATAATGCAATTTTGAAAGTGACAATATATATTGGTAAATATTTATGACTACGCTCCATTATAGCTCGATTTAAAAGCACTCGTAGAAAAGTGGCCATTAAATATTGCATTTCCAGATTTCCAGAGTCGGTTACAGAATCAGAGAGAGAGAGAGAGAGAGAGAGAGAGAGAGAGAGAGAGAGAGAATCAAGTTTAAAGAGGCAACCGTTTACTGTTATGAGAGAGAGGAGAGAGAGAGAGAGAGAGATCAAGTTTAAGTAAAGAGGCAAACCGTTTACTGTTATGAGAGAGAGAGAGAGAGATAGAGAGAGAGAGAGAGGAAAGAGAGAGAGAGAGAGAAGGGGGGGGGGCGGGGGGGTGGTTTGGTGAAGGTCGGGTCGTCAAAATTACTCTCTAGACAGACAGAGCAGACCTTCTCAGTACTCTGTGAGAGAATGGGATTCTTCAATACAATACCGAGAGAGAGAGAGAGAGAGAGAGAGAGAGAGAGAGAGGAGAGAGAGAGAGAGAGAGAGAGGAAGGAAGTTTCCTCATTACAGAGTGTGTATGTGTGTGCTTTCGTTTTTAAAAGTAGCAGACGACGAGGTACATTGATGAAATAACCTTCCACTAGAGCTGTTCAAAGTTGGTGTTCCTGACTTTCCAATGAGGGCTAAAAAGGGAGAAATTCCGATGCCTTTCGAATTTCGTTTGGTCTAAGTCATGCTAAAATAAAATAAAAATCTATATCCTCCAGTAACAGTATATTTACAAAAGCTGGTTTATTTTCGTCGGTTTTTTCGAATTATGTAGAAATTCAATGAAATCGAAAACTCAAAAGAAATATGTTTAAATCCGATTGGTGTTGGCTAATCACAACAGCCAAACCATTGAAGTGGCAGGAAAACGCCTGCAATAGCCCCACAAAGGATAAATATTATATTAAACAGAGAAGTATTAGATCATATAGTGTGCAAGAATCACATCCCATATTTCGCCAAAATAAAGAGCTTTTAAAGTCAGTTGTCGTGGACTACTTGGACTGACATTCTTGCAATTGTTTCTTCAAGATGTTGACATACAATAAGTATCTTTAGGTGAAATCCAAAATGGACTTTCTTCGAAAAGTCATGAGAAAAAAAGAATCGTTTTAAACTGACTAAACGGTCTTGAAGTCCTTTTAGGATATCAATTTTACAAAGATTTCTTTTGCCTGATATTTGTCTGCAGCAAAGGCAAAATCTGCGTGGATGTAAGTCTTTGTCTGTAAGGACATTCATCACAGAATGACCTGACAGGAAGCAAGCAGGGTTTGTTTTCGGGGATTATTTGGTCGGGAAGAAACTTAAAAGAATGGCAGTGTTTACACTCGGTGTTCCATGTAGCCAGTGATACCAACATGGCAAACTATGTCAAGATGAAAATCTCTTAACAGAAGGAAAATTATTACTTTATGTGTTAATTTTTTGCAAATAAGAGTAAAGTTAATAAGACAAAATTTATTCCTCTTTTACGTACACTCAGATATCAGCAAATTTTAGAACAATTATACGTAACATATTACAAATTCTGTTGGTAATCGTGGCTTGTCTTAGCCTACGAACCGAAAATCATTTTGTGTATTACCAGAACCAAAATCACACATATCCCTTGCGAAGGTTCTAACTAAATTTCAGAATGATCTCGATTAGCTGCTCACACCCGAACAGTGACAATTCTTTTTTATATAGTCGTCATCTTAAGGCATTTAGAGGAATTTTATTCTGCCTCGATCTGGAAATCACAATATTTACGCGTTTGAGTCGTGGATTTGACTTGGTGGGTAGTTGGCCATAGTGCAGATTTTCTCTGAATAGTCAAGAATCTGAGGACATGTCACAAGTTCTGTGTAGTCCTTCCAGGTTGCCCGAGATTATGCCCTAGTTTAGTGACCTCCATGACTGAATCTGTAATAAATTTATAACCTGGTTTCCATCCAAGTGATACCCAATCAGCAAGAGTTCTGTTTATGTGATTATTAGAAGGATATATATAGACTTGAATCTGTTTAGCGGTAAAAACTTGTGAACTAGCCTAGTCGAGAATACTGCCTGTGTTGTGTTGGAGTAATTTCAAGAGAGATCATTAAATTCCCAAGAGAGATAGAGAGATATAATGGATTCTGAACTATATTCTCATATGCATAGGCTAGGCCCATTGCTTGCAAAGACAGAAACAAGTGACATTTTGCAATCTCTCGACTGGGATTCGAACGTGGTTCTCTCGCCAGTGAGGAAAAGACATCACTACTGGGAAAAAAAAAATTTCAGCGGCCCCCATTTGAGCAGTTCAGGGCATCTAAAAAGAGGTGTTAGGGCACCCTGGTCTTGTC
>NC_061091.1:80583994-80588994 GCF_015104395.2 Macrobrachium nipponense | reverse complement strand
TGGCTTCACAAAAGGAGAACTGCGATTGCCGACGTCTTATTGCAGAAAATAATGTCTATTCTTGATACTTGAAGGGCAGGAACTCCCCAAAACCTCTAGCAGAACGTCTCCTCTCTGAAGCCTCACTCAACGTCGAAATAACTCGGTCGTCCACTCCTGAAGACGACTTGACCAGAATTCAACCAACTCTCGAGCGACTTTTCCTATGATCCTTAGTCCTGGTTCCTTCTTCTCTTATCTCTCCATGACGATCTCTGCTGCTGATCTCTCACTGATAATCTGATTGTGGCTCTTACTGAGGATCTCTCTGTGTGACTAACTGATGATCTGCCTGCTCCTACTTCGTCCGTCGTATTTATACGGCATTCTGGGGGCGGGGCCTACGGCGAGCGTCACAGACTCCAGAGATTACTGGAACGATTTAGAAGTTTCTCGACGAAGCATTGCATCAGAAGTCGCTGCGTTTCTCACGACATTTCGGCGCCTGTCAAGTTCCACAAAACTCCTGCTGATTCTAGAACCATCATGAGAACAGGAGCTTCTAACACACGCGTGAAAGCATCCGTGCTGCAGAACTTCTCGAAGATGCGTTTTTTTTTTCCTTTATCTTTCTTTGCTATGAAGCAATTACCGTTACAATCCTGCCTCCTTAGGAGTCCATCACTTTTCTCACTATATGTTTGTTGTTTCCATGAGCAAACTTTTCTACATGAGTCCTGGAGCTACTTCGGCATCTAGTTTTTCCAGGTTCCTTTTCCTTTTCAGGGACCCTGGGATCATGCCTCCTAGTGTCCCTGGGTATAAAAATTACCATTGGCATGTCCCATATCCTTCTTATTTCTATTTTCAAGTCTTGATACCTATCGATTTTTTCCCTTTCTTTCTTTTCAACTCTGGTGTCCCATGGTATTGTGACATCAATGTATCTGTTCTGATACCATAGTCCCAGAGGATCTTTGCCTGATCGTTTTCTATCACTCCTTCAGGTTGGTGCTTGTACCACTTATTACTGCAAGGTAGCTGGTGTTTCTTACACAGGCTCTAGCAGAGTACTTTTGCCACTGAATCATGTCTCTTTTTGACTGGTTCCGTGCAAGTGCAAGACATTCGCTTGCTATGTGGTTTACTATTATCATTAATATTATTATTATTATTATTATTATTATTATTATTATTATTATTATTATTATTATTATTATTATTATTATTACATTCAAGCTTCCAAAGAATATTATGGCACTCATTCGAAAGAAGTAACAGAAGGTAATTAGAAATACAGAAAGAGAGATCAGGTATGAAAAAAAGACACAATGTCCAGCAGTGCCTCAACACTTAATCTGACATCGTAGGATTCCCGAAATCAAACCGAGCGATATATTAACACCTCGTTGTGAAATTCATGTCCCATTAAAGACAGGTCTCATGGCTCAGTGCCATCTGCCAGGTGATGCATATTGCCAATTACTCTTGGCACTACGAGTTTGATTAAAACCACGATCATCGTTGCATATGCGATGTCTTTGTGACAAGATCCTTTGATTGGCGTGTTTTATTGATTCTCTCTCTCTCTCTCTCTCTCTCTCTCTCTCTCTAGTCTATTCATGGACCCTTTGGCGGGCTTGTTCCATGTGAATAGGTTTCATCTTCTGAATAAAATAGTAATAATAATAATAATAATAATAATAATAATAATAATAATAATAATAATAATAATAATAATAATAATAATAATAATAATAATAATAATAATCTTCGAAAGTTTGAATTTCAAGTCAGTGGTCCCTGTGGGTGCCTTGTTCCAATAGGTTTCATCTTCTGAATAATAATAATAATAATAATAATAATAATAATAATAATCAATAATATACTTAGGAAGCAGACCCTCTCTCAAGCATACTTTATTAAAGTAATGGCTACTTCAGCAGCGTTACACTTGTAGAGATTCTTCTCTATTTAGCGAATAGCAGCTTTTTCCATGCTACTTAAACAGGTTAGTAGAGCGCCTATAGAGGTCAAAATAGGTGATATATTTGAATTTTACAGATAAACTATGATACCATAGTCATCAAAGTCATTAACGATTCTCTCTCTCTCTCTCTCTCTCTCTCTCTCTCTCTCTCTCTCTCTCTCTCTCTCTCTCTCTCTTAAAGCGAGCTTTTGTCTGGAGCTGCCAGACATCCTCGGGCTGGGAAGCTGAGGGTGGATTGATCTTGGTGCGTTGTGTTGTTGGAGATTAAGCCAGCCTTGTGCTGGCACGGGCTCTTGCTCCTAGAGCATGCCGTAACTGAATATCTGTAAAGATACAAAAACAGTGCTTTGGCGGTTAGTTGTAGAAAGGAGATAGGGTGACAGGCAGGATTGCAACCCCTTTTGAACCTTACGGTACCCATCAGTAGGAGAGAAAGTTTTATAGCAGTGAGACTCAGCCTAGCTGAAAAGTGCTGAGTAGGAAGAAGGAAGCGAATTTTAGTTTGAGGGAAAGGTGTAAAAATAAAAAAAAAAATAAAAAAAGGGGGAGTTACCTATAAACATTTTAGGCACACGTGTATAGCATCTGAAAATATTGCAATATATATCAAACCAATGTTAAGCAAGTATTATAGTATATATACATGTTCATGCATACTCACTCTTATAAATATGCTCCCAAAGATGTTTATGACTCCCATTGCAGACAGTGAAGTAGAGGGTTTGTGCATTGTGTAGATTTCATTGGTTTTATGTTTGCAAGACAATAGGAGATTCCCATGTGTCTATGGAGAAATGCCGTGTCATTCGTCTTTTTACCTGGGAGGTGGGTGAGACATTAGGAGATTCCCATATGTCCCTATGTTATTTAAGATGTGTCTGTGATCTGTGCAAGTGTCAGCTCAATTTCAGTTAGGTTCGACATGAGAGACTGTGTCTCTGGGCAGTCTAGTAGGTAGTGTTCGAGGGCTGGATTGCCTCTCGGTCACAGTGCTGACATAACCCTGCCCTCATTACCTATCATTTGCCAGTTGCACAGGTATCCTAGCTTAATCTGTGTGTGATGACTGAGAGTTTTTCTGTGTGTTTTGTGATGTCATGCAGCGTTTAGATTTGTGACATCACATACCAACTTGGACATTCGTGAATCTTGTAGATAGTGACGTTTGTACTTCACTCTTTCTTGGAGTTTGGCATAGCTTTTAGCCATTTCCTTTAGGTGTGTTATGGATGGTTGGCTTTTATGCTTACTGTACTGCAGCTGAGGGCACTTTTGGCAAGGATGTCAGCTTCTTCATTTTCCCTGGATTCCCACATGGCTGGGTACCCAGTTTAGTGTGACTCTCCTGCCAGCAGCTTGATGTGACTTGACCACTGATTTTATGGTTGTTATCAGTGTCACATTTTCTTTGGGATTTGTCGCTTTGATTGCGAGTATTGCTCCTTTGGTGTCAATATGCATTGTTGTGTGTCCTTTTAAATTGGAATTTTCTAAGGCTTTTAAGATTGCCATTAGTTCCACTTGTAGTATGGAGGCATTGTTGGATAGCCTCCAGCTTCCTTTGAAGTCTTGGGCAGCACTGCTGCTGCAGTTGCTGGAGCTTCTGGATCAACTGAGCCATCTGTATAATATATGTTTTCAGCTGCTGTATTCTGATTGCTTCTTCTGCTGCAGTTTTCATCTGTGCTGCTGTGCACAGTGCTTTGTTTGACCGGTAGTATTGTGAAGTTATACCGGATTGGGTCTTCGACCCAGGGAGGGATTTTTGGTAACCCTCAGGTGGGACATCCTTCGTTACGTGTTCACTGTGTCCTGTATACCCAGTTCTCTCAGTGTTTGGAGTAGTTATTCTGCCCGCATAGGTTTTGGGCGGGTCTAGCTCTTCATGCAGTTTATACACGCTTGCATTTTGTTTTTGTGTGGTCCATTTCTGTCGTTTCTGATGGTTTTGCACAGAATGGCAATAATTCTTTGGCCTATCCTGTGCTTGAGGAGACTGTAGTTGTCTCTGCCATCAAGAGACAAATTCTTGTCCACATTGGGGTTCCAAGAATAAGTCTCATTGCATTATTTTGGATGACTTCCAGCCTCTGCTGTTGATCCTTTCTGAGACTTGTCAGGATGGTGTGCTTGATATTCTAATTGTGCTCTGAAGGTTTGTATGTAGAACCTCCTGAGCAGATGGTATGTTGCACCTTCTTGCAATGATGTGATTCTCTTTAGGGCATTAAGCCCTATTTTTGTTTGGGCTTGGAGGAGCTGTATTTCCTTCTAGGAGATAGTGAATCTACAATGCAGACTCCCAGATATGTGTAGCTATACAACACAGTCTATGAAGTCTCATTTCAGTAAAAGGTTGGTGGATTTTGATCATGTTTAATTGCCATGGCTTTTGTTGATTTTGAGTCCCAGTTGTGTGCACTTGTCCTCAAGTTTTGCAAGGCTTCTTGCATCTTTTGGAGTTGTCTTGAGGGCCAGAGCTGACGATGCAAACATCGCAGCATATATGAATACCTCTACTCCTTGTGGTAGCTGGAGACAGGCTTACATTTTCCATAAAGGACATTGGATAGGAAGGGGCGTGGAATGCCCCCCTGTGGAGTGTCTTGCTATGTATCCTTTTGTCCATGTAAGCAGGTTTGCCTTTGATCCTCTTTCGGACTATGGAAAGGAGAGGATGGTTGCTGCATTGGCCAATTCATATGCTTTTTCTAGATCTAAGAAGACCACTATGGATTTTCTGCCATTTATGGCACTTAGCACATCCGTGAGGCACTCATGGGTGCCTACTCCTTCCCTATAGGCATAGAGACCTATGGTTGTAGGGGCCCTGCTTTCCATAGTAGTCTGTTTAGAACCATTCTTTCTGCAACCTTTTCAGTGCAAAGCTAATTTTGAGGGATATTGGCCTATATGCGCCTTCCTCTTTTGGTTTCTTTGGTATTGGTTGTGTCTTGCTGTTGCCTTTCTTTCTGGCTGGTGGCTCTGCATAGTCCTGTTTACCAGGAGTAGATATACCTGTTTGGCAGGG
>NC_061091.1:80561714-80583494 GCF_015104395.2 Macrobrachium nipponense | reverse complement strand
ATACAATGCTGGAGTTGTTCTGCTATTCGTGGGTGTAGGGCCTTGAAGTTTTTTTGAGCCAGATCCATGGACTTCATCGGGACCTGGGGCTTTCCAGTTGGCATTTTCTTAGTTGGTGTCTGACTGTGTCTGTCGTGATGTCTGTGAATCTTTGTTTTATTCTCCCTGTTTCTTCTTCCTTGACTTCCTGGAGCCATGTTGCATGTTTGTTGTGTGATACCGGATTGCTCCATATGTTTTCCCAGAGTCTCTTACTTGGTTCGGCTTCAGGAATTTCTGGGTGGTTGTCTTCCCCTCTTAGTTGGCTGTATAGTCTTTTCTGGTTGGTTCCGAATAGTTTGTTCTGTTGGTATCCCTTATTCCTGTTCATGTATCGTTGGATCTTATGTGCTTTGGCCTTAAGCCTCTGTTTTACATCTTCTATTGTGTTGTTTAATCCCCTCTCTTGTACTTTGTATTTCTCGTTGAGTTCCTCCCTTGTTTTCTTTGCTTCTTAGCCTTTTTTCTGCCATCTCTTTCAGTTTACTCAAGTCAGATCTCATCACCATGATTTTGCTTTTCCAGTCGCCTTTTCCAAGGAGGTTGCTGTTTTGGTTCTGTTGGGTTGGTTGTGCTGGTGGTGTTCGAATTCCCATCAGTTCTGCTACTAATCTTGCTCCTGCATATGTCAAGTTATTTGTGTCTGTGATACTGGTTGTGTGTATTATGCCCATTATTTCATTGACCTCACTTGTTTTCTCCCTTAATCTTGGTGTTGTAGGCTTTTCAATGGAGGGGATCTTTGTTCTCTCTGTATCTGGCTCCATCCATTGTCTAATCTTTTCTACCCATTCCGTCCTCTCTGTTACTTCGTCGGTGTTTCTTCGTGTGTCGTTTGTTTGATATCTCATCCTCCCTGTCGTCTTCTGTGGCATCGTCTCTCATTTCGTCTTCGTGTAATTCGTTGTCGTGTGACATTTCCCTTTCCAGTTCTTCTCTTTCTGTTGGGGAGAGCCTTCTTTTTTTCTTTTATCCTTACTTGGTCTTTTTGCAGCCTTTGCTCTGTTTGGGGGGTGTTATTCCTCTATTCCCAATGTTGACCATCTTCTTCTATATCCTCTCGGTCCGTCGGGTTGCTTTTGATGTAGCATCTCCATATTTCCCTTTTTTCTTCTCTTGTCCATTTCTTCCTGCTCTGTGGGGGGGTGTTTATTTCCTCTCTTCCAGATGTTGACCAATCCTTCTAATATCTCTCTCCGTCGGGTGCTTGATTAGCATTTCCATTTTATTTTCTTCTCTTGTCCATTTCTTCCTTTTTGTTGCCTCTGTAGCTCCATCTCAGGCTGTTGTTATTGTCGTTGGTGATCAGTTGCGGATGACGACCTCCAAGTACCTGACCGTCTTCCCCTTCAATTGGGTTGAATACCTGGTTGCCGGACGAAGCTCCTCTGTTGCCAAAGGTTCCATTTACGTCGTTGTCGGTTAATCCTTCATTTCTTTCCATCATTGCTGAGTTTTGCTATTTAAACCCATAGCTGGACCCTACCCCATCAGGGATAGGTACTCATTTACAGCTGAGTAGACTGAGGAAATTATGGTAAAGATCCTTTCCCAAGGAATCAACACGAGGAGAGCGTCACCCATCCAACGACTGACCATTATTATTATTATTATTATTATTATTATTATTATTATTATTATTATTATTAATATCATAGATATGAGATACAATTCGAATCTAGCCCCCTGTGGGGGCAAGCCAGCCTCAATGGGTGCCGGTCCCAAGCCCGGATAAATAGGGAGGGTTGGTGTCAGGAAGGGCATCCGACTGTAAAAACCCACGCCAAAACCAATGGAATGAGTCGTGATATTGATGAGAATAGGGCTAGGGCGTACTCCGTAAACGACGCACAGACACATCGCCCATAACTCTGTGACAAGGCGAGGGCTACTGCATCATGAGCGGGTACAGCTAAAGAAGCGAGCTCTAAATGTGATCAGAATAGGCCAGCTCAATATTGGGTCTATGACAGGAAGAGGAAGAGAGTTGGCAGAGTTAATGAGGATAAAGAGAGTGGATATTTTGTGTGTGCAGGAAACTCGATGGAAGGGTAATAAAGCTAAAGAACTGGGGGATGGCTACAAGTTAATCTATAGTGGAGCAAATGAGCAGGGTAGGAATGGCGTTGGAGTAGTGTTGTCGGGGGAAATGAAGAATGCAGTGACGGAAGTGAGTAGAAGAATGACCGCATTATGAGAGTGAAGATATGTTATGGAGGGGAAACAATGAACATCATTAGCGCTATGCTCCACAAGTGGGCTGCACAGAGGAAGAAAGAGCCGTTTTTGGAACGAAATGAGTGAGGTAACGCAAGAACTGGAAGAGCAGGAGAGGACTGTAGTGGGGGCAGACTTTAATGGACATGTCGGAAATGAAAAGGATGTAAATTGAACGTGTGCATGGAGGACATGGGATTGGGGAGAGAAACCCAGAAGGAGAGAGTATAGTAGACTTTGCCGTGTCCTTTGATATGGCAATAGTGAACACATTCTTCAAAAAGAAGAGGGAGCACTTGATAACATACAGGAGTGGCGGTAGATGCACACAAATAGATTACCTCCTTTTTTACAATAGATCAAGGCTGGTGGAAGTTAGGAATTGTAAAGTTATCCCTGGTGACCACGTGGCCCCCCAACATAGGCTCCTTTGTATGGATTTAAAGATGAAAAGAGAAAAGAAAACGAAAACGAAAAACAATGGGGTAAAGAAAATCAAGTGGTATAAATTGTTAGGGAGGGATAATGATAAGAAGAGAGAGTTCAGGAGAAGAGTGCTGGGAGAGGTTGATCTGGGAATTGAAGATGTGGGAGAATGGTGGAGGCATAATGCATCAGTGATTAGAAGACATGGAAAGGAGATACTAGGGGAAACATCTGGAATAGTATGGGAGGAAAAGGAGAGCTGGTGGTGGGAAGAAGAGGTGGGGGAAGTGGTGAAAGGTAAAAGGGAGGCAAAGAAGAGATTTGAAGAGTCACAGCTGCAGGAGGACAGAGAAAGATTAATGAGAAAGAAACAAAGAAGTAAAAAGGGTGGTAGCTCAAGCTAAGGCAAAGGACATATGAAGAGGTTATAATGAACTGGAAACCAAGGAAGGGTTGAGTAAGATGCTCAAACTGTCAAAAGTAAGAAATAAAATGAACAAAGGACATCACCCATATTAAGCAAATGAAAGATAGGAATGGTACTGTCGTAAAAAAGGAAGAGACATCCTGAAAACGATGGAAAGAGTATTTCGAACAACTGCTAAATGAAGAAAATGAAAGACTTGTAAGAGAGGATGGACAAGTAAACATCATGGGAATGGTAATGGGGATATCTAGGGATGAAGTGATACGAGCCTTAAAAAGAATGAGAAATGGGAAGGCAACAGGGACCTGACTTAATCCCAGTCGAAGTTTGGAAAGCCTTAGGAGAGGAAGGGGTAGACATCTTGTATGATCTGATGGTAAAAAAATATTCGAACAGGAAAAGATACCAGAAGAATGGCGGGAAAGGAGATTGATACCTATATTTAAAGGTAAAGGTGATGTCCAGGAATGCAGTAATTATAGAGGTATAAAACTAATGTCTCACACGGTTGAAGATTTTGGAAAGAATCATAGATAGCAGGCTGAGAGAGGAAGTTAGAATAGGGAAGGAACAGTTAGGATTTTATGAAGGGAAGCGGGACAACGGATGGAATATTTGCATAAGGCAGCTAAGGAGAAATTCAGAGAAAAACAACGAGACCTGCATCTGGTATTCATAGACCTTGAAAAGGCCTATGACAGAGTGCCAAGGCAAGAAATATGGAGATGTTTGAGGGAGAAGATGGTGGAAACGGAAAAGTATGTCAGAATATTCAGGAGATGTACAGGAATGTGTATACTAGAGTGAGGAGTAGTGTTGGTGAGACGGATGGATTGAGATAGGAGTTGGATTACACCAGGGGTCAGCACTTAGCCCATTCATCTTCAACATCGTGATGGATGTAATGACCAGGGATGTTAGAGAAGCAGTGCCATGGTGCATATTATACGCGGATGACATTGTGTTGTGTTCAGAGGGAAGGAGGAGTTGGAGGGAGTTGGAGAGGTGGAGAGCAGCACTTGAGGAGAGAGGAATGAGAATAAGCAGATAAAAAACCGAATATATTGTGTTCTAGTATTACTGAGGACGGTGGAAGTAGCATAAGATTGGGTGGGGAAGAAATAAAGAAAGTACAGAAGTTCAAGTACTTAGGGTCCGTATTGGAGGATAGTGGAAGCATGGACCAAGAGGTGAGACACCGAATTCAGGCAGGATGGAATAATTGGAGGGTCTGCATCAGGGGTATCTCTGTGACAAGAAGGTCCCTCTGAAATTGAAAGGAAAGTTCCATAGGACGGTGGTCAGACCAGCAATGTTATATGGAACAGAAACGGCAAGTATGAGGAAAACAGAGGAGAAGAAGATGGATGTAGCAGAAATGAGAATGTTGAGATGGATGTCGGGAGTAACAAGGGAAGATAGGATTAGAAATGAGTATATAAGAGGATCAACAAAGGTAGCTGAAATATCGAAGAAAATACAGGAAGGAAGGCTTCGATGGTATGGACACCTGTTACGAAGGGAGGAACGTCATGTTGGAAGACATACGATGGAAATGGAAGTGCAGGGTAGAAGGAAGAAGAGAAGACCAAGAAAGAGATGGCGTGATTGTGTAAGGGAAGATATGGAATTGAAAGGTATAAATGAGAACGAGGCACAAGACAGAAATCGATGGAGACGACTCATTCGTAATGGCGACCCCATATAAAAATGGGTTTAAGCTAGGAAGAAGATATGAGATACAATTCGAGAATAATATATATCTCAGGAAAAGTTGTATATATATCATAAATATCATCTGACTAAAAAAAAAGAAAAAAAAAGTGCCAAACGATTTAATATGGATGAATGATCAAAGACTTCCAGATTTGCCTCATATTCAAGACACAAACACACACATATACACAAACACACATAAACCTCGTTTCTAAGGCCATATCCAGAGGTACCTCCTTGATCCTCCCACAAAGGATCACAAAGCTACGTTTGAGCTGTCGAGAAAAGGAGGCTTCCCTATAATCTTCAAAAGTTGACATATGAGGATTAAACGCGTCTTTGGAAGTAGAAAGGAACTATATCTGTCTTCACCTTTTGGGATCTTGGGATAGGAAGGAAAGAGAGAGAGAGAGAGAGAGAGAGAGAGAGAGAGAGAGAGAGAGAGAGAGAGAGAGAGAGGAGCACGAATCATTTATCTTTCAGTTAACGATAACACCGGTTGACATTAAGTTACTATGAGAGAGAGAGAGAGAGAGAGAGAGAGAGAGAGAGAGAGAGAGAGAGAGAGAGAGAGAGAGAGCCTTTTTTATACTCATGTGGAGTTGACTAAAACTTCATAATTTTGTTCTATCTATTCCTAAGGAAAAGTAAAACAAACCTCGTTGCAAAATTGAAATTCATTTTTACTGAATAGTCAGCTGAGAAAATTAAACACAAAGACAGATTTACCCTCAAAATCGAGGCGTTGCAATACCCAGGGTCACGGGAATGAAAGATTCATCATTGGATAATGCATTTTGAACTGATAATATATATGGTAAATATTTTATGACTACGCTCCATTAAAGCTCGATTTTAAAAACACTCGTAGAAGAGTGGTCATTAATATTGCATTTCCAGATTTCCAGAGTTGGTTACATAAGATCAGAGAGAGAGAGAGAGAGAGAGAGAGAGAGAGAGAGAGAGAGAGAGAGAGAGAGAGACAGACAGACAGAGAATCAAGTTTAAAAAGAGGCAAACCGTTTACTGTTATGAGAGAGAGAGAGAGAGAGAGAGAGAGAGAGAGGGGGGGGGGGGGGTTTGGTGAAGGTCGGGTCGTCAAAATTACTCTTTAGCAGACAGACAGACAGACCTTCTCAGTACTCTGTGAGAGAATGAGATCTTCTCAATACCACGAGAGAGAGAGAGAGAGAGAGAGAGAGAGAGAGAGAGAGAGAGAGAGAGAGAGAGAGAGAGAGAGAGAAGTTTCCTCATTACAGTGTGTGTATGTGTGTTCTTTAGTTTTTAAAAGTAGCAGACGACGAGGTACATTGATGAAATAACCTTCCACTAGAGCTGTTCAAAAGTTGATGTTCCCTCCTGACTTCCAATGAGGGCTAAAAAGGGAGAAATTCCGATGCCTTTCGAATTTCGTTTGGTCTAAGTCATGCTAAAATAAAATAAAAATCTATATCCTCCAGTAACAGTATATTTACAAAAGCTGGTTATTTTCGTCGGTTTTTTCGAATTATGTAGAAATTCAATGAAATCGAAAACTCAAAAGAAATATGTTTAAATCCGATTGGTGTTGGCTAATCACAACAGCCAAACTTAAAACCATTGAAGTGGCAGGAAAACGCCTGCAATAGCCCCACAAAGTATAAATATTATATTAAACAGAGAAGTATTAGATCATATAGTGTGCAAGAATCACATCCCATATTTCGCCAAAATAAAGAGCTTTTGAAGTCAGTTGTCGTTGGACTACTTGGACTGACATTCTTGCAATTGTTTCTTCAAGATGTTGACATACTAATGTATCTTTAGGTGAAATCCACAATGGACTTTCTTTCGAAAAGTCATGAGAAAAAGAATCGTTTTAAACTGACTAAACGGTCTCGAAGTCCTTTTAGGATATCAATTTTACAAAGATTTCTTTTGCCTGATATTTGTCTGCAGCAAAGGCAAAATCTGCGTGGATGTAAGTCTTTATCTGTAAGGACATGCATCACAGAATGACCTGACAGGAAGCAAGCAGGGTTTGTTTTCGGGGATTATTTGGTCTGGAAGAAACTTAAAAGAATGGCAGTGTTTACACTCGGTGTTCCATGTAGCCAGTGATACCAACATGGCAAACTATGTCAAGATGAAATCTTCTTAACAGAAGAAAATTATTACTTTATGTGTTAATTTTTTGCAAATAAGAGTAAAGTTAATAAGACAAAATTTATTCCTCTTTTACGTACACTCAGATATCAGCAAATTTAAGAACAATTATACGTAACATATTACAAATTCTGTTGGTAATCGTGGCTTGTCTTAGCCTACGAACCGAAAAATCATTTTGTGTATTACCAGAACCAAAATCACACATATCCCTTGCGATGGTTTTAAATAAATTTCAGAATGATCTTGATTAGCTGCTCACACCCGAACAGTGACAATTTTTTTTTATGTAGTCGTCGTCTTAAGGCATTTAGAGGAATTTTATTCTGCCTCGATCTGGAAATCACAATATTTACGCGTTTGAGTCGTGGATTTGACTTGGTGGGTAGTTGGCCATAGTGCAGATTTTCTCTGAATAGTCAAGAATCTGAGGACATGTCACAAGTTCTATGTAGTCCTTCTAGGTTGCCCGAGATTATGCCCTAGTTTAGTGACCTCCATTACTGAATCTGTAATAAATTTATAACCTGGTTTCCATCCAAGTGATACCCAATCAGCAAGAGTTCTGTTTATGTGATTAGAAAGGGATATAGATCGACTTGAATCTGTTTAGCGGTAAAAACTTGTGAACTAGCCTAGTCGAGAATACTGCCTGTGTTGTGATGGAGTAATTTCAAGAGAGATCATTAAATTCCCAAGAGAGATAGAGAGATATAATGGATTCTGAACTATATTCTCATATGCATAGGCTAGGCCCATTGCTTGCAAAGACAGAAACAAGTGACATTTTGCAATCTCTCGACTGGGATTCGAACGTGGTTTTCTCGCCAGTGAGGAAAAGACATCACTACTGGGGAAAAAAAAAAAAATTCCAGCGGCCCCCATTTGAGCAGTTCAGGGCATCTAAAAAGAGGTGTTAGGGCACCCTGGTCTTGTCATGCATTGGGTATACAGCAAGACACCTCAAGGTATTATGATATACTGGGATATAATCGTCGACTCTGTATCGACTAAGGCCGATGAAATCAAAAGGATTTTTATTTCTGTTCATCAGTCAAGTTGGTACAAGGGAGACTTCTACTATCTGCTTGTCCCTAAGTAAGTCAGTTTGTGGTATTTACATTTCTGATTTCGTTCATGGTAGGGATGAATGGAAACATTATTCGGAAATATTTGTATTTTTTAAAAAAGATTTTTTGTGAAAAGTCCCGATCGATGGTATATGAACATGAATGTTTTATTTAGTTTATAGGTTAGTTTAGAGTAACATGGCCTTAAGCCAGCATGGGCTCTTGCCCTGGGTGAGGCAAGGCGTAAATTGGAGTAGGAGGGCTAGTGTGAACCATGGGACTAAACAACCCAAATAAACGAAACGACATCAAAAAAGCCATCTTTATCTAGTTACACGGACAGTCGAATTTATCATGACTTTCCATAATAGTTGTTTTATCATTTTTATCTTTTAAATTTTGTTGCATATTGCAAAATGATGGCTTACATAAAATATGATTATTTTAACAAGACCATTAAATCAAAAAAAGTACCTATTATTTTTCGAAGCTTGAAAAATATTCCGAGAAAGTTTTATTAACTTTGTACCACAAGATTCCTTTTTACCTTAACCGATGGTCAGGAAATAAGTTTTACGCCAATATAAGATGCAAAGAGAGAGAGAGAGAGAGAGAGAGAGAGAGGAGAGGAGAATACTTCAAGTTTAAAGAGCCTACCTTTTATTGTTATTAAAGGCGCGCGCGCGCGAGAGAGAGAGAGAGAGTGAGAGAGAGAGAGAGAATACTTCAAGTTTACAGTCTATCTTGTATTGTTATAAGAGAGAGAGAGAGAGAGAATACTTCAAGTTTACAGTCTATCTATTATTGTTATAAGAGAGAGAGAGAGAGAGAGAGAGAGAGAGAAAGAGAGAGAGAAAGAGAGATAGAATTCATTTTAAAAGGGGCTGTCCTCTATTGTTACAAGAGAGAGAGAGAGAGAGAGATGTGGTTCACTTTAAAGAGCCAACCGTTTACTATTGTTAATGAGAGAGAGAGAGAGAGAGAGAGAGAGATTTTCATTTTAGGGATTTTCTACTGTTTATGGGTTTTTTAAAAATAGAAGAGAGAGAGAGAGAGATTTTCATAGGGAACTACTGTTTACTGTTATTAAAGAGAGAGAGAGAGAGAGAGAGAGAGAGAGAGATTTCAGTTTTGAGGGAAGAGAGAGAGAGAGAATCAAATAAAGAGGCTACTGTTTACTGGTATTAAAGAGAGAGAGAGAGAGATAGAGAGAGAGAGAGAGAGAGAGAGAGAGAGAGAGAGAGAGAGAGAGAGAGAGAGAGAGAGAGAGAGAGAATATTTCACCTTAGGGAATCTACTGTTTACTGTTATTAGAGAGAGAGAGAGAGAGAGAGAGAGAGAGACTCGTGTTTACCGAAAATAGAGGGGCAGTTATATTATACAGTAGTCGACCTACGGAGTTACGAAGCTCTACAAATTCTGTAATTGTACTTGACCTAAGAAATTTTGAAACTGTAGTATTCCGGCGCTATGATCTTTAGACATGCTTTGTATATTTGTAATAAAAAGTGACTTACGTAAATTATTGTTTTTTTTTTTTTTTTTTTTTTTGTCAAATGAAATATATAACAATAGTCTGATCCATTTTAGTTTTTCTTTTTTTGTAAAATGAAATAACAATGGTCTGCTCCATTCCAAAGACTAACCTCTCGGCGCACTGTAAGCAACATTATAGGCTGTTAGCAGCATTTTCCATAGGTAATCTTGAATCGCACGATTCATTTAAAAGTCGAATACTCAGTCAATGGATATTTCAGTCCTTTCGTCCATATACTGAGAGGAATAAGTTAATTAAGTCTATTATTTCAATACGTTTCTTTACATCTTAAGTTTGGATCGAATTAAGATTTGTTATAAATAAATATATTTAAAACTATTGTTGCTTTTAATATCTCAGTATTATTATTATTCAGAATATGAAACCCATTCATATGGAACAAGCATACCAAAGTGGCCACAATTTATTTTCACTGTTATTATTATTTATTCATTTTTGGTCTATCACAATCCTCCAACCCGACTGGGTGGTATTTATAGTGGGGGGGGGGGGGGGGGTGGGGGGGGGGGGGGGGGTTATTCTGGGTTGCATCCTTGTTATGGCCTTTAAGAGAGGTCCGTTTTAGGTTCGATATTATGATAAACAAAAAGAATTCAACACCAACAGTTGAAACTGGGGATACGAATATAGAAAGAAACACTAACAGAACAAAGGTTTATTTACAAGCTTACTAACAAAGATAAATGCAATTGGTATCTCCTATTTACATAAAAAGGTAAAATCTTCCAATGGGTGAACTAGGGGAACAGTGAGGTAATTCAGATACTTGCTGACCAGTTTTGAGACTCGAAACAATGGCTTCACAAAAGGAGAACTGCGATTGCCGACGTCTTATTGCAGAAAATAATGTCTATTCTTGATACTTGAAGGGCAGGAACTCCCCAAAACCTCTAGCAGAACGTCTCTTCTCTGAAGCCTCGCTCAACGTCGAAATAACTCGGTCGTCCACTCCTGAAGACGACTTGACCAGAATTCAACCAACTCTCGAGCGACTTTTCCTTTGATCCTTAGTCCTGGTTCCTTCTTCTCTTATCCCTCTCTGACGATCTCTGCTGCTGATCTCACTGATAATCTGATTTGTGGCTCTTACTGAGGATCTCTCTGTGTGACTAACTGATGATCTGCCTTCTCCTACTTCGTCCGTCGTATTTATACGGCATTCTGGGGGCGGGGTCTACGGCGAGCGTCACAGACTCCCGAGATTACCGGAATGATTTAGAAGTTTCTCGATGAAGTATTGCATCAGAAGTCGCGGCGTTTCTCAAGCCACTTCGGCACCTGTCAAGTTCCACAAAGCTCCTGCCGATTCTAGAACCATCATGAGAACAGGAGCTTCCAACACACGCGCGAAAGCATCCGTGCTGCAGAACTTCTCGGAGATGCGTTTTTTTTTCCTTTATCTTTCTTTGCTATGAAGCAATTACCGTTACACGTCCCCCCAAAAAGAAAAAAAATTAAATCAACTGATTTTTTTTTTTCTAAAGAGAAACAAGAATTAAAAAACAGGGGAACAATTCAGCATAAAGCTGTTATCCAGTCAAACACGCACGCTCCTCCACTCACACACTCACTCGTGCGATAACAGAAAACGGTTTTAGGCTACTCATTCTGAGAAATCTCTAGAGAGGCTATCAGCTAATACATTATCCTTTCCCCTTATATGAACTATCTTCAGGTTATAGTCTTGTAATTCTAAACTCCAATGCATTAGGCGTTTATTCTTGTTCCTAAACCTCTCCAAATAAACTAACGGATTATGATCAGTATACACAGTTAAAACAGAACCACTACATGCGTAAATCTCAAAGTGTTGCAAGGCTGTAACTAAACCAAACAATTCCTTTTCAATAGTGGAATAGTTCTGTTACGTTTTATTCAGTTTCTTTGAATAATAGGCAACTGGGAGTTTCACTCCATTCACTTCTTGTAACAAAACCCCTCCTACGCCAATATCACTGGCATCGATCGCTAAATTGAATTCCTTATCAAATTCGGGTAATAATAGAACTGGCTCGTGAATCATTATAACCTTTAACTTGTTGAAGGCATCCACACACGCGACATCAAATACAAAACTGCGTCGTTTCTTAAACAGATTAGTTATGGGAGCATTTATTTCCGAGAAATTTGGTACGAATCTACGGAAATACGAAACCATTCCGAGAAATCTTATGGCCTGTTTTTTAGTTGTTGGGATCGGCAAATTCACGATAGCTTCTATGTTCCGATCCTTTGGACAGATTTTACCAAGACCTACCTTATGTACTAGATAAGAAATAGAGGCTTTCCCAAATTCTCATTTCCTTAGATTAAGAACGAGATTCGCTTTAGTAAGGGCCTCCAAGACTCTTGCCAAAGTCCTTACATGATCCTCCCAAGTCTCTGAAAATATCACAAGATCATCTAAGTACACGACACAGTTGTTGATGCCATTTAAAACTTTATTCATTAACCTTTGGAAGGCACTGGCTGCGTTCTTCAAGTCAAAAGCCATAACATTGGGCTCGAAACTACCAAATGGCGTTATAAAGGCGGAAATTTTCCGGGCTCGTTTACTTAAAGGTACTTGCCAATAACCTTTAGCCAAGTCAAGCTTCGATATGAACTTAGAATTTCCGATTCTATCTAAGCAATCGTCAATCCTGGGTAAGGGAAAATTACTTTGCTTCGTTACACTGTTTAACTTCCGGAAATCAATGCACGATCTTCCTTTTTCACCAGAACTACCGGGGAACTCCATTCACTCTCGCTAAGTACTATCAAATCATTATTTAGCATGTAACTAATTTCCTTCCTCACAGATTCTGCCTTTTCTGGGTTCAGACGATATGGACTTTGCCTAATGGGTTTCGTGTCCTGCAACTCAATATCATGTTCTAAAACATTGGTTAGGCCTAGTTTGTCACTAATAGTTTCAGGATAATTCACTAAAACATCACGTATTTCTCTCACCTTTTCTTCTTCTAAACCCTGATTAAAAACTTCGGAATTCTTAAGAACCTCGGAGTTTTTCTCAAAACTAATTTCTTTCTGGTACACCGTCACTACGTTATATTTCTTGAGCAAATTTACATGCAGCCAATTTGCTCTACATTTACCCATATCTATTAAATCATTCAGATTCCCCCTCTTCTCTAAAACTGAAAAAGGACCTTCGAACTTAAACGATAAAGAGGGACCTTCTTTCTGGACTAATACTAAAACTTTATCTCCTACACAGAGATGTGTCTCTTTCGCTCTAAGATCATGTTTTCGTCTAGTTTCCCTTGACCAGGGTTGCCGCAAAGTCCGCATATCACCGAGAAACTATAGCTCCACACCGGGAGGTGTAGTGTTAATTTCCACTTCCTAGCATACTTATATCGAAACTTATTCTGTTATAATCAGTTGAATCACTTCAACTAATACATATTTGCAGTTGTTTTCTCAAAATAAATAAGTAAATAAATAAATAAAGTAAAAACTCATTAAACATGGCTAAGTTTACAATAATGTAAGTCAGCCTTCACCCTGAGATTAATTCACAAATTAACCAAATTTTACTAAACTATATATATATATATATATATATATATATATATATATATATATATATATATATATATATATATATATATAATTACAAATGCAAATTGAAGATTGCTGGACCTAAAGAATGAATGCATTTTGTAACATCACGTTTGGGTTACGTCATATGCTGCTTTCAAAATCAGTTCTTAATTGACAATCGTATGACCGTATCTGATATTGGCGCGTGAACACTCAAGACCAGTGAAAATGGTTAATTTTTCAAAAGTATTAGTATTTTAAAAAATATCATATAATTTCAATCATTTTTTATAGATGGAAAGAATTTTTAAGAGCATAAATATATATGCATACCTACAGCACCAAATATGTGAAGAGTGCAGACCTCAGCTCTGCATTCAATGACTCCCCCTCGAATCTTCTTCACACTTTTGGTCGTTTCTCCTCGCTTTGGCAACACTGACCTTGACTCTCCCTCTCGTTCTCCTTCGCTAGTTGCCAAGCATCTCTTAAACTGTTTTTATAATACTCTAGATTAGTGATGTAGTCCTCACTACCTTCTTTATTCATTAAGTTACATTTTAACATTTCCAAAGGACCTTTAGCAGTGTAACCGAAAACAAGCTCAAAAGGACTAAATCCTGTAGTGTCACTCGGTGCTAACCTTAAAGTTAACAGAACGAATGGTAACTTTTCTTCCCAGTCGTGTTCGAAATTCTTACACAATTTCCGTAACCAACTCTTTAATGTTTGATGAAATCTCTCCACAATGCCTTGTGATTCGGGATGATGAGGTGTGGAAGTTACGAGTTTGATGCCTAACTCTTTCATTCTATCCTTGAAATATTTGGATACAAAATTACTACCATTTTCACTCTGTATAGTACGAGGCAGACCAAACTTAGAAAAATAATTTAACAATTATTTAACTAGAGTCCTCATGTTGCCGCTTCTTATGGGTACCGCCTCAAGATAGCGAGTTAGTCTATCAATGATTGTCAACAGATATATATCCCCTCCCTTACTTCTAGGAATAGGTCCAACCATATCGATAACTACATTCTCAAAAGGTTCACCTACCAAAGGAATATTACACAACGGAGCTCTGGGGATTACTTGATTCGGTTTCCCGGCAATTTGGCATTCATGACAGCTTAAAACATACCTCTTTACATCATTTTTCATTTTAAGCCAAAAGTACGTCCTACTAATACACTTGAAAGTTTTATTTACTCCCAAATGTCCTTGCACATTGTGTGCTAACTTCAAAACTAGCTCACAAAGCTTCCTAGGAACCACTAATTGTTTGGTGATTTCCCCTTTACTACCTGACTTCGGTCGAACATCATGGAGATCATCATCCAGCTCACATTCAAAAATTCGGGTTAGTGTCTCATCCTCTCTCTGCAACTTGACTAGCTCATCCTTATCCAAAATGTTAGAGCCTAATTCCTCACCGTAACTAGTACTAGATACTGGTACATCTACTACGTTACTCTCGACAGCTACACCTTCCATTTGGCTATCACTGTCAACGATAGAATTAGGTCTCTCAGCCACACTCATGCCAAGATCAACCTCGCTACCTCTATCACACTCGTTCGAATCCACGAACTTACTCACGTTTGAATCCACGAACTCACTCTCGTTCGAATCCACGAACAAATTATGACCGTAGTCTATGTCTGCATCTAAACCCGACCTAGTTACTACCATTTCAGGCACTGGAATATCCCTCACAACAGGATTCACATTCTTGGATTAAACTAAGTCATTACCGACAATATTGTCAACGCCATCAACAGGCAAACTGTCAACTACTGCAAGTTTTTCTCCTGACACTACCTGACTTTCTAAGCTCAACTTCAACAAAGGACAAAGTACACAAGTGTTAGGAAATCCACCTAACATAATTTTCTCTTCCATATTGATTTCTGCCCTGTTCGGCACACTCTCTCTCCTAATCAGTGAGACAGCAGCTCCTGTGTTTCGAAGCAAGACCACTTCTCTCGAACACACTCCTCCAAGAGAGGAAACTACACCTTCTGACAGAAATTCACCAAAAATTTTCCTAGTTTCTCTCATCACATCATTCCTACTTGACGAAAGGTTAACTAGAGACACTAGTTTCTTGCTGTCCTTCCTTTCCACTGCACAATTTCTTGCTTGTCCTCTATATAAAGCTTAATCTCAGGGAATACGTTATCTTTGAAGTTTTCTAACAACACTAAGTTCTTCAAACTATCAAAATCATCAACTTTAGCAGAAGTTAACCAATCAAAAGCAGCCTTTCTAACTTCTTACCATATTCTACATACGTAATATTCTCATCCTTTCTCAAATTTCTAAATTTCTTACGGTACGCCTCCGGTACTAACCTGTACACGCTAAGAACAGTTTCTTTCACAATATCATAATTATCACATTCCTCCTTAGATATGCAACTATACACAGTAAGCGCCCTACAACTCAAAACTGACTGTAAATATAAAGTCTACATTTCTTTAGGAGAACCTACTCTTTCCATTAACTTCTCAAAACACATGAAATATTTCGTTACATCTTCATCATTACTTTGGTACTAATTTCAGCACTGATCTTATGCCTAACGTATCAGCTTCGTTTTCGTTCTCTCCTGTCCAACCGTTACGAGTACTTTCCCTTAACCGAGCAATTTCCAACTCATGCATACGCTCCTTCTCTCTCTCTTCCTGCTCGTGCATACGTACCTTTTCTCTTTCTTCCTGCTCATGCATACGTACCCTTTCTCTTTCTTCCTGCTCATGCATACGCTCCTTCTCTCTCTCTTTCTGCTGCATTACCAACATTTCTCTCTCTTGCTGCATTTTCAGTACTTCTCTCACTTGCTGCACTTCCCTCTCAGCTGCTCTTTCCTCTCTCTCAGCGGCTCTTTCATCTCTCTCATACTTCTCTCTTTCTTTCTTTTCAACATACTCACGGAGATAATTCTCCTCTAGACCCAGGAGCTTACCTGACTCAATAAACTCTTTTACCATCTCACTCATTCTGGCTCTTTCTATATTCTCCCTGTTTCAAACTGTTAGTGCTATTCTAAGCAAGGTCGCCACAATGTTACGGCCTCTGAGAGAGGTCCGTTTCAGGTTTGATATTATGATAAACAAAAAGAATTCAACCCCAACAGTTGAAACTGGGGATACGAATATAGAAAGAAACACTAACAGAACAAAGGTTTATTTACAAGCTTACTAACAAAGATAAATGCAGAATGGTATCTCCTATTTACATAAGAAGGTAAAATCTTACAATGCGTGAACTAGGGGAACAGTGAGGTAATTCAAATACATGCTGGCCAGTTTTGTGACTCGAAACGATGGCTTCACAAAAGGAGAACTGTGGTTGCCGACGTCTTCTTGACTCCATATTGCAGAAAATAATGTCTATTTTTGATACTTGAAGGGCAGGAACTCCCCAAAACCTCTAGCAGAACGTCTCTCCTCTGAAGTCTCACTCAACGTCAAAATAACTCGGTCATCCCCTCCTGAAGACGACTTGACAAGAATTCAACCAACTCTCGAGCGACATTTCATCTGATCCTTCGTCCTGGTTTCTTCTCTTATCTCTCTCTGACGATCTCTGCTGCTGATCTCTCAGTGATAATCTGATCTGTGGCTCTTACTGAGGATCTCTCTGTGTGACTAACTGATGATCTGCCTTCTCCTACTTCGTCCGTCGTATTTATACGGCATTCTGGGGGCTGGGGCCTACGGCGAGCGTCACAGACTCCAGAGATTACTGGAACGATTTAGAAGTTTCTCGACGAAGTATTGCATCAGAAGTCGCTGCGTTTCTCACGACATTTCGGCGCCTGTCAAGTTCCACAAAACTCCTGCTGATTCTAGAACCATCATGAGAACAGGAGCTTCTAACACACGCGTGAAAGCATCCGTGCTGCAGAACTTCTCGAAGATGCGTTTTTTTTTTGTCCTTTATCTTTCTTTGCTATGAAGCAATTACCGTTACAATCCTGCCTCCTTAGGAGTCCATCACTTTTCTCACTATATGTTTGTTGTTTCCATGAGCAAACTTTTCTACATGAGTCCTGAGCTACTTCAGCATCTAGTTTTTCCAGGTTCCTTTTCCTTTTCAGGGACCCTGGGATCGTGCCTCCTAGTGTCCCTGGGTATATAATTACCATTGGCATGTCCCATATCCTTCTTATTTATATTTTCAAGTCTTGATACCTATCGATTTTTTCCCTTTCTTTTCAACTCTGGTGTCCCATGGTATTGTGACATCAATGTATCATCCTATCTGTTCTGATACCATAGTCCCAGAGGATCTTTGCCTGATCGTTTTCTATCACTCCTTCAGGTTGGTGCTTGTACCACTTATTACTGCAAGGTAGCTGGTGTTTCTTACACAGGCTCTAGCAGAGTACTTTTGCCACTGAATCATGTCTCTTTTTGACTGGTTCCGTGCAAGTGCAAGACATTCGCTTGCTATGTGGTTTATTATTATTATTATTATTATTATTATTATTATTATTATTATTATTATTATTATTATTATTATTATTATTATTATTATTATTACATTCAAGCTTCCAAAGAATATTATGGCACTCGTTCGAAAGAAGTAACAGAGGTAGTTGAAAATACAGAAAGAGAGATCAGGTATGAAAAAAAAAAGACACAATGTCCAGCAGTACCTCAACACTTAATCTGACATCGTAGGAGTCCCGAAATCAAACCGAGCAATATATTAACACCTCGTTGTGAAATTCATGTCCCATTAAAGACAGGTCTCATGGCTCAGTGCCATCTGCCAGGTGATGCATATTGCCAATTACTCTTGGCACTACGAGTTTGATTAAATCCACGATCATCGTTGCATATGAGATGTCTTTGTGTTGTGACAAGATCCTTTGATTGGCGTGTTTTATTGATTCTCTCTCTCTCTCTCTCTCTCTCTCTCTCTCTCTCTCTCCTCTCTCTCTCTCTCTCTCTCTCTAGTCTATTCATGTACCCTTTGGCGGGCTTGTTTCATGTGAATAGGTTTCATCTTCTGAATAAAGTAATAATAATAATAATAATAATAATAATAATAATAATAATAATAATAATAATAATAATAATAATAATAATAATATTCTTCGAAAGTTTGAATTTCAAGTCAGTGGTCCCTGTGGGTGCCTTGTTCCAATAGGTTTCATCCTCTGAATAAATGGATAAGTATCAAGATCTGAAAATAGTAATAAGAAGGATATGGGATATGCCAGTGGAAATCGTACCCATAATCATAGGAGCACTAGGCACGATCCCAAGATCCCTGAAAAGGAATCTAGAAAAACTAGAGGCTGAAGTAGCTCCCGGCCTCATGCAGAAGAGTGTGATCCTAGAAACGGCACACATAGTAAGAAAAGCGATGGACTCCGAAGGAGTCAGGATGCAACCCGGAACCCCACACTATAAATACCACCCAGTCGAATTGGAGGACTGTGATAGAGCAAAAAAAAATATATATAATAATAATAATAATATACTTAAGAAGCAGACCCCCTCTCAAGCATACTTTATTAAAAGTAATGGCTACTTCAGCAGCGTTACACTTGTAGAGATTCTTCTCTATTTAGCGAATAGCGGCTTTTTCCATGCTACTTAAACAGGCTAGTAGAGCGCCTATAGAGGTCATGGTAATATACAGGGTCAAAATATGTGTATATATTTGAATTTTACAGATAAACTATGATACCATAGTCATCAAAGTCATTAACGATTCTCTCTCTCTCTCTCTTCTCTCTCTCTCTCTCTTAAAGCGAGCTTTCGTCTGGAGCTGCCAGACATCCTCGGGCTGGGAAGCTGAGGGTGGACTGATCTTGGTGCGTTGTTTTGTTGTTGGAGATTAAGCCAGCCTTGTACTGGCACGGGCTCTTGCTCCTAGAGCATGCCGTAACTGGAATATCTGTAAAGATACAAAAACAGTGCTTTGGCGGTTAGTTGTAGAAAGGAGATAGGGTGACAGGCAGGATTGCAACCCCTTTTGAACCTTACGGTACCCATCAGTAGGAGAGAAAATTTTATAGCAGTGAGACTTAGCCTAGCTGAAAAGTGCTGAGTAGGAAGAAGGAAGCGAATTTTAGTTTGAGGGAAAGGAGGTGTATAAATAAAAAAAAATAAAAAAAGGGGGAGCTACCTATAAACATTTTAGGCACAATATATACACATGTGTGTAGCATCTGAAAATATTGCAATATATATCAAACCAACATTAAGCAAGTATTATAGTATATATACATGTTCATGCATACTCACTCTTATACATATCCTCCCAAAGATGTTTATGACTCCCATTGCAGACAGTGAAGTAGAGGGTTTGTGCATTGTGTAGATTTTATTGGTTTTATGCTTGCAAGACAATAGGAGATTCCCATGAGTCTATGGAGAAATGCCGTGTCATTCGTCTTTTTAATTGGGAGGTGGGTGAGACATTAGGAGATTCCCATGTGTCCCTATGTTATTTAGGATGTGTCTGGTGATCTGTGCAAGTGTCAGCTCAATTTCAGTTAGGTTCGACATGAGAGACTGTGTCTCTGGGCAGCCTAGTAGGTAGTGTTCGAGGGGCTGGATTGCCTCTCGGTCACAGTGCTGACATAACCTGCCCTCATTACCTATCATTTGCCAGTTGCACAGGTATCCTAGCCTTAATCTGTGTGTGATGACTGAGAGTTTTCTAGTGGTTGTTTTGTGATGTCATGCAGCGTTAGATTTGTGACATCCACATACCACTTGGACGTTCGTGAATCTTGTAGATAGTGACGTTGTACTTCACTCTCTTCTTGGAGTTTGGCATAACTTTTAGCCATTTCCTTTAGGTGTGTTATGGATGGTTGCACTTTTATGCTTACTGTACTGCAGCTGAGGGCACTTTTGGTAAGAATGTCAGCTTCTTCATTTCCCAGGATTCCCACATGGCTGGGTACCCAGTTTAGTGTGACTCTCCTGCCAGCAGCTTGATGTGACTTGACCACTGATTTTATGGTTGTTATCAGTGTCACATTTTCTTTGGGATTTGTTGCTTTGATTGCGAGTATTGCTCCTTTGGTGTCAATATGCATTGTTGTGTGTCCTTTTAAATTGGATTTTTCTAAGGCTTTTAAGATTGCCATTAGTTCCACTTGTAGTATGGAGGCATTGTTGGATAGCCTCCAGCTTCCTTTGAAGTCTTGGGCAGCCACTGCTGCTGCAGTTGCTGGAGCTTCTGGATCAACTGAGCCATCTGTATAATATATGTTTTCAGCTGCTGTATTCCTGATTGCTTCTTCTGCTGCAGTTTTCTTCTGTGCTGCTGTGCACAGTGCTTTGTTTGCCGGTAGTATTGTGAAGTTATACCGGATTGGGTCTTCGACCCAGGGAGGGGATTTTTGGTAACCCTCAGGTGGGACATCCTTCGTTATGTGTTTCACTGTGTCCTGTATACCCAGTTCTCTCAGTGTTTGGAGTATTCTGCCCGCATAGGTTTTGGGCGGGTCTAGCTCTTCATGCAGGTTTATACACGCTTGCATTTTGTTTTTGTGTGGTCCATTTCTGTCGTTTCTGATGGTTTTGCACAGAATGGCAATAATTCTTTGGCCTATCCTGTGCTTGAGAGACTGTAGTTGTCTCTGCCATCAAGAGACAAATTCTTGTCCACATTGGGGCTCCAAGAATAAGTCTCATTGCATTATTTTGGATGACTTCCAGCCTCTGCTGTTGATCCTTTCTGAGACTTGTCAGGACTGGTGCTGGATATTCTAATTGTGCTCTGAAGGTTTGTATGTAGAACCTCCTGAGCAGATGGTATGTTGCACCTTCTTGTAGTGATGTGATTCTCTTTAGGGCATTAAGCCCTATTTTTGTTTGGGCTTGGAGGAGCTGTATTTCCTTCTCAGGAGATAGTGAATCTACAATGCAGACTCCCAGATATGTGTAGCTATCAACCCAGTCTATGACGTCTCATTTCAGTAAAAGGTTGGGTGGATTTTGATCATGTTTAATTGCCATGGCTTTTGTTGATTTTGAGTCCCAGTTGTGTGCACTTGTCCTCAAGTTTTTGCAAGGCTTCTTGCATCTTTGGAGTTGTCTTTGAGGGCCAGAGCTGACGATGCAAACATCGTCAGCATATATGAATACCTCTACTCCTTGTGGTAGCTCGAGACAGGCTACATTTTCCATAAGGACATTGGATAGGAAGGGGCTTAGAATGCCCCCCTGTGGAGTGTCTTGCATGTATCCTTTTGTCCATGTAAGCAGGTTGCCTTTGATCCTCTTTCGGACTATGGAGGAGAGGATGGTTGCTGCATTGGCCAATTCATATGCTTTTTCTAGATCTAAGAAGACCACTATGGATTTTCTGCCATTTATGGCACTTAGCACATCCGTGAGGCACTCATGGGTGCCTACTCCTTCCCTATAGGCATAGAGCCTATGGTGTAGGGGCCCTGCTTTCCATAGTAGTCTGTTTAGAACCATTCTTTCTGCAACCTTTTCAGTGCAGCTAATGAGGGATATTGGCCTTTATGCGCCTTCCTCTTTTGCTTTGGTATTGGTTGTGTGTCTTGCTGTTGCCATTTCTTTGGCCTGGTGTGCTCTGCATATGTCCTGTTTACCAGGAGTAGATATACCTGTTTGGCAGGG
>NC_061091.1:80544047-80561214 GCF_015104395.2 Macrobrachium nipponense | reverse complement strand
TACCTGTTTGGCAGGGTCTCCCATGTGTCTCAGCATGCTGTAAGTGATTGCATCTGCTTCAGGGGTTGTGTCGCTTTTCCCCTTGCTGAGTGCACTGTTTAGTTCTTCCATAGTGAAGGGTGTGTTTGTGTCATCAGGTGTGTTGCAGGCAGTATTGATTTCTCTCCACCTTGCTGGGGAAATTTCATTTATTTTTTCTCGTGTTGTTTGGGGAAGGTTGTGGAATTTTGTCCTTTCTGCGAAGTTTCTGGCTATATTGTCCGCTTCTTCTTGTGGGTTGGGCTGGATGCTTTGCCCTGTTCTTCTTTCCCCTGCAATTTTTTGCAAGGAATCTCCAGATCTGGGTTACTGGAGTTTGTCTGCTGATGTTTGCACACCAATCATACCATGCATGTTGTTTGATTTCTTTTGTCTCTTCAGTTGCGTGGGCTATTACCTCTCTGAGAAGTTTGTGCATCTCGCCAGATGGTTCCCGTCTGAAGAGTTTCTGAACTCTGTTGACTCGCATTGAGTTCTTTGACTCTTTCACAGTAGTACCAAGCATCTTTGTGATCGATCTTGAATTGTTTGATCTTTGGCATGGACCTGTTTGCCTCTCTGAGTTTACTGATGAACTCTTCATAGAAGAGTTCTATGTCGTTTGCTGGGTTTTCAAGGTAGTCCCTCACCCATCTCGTCATTGTGGCTTCGAATGTAACCCAGCTTGCAAACTTGGGGTTCCATCTCTCTGGTGGTGGTGGTATGGGGGGCAGCTTTTAGAGCTGTAGGCCAATCTCAATGGCTATGTGGTCGCTTGTGAGGGTCTCATCCAGCTTCCATGTTGCTTGCTCCTATAGGGCTGAGTTTGTGAAGGTAAGATCTAGTCTTCCTCCTTTTAGGTGAGTTGGCTCTCCACTGTTTAGTAGGCACACCTCTGGGAATTCACATGATAACTGGTGTAGATGTCTCCCAGTTGTGTTTGTTTGTTGTGTAGAGTTCAGGCTTGGGTGATGTGCGTTGAAGTCCCCCCCAATTAGTGTGTTTTCTTGTGTCGCTGCACTGAAGAGTGCTTCCCCTTCAAATGTGTTGTCCTGAGCCCTGTATATGTTGTGTACTGTCAGTGTTGTGTTTGCAAGTGTGAGTTCTACATCATCTCCGCAAGGGATGTTGTCTACCTTCTTTGACGGGATTGTGTTTTTAACCAGGGTGATTAACCCTCTTTTAGTGTCTGTGTATGGTGTTTTATATACTTTGTACCCTTTAAATGAGAATTTGGCGTTTTCCCTTGCTAGTGTTTCTTGTAACATTATGATGTCATAGTTATTTGTTTGTGTGTGTGCTTGCAGGAATGCATATTTATTGTTTGCACTTAGTATGTTCCACTGGAGGATTTTTATAGTGTCTGTGTCTCTGCTATCATTTGTTCTGATTGTGTTGTTGTTTCCTAACTCGTCATTTGCACTTGATGTGCCTTGACTACCAACACTGTGGTTGGCCCTGGCAATGGAGATGTACCTGGTACTGTTACTTGGGATGAAACTGACACCGAGTGTATTTGTAGTGCTATTTGCACTGTTGTTATTTAATTGTGTAGGCATGGTGATGCAAAAAGTCCTCTGGACGTTCTTATGCACTTATCAACCACTTCTTTAGCTATTTCCTCTGAGAAGTTTGACCCTGTTAGTTCTGCAAACTTGAATAACATTTGCACTAGGAGATTTGTGAGGTCTTGAGTCTGTGCAATGTATTTATCATGTTTTAGTTCTGGGCGAACTTCAAACCTGTTAATTTGTGGGGTAGTAGGAGGAAGGGAGACTGGGTTATATGCCTTTGGGGAGCCAGGAACAGTGGAGCTTGTTTTGGGATTTGGAGTGAGGAGGACAGGTCGGGTTTCGGGAACAGGAGAGGTTAAGATGTATGTGTTTGTCAGCTTGGCCGATTCTGAGAAACTGATTTTTCTTCTTGTGTTTGTTATTTGTTTCTTTGGCGTGCATTGGTCTGGGTGTGGTTTGGGGTGTGTTTTGTTTTCTTTTTTCTGAGGTTGAGGCTGATTTTGTGTTCTGTTGGGTCTAAGCCCTCCAGCTGCAGCAGCATAGGACTGTGTCTTATGCTGGGGGTGTGTCTGTGTGTTTTTGGGAGCTTGTTGAGGCCCCCTAACTGCAGCAGCATAGGACCTTGATCCCTGCTGGGTAGTGGGAGCTGCTGTTGTCTGTTGGAGTCTGGTGTTTTGTGTGTGTGCGTGTCCAGGGAGTCTTCGAGGTGCGATTCCTTTTAGTGTGTCGATTTTTTGTAGCCTTATCGGGCATTTTCTGTTCCACGCATGGTGGTTTCCCTTGCATGCGGGGCATCTGGCATTTGTTTTTTTTCCAGCTTTGATCTTATCCATGCAGAGTTTTGTGGGATGTCTCACACTACATACACCACAAATGGCTTTGGCGGTGCAGGCACTCTATGGTGTCCATACCTCTGACAGTTAAAACATCTCAGAGGTTCTGGTGTGGAGTCCATGGTGTGGAAGGAGCCCCACATGCCAAGATTCAGTGACTTTGGCTGAGTTCCTTTCCACTCAACTAGGACTTTGCGGGTTGGCTGGGGGTTGAGTCCTTTAGTGTGGCTTCTCTCTGCTTTGACCACTCTAGGATTTTCCAGAATAACCCTGGTGTCAAATTGCAGAAGGTAGTGGCATAATATAAACTTGCAGGGTTTGTCCTCAGGATTGAGGTATCTGAAGCTGGCAGGGTTGTTTTTCATATACTCATTGGTATTTTCATTTGAAGGTATTACAAACAGTTTCCCCCTGGTAGTGGGTCTTACCTTGAGCAACTTACCTCTCCTTTCAAGGTCCTTGACAAACTCATAGGCACTGGTTCCTGTTGGAGGAGTTATTAGGTACTTTCCATGTGAGGGTGAAGGTGCTGCTGGTGGTCCTTGCTGCTTCCTTTTGCTCCTGGTGACGACCTGGAAACCATCATTCATGTCCATGGCAGGGGAGTTTACCGTGTCTTCTTGAGTGGCCGTGGTAGTTCCTTTGGAGGAGGAGGTGGAGGAGTCTAATCTTGGCTTACTGCCTCTGGTGCATCTGAAAAGGAGGAGGAAGAAGACGTCTGTTTCCGGTTCTCAGGTGCCTCTGCAGTGTTGGGTGTGGGCTGGGTTACAGGGTCCATGGCTGCATTCGTCAATCTGTGAGGGAAGAGAGAGAGAGAGAGAGAGAGAGAGAGAGAGAGAGAGAGAGAGAGAGAGAGAGCGAGAGAGAGAGAGAGAGAGAGTGTGTGTATGTATGTTATATTTTTTTTTACTTTTGCCTGAAGGGCCTAAACCTGGTTTATGAGAGACACCAACCTATCGTCCCTGTGCTACTTGCAATAAAGGATTGCGAGAGTAGAAAGTTTTTGCCCCTTTGACCCTGCTTCAATCGGAGTTTTCAGACCCCAACGGCTACCGAATTTTAGGCAGGAGAGACTGTTAGTAAATGAAAATTATTTGAGAGAACAGAGATGTCATGTGAAAATTTTCTTATAATATTGAGAGAGCTCTCTCAGAATTATAATTCTCGGTGTCGTCATCAACCGTCGAAAGTTCCGCCGAAAATCGCTGGAAAACTCGCCGCCATCATCGACAGGGATGGCGCTATCGCTCGCTGCCGCTCGCGTTTCCCAGAGAAGGTCTCGGAAGAGATGTTACTGCTATGGAGGCCAAGCAGCAACTCGACTTGGTGCGGTGTCCATCCTCGTTATATCTGTGGTTGACAGCAGGGGTCTGCCCCATGCTTTCTCCTATTGGCTGGTGACGGTGAGTCTTTGTTTTCATTGGTTGCCTGAGCCAGGTCTCAAGCCACTTTCTTTGAGCCGATGGTTGTGTTGCCTCATATCCTGCAGCCGCCTGGACCTCCTAAGCAGCGCTGTAACGTTGATGGGCGTTGCGCTACGCTGTGGGACATCATGGCTACTTTGATTAACATCGGCTGCAGGAGTACCTCGTTCGGGGGATTTGTCTTCCATAGAGTTGCCATGATCGGTGGTGTCATTGTTGGTGGCAGGTCTTCTCATACTAGTAGGGAGGAGAAATTCTTCCTGCGTCGTATTCAGTGTAGGTTTTATTTGCTGGATGAGGAGCGCCTCCAGCAGGAGCAACCAACAGGCATCAGGGGCCTTCTGGATGATCTTCGTGTTCTCGATGATGACATTCCGGGAGATGGCCTCCTGATGTTTGGTGGGGGCGTGATTCTTTATAGCCCCCTCTTGAGCATGACACGAGTCTCTTCAACAGTCGCATGGTAGTCATACCTACGTAGGCGCCGCTGCATTCGCGGACTGGGCATGTATACTGGTACACTACATGCGTCTGCTTCATGGGTTCTCGTACCTGTGGAGAGGGGTTATTTTTCATAATAATGTCGTGTGTCCTCCGATTCTGGTAATATACGATTAAGTCGATATTCTTGGTGTCGTCAGTCGGGGATACATTTTCAGAAATAATTTTCTTAATGGAGTCCTCTTCTTCACAGTAATGGGAACTCATGAAGGCTTTGTAGTACAGCTTGATATTATCCTGGGGGCGGAGCTGCGGGCTCTCACTACCGTACCATTTCTCCAGGGCTGTGCAGACTTCCTTGCTGATTAATTTATTTGAGTACCCGTTATTCACAAGTACTTGGGAGGCGCTGTCAATTTCCTGGTGAGTGTCCTGCCAGGTCGAGCAGTGGGAGAGGGCCCTCCTGACGAAGGCCCTAACGGTGGTGCTTTTGAATCTGGTGGGGCACTCGCTGTCTCCGTTGAGGCAAAATCCTAAATTGGTTTTCTTTGTGTAGACTGAAATACGGAGACCGTCTTCCGTCTTGCTTACAAGGACGTCGAGGAATGGGAGCCGATCGTCGGAGCTGTGTTCGACTGTGTAATTCAGCGCACTAGACTGCTGAAATGTTTGACGGAGGGCATCTACCTCATCCTCGGCGTCGACTTGCACAAAGATGTTGTCAATATAACGTCCTTATCTGCGGGGTTGCTGCATCCTGGCGAAGACCCGTTCCTCCACGGTGCCCATATAAAAGTTAGTGAAGAGGACCCCCAGTGGGGAGCCCATCGCCACGCCGCCCCTTTCTCCACCCACCGTGGCCAGATGTTCCACCAAAAGGACAGCGTGGCAATGGGCTCCCCACTGGGGGTCCTCCTCGCTAACTTTTATATGGCCACCGTGGAGGAACGGGTCTTCGCCAGGATGCAGCAACCCCGCAGATATGGACATTATATTGACAACATCTTTGTGCAATTCAATGCCGAGGATGAGGTAGAAGCCCTCCGTCAAGCATTTCAGCAGTTTAGTGTGCTAAATTACACAGTCGAACACAGCTCCGATGATCGGCTCCCCTTCCTCGACGTCCTTGTAAGCAAGACGGAAGACGGTCTCCGTACTTCAGTCTACACAAATAAAACCAATTTAGGGTTTTGCCTCAACGGAGACAGCGAGTGCCCCGCCAGATTCAAAAGCACCACCGTTAGGCCCTTCGTCAGGAGGGCCCTCTCCCACTGCTCGACCTGGCAGGACACTCACCAGGAAATCGACAGCACCTCCCAAGTACTTGTGAATAACGGGTACTCAAATAAATTAATCAGCAAGGATGTCCGCACAGGCCTGGAGAAATGGTACGGTAGTGAAGGCCCGCAGCCCCGCCCCGAGGATAATATCAAGCTGTACTACAAAGCCTTCATGAGTTCCCATTACTGTGAAGAAGAGGACTCCATTAAGAAAATTATTTCTGAAAATGTATCCCCAACTGACGACACCAAGAATATCGACTTAATCGTATATTACCAGAATCGGAGGACACGCGACATTATTATGAAAAATAACCCCTCTCCACAGGTATGAGAACCCCTGAAGCAGACGCATGTAGTGTACCAGTATACATGCCCAGTCCGCGAATGCAGCGGCGCCTACGTAGGTATGACTACCATGCGACTGTCGAAGAGACTCTCGTGCCACGCTCAAGAGGGGGCTATAAAGAATCCCGCCTCCACCAAACATCAGGAGGCCATCTCCCGGGATGTCATCATAGAGAACACGAAGATCATCGGGAAGGCCCCTGATGCCCGTCGGTTGCGCCTGCTGGAGGCGCTCCTCATCCAGCAAATAAAACCTACACTGAATACGACGCAGGAAGAATTTCTCCTCCCTACGAGTATGAGAAGACCTGCCACCAACAATGACACCACCGATCATGACAACTCTATGGAAGACAACGCCCCCGAACGATGTTAATCAAAGTAGCCGTGACGTCCCACAGCGTAGCGCAACTCCCATCAACGTTACCGCGCCGCTTAGGAGGTCCAGGCGGTTGCAGGATATGCTGCAACGCAACCATCGGCTCGAAGAAAGTGGCTTGAGACCTGGCTCAGGCAACCAGTTGATAACAAAGACTCACCGCCACCAGCCAATAGGAGACAAGCATGGGGCAGACCCGCTGCTGTCAACCACAGATATAACGAGGACGGACATCGCACCAAGATCAGTCCACCCTCAGCTTCCCAGCCCGAGGATGTCTGGCAGCTACAGACGAAGGCTCGCTTTAAGAGAGAGAGAGAGAGAGAGAGAGAGAGAGAGAAAATCGTTAATGACTTTGATGACTATGGTATCATAGTTTATCTGTAAAATTCAAATATATACACCTATTATGAACCTCTATTTTACCATGACCTCTATAGGCGCTCTACTAGCCTGTTTAAGTAGCACGAAAAAGCCGCTATTCGCAAAATAGAGAAGAATCTTTACAAGTGTAACGCTGCTGAAGTAGCCTTACTTTTAATAAAATAATAATAATAATAATAATAATAATAATAATAATAATAATAATAATAATAATAATAATAATAATATAGTAATAAAAGACAGATGAGAAGGGAAATCCTCAAAGTGGCATCATTGCATCTCCGCTTTGATGGGGAAACTTAGAATTTTTCTCATCACTAGAGACGAGCGAGAGAGAGAGATAGTCAAGAATCGAACGAGAAAAGGAATCCTTTCTCGAAGGGTATTGCAATAAGATGACAGGACTTGGCAAGGCCTGTGAATACCAACATCTTTTGAAGTTGCTTTGATTTAGTTTATTCATTAATCTATTGATTTATTACTTTATTTATCATTTACTGATTTATCTCTTTTTTTTCAATAACTGCTATCACTTCTTCTGTATTCCTTTCGAATGAACACCATAATATTCTATGGAAGCTGGAAGAATTTCAAATCAGTGGCCCCTTTGGTGGGCTTGTTCCGTATGAATAGGGTTTTATATATATTAAAATAATAATATATAATAATAATATATATTAATAATATAATAATAACAATAATAATTAATAATAATAAAATAAAGTAATAATAAAATAATAAAATAATTAATAATTAATAATAAATCATGGCTGGGAAGAAATTTGGCCTTTGGCCAGTACAAAATCAGTAGTTTAGTTGAAACTCAATGGGTATAATTCTATATATACTATATACTATATAATATAAATAGATAGATTATATAATTATAAAGATATATATATATATTATATATTATAATATATTATATAATATATATATATATATTGTTGTTTACTATATGAGAGAGGAGAGAGAGAGAGAGAGAGAGAGAGAGAGAGAAGACGACGAGAGAGACGGACGAGAAGAGAGAGAGAGACTCCAAAATTGGTTTAATTCATAACTGCAAAAACTTTATATATATATATATATATATATATATATATATTATATATATATATATATATATATATATATATATATATATATATATATATATATAGTATGTGTATATATATATATATATATATATATATATATATATATATATATATATATATATATATATATATATAGAGAGAGAGAGAGAGAGAGAGAAAGTTATTGTTTATGGATTTTTTCCAAAAAATATCCTATCCCCTTAAGTCCACTCTCTCTCTCTCTCTCTCTCTCTCTCTCTCTCTCTCTCTCTCTCTCTCTCGCGTATTCTCGTGTCCACAGTGACCTATTAACGCGAGGTGCACTGTATGCATCGCTTGCCAGCGTCCGTTCCATAGGCCCCTATCTGCAACCTATTTCATTCCCCTTACTATACCTCCATTCATATTCTCCCTCCCTCGTTTCATATCGCAGCTGCAAAAGTCTTGTTGGTTTTCTGCAAAAGAAAACTATAGTGATGGGTTTGTCTGTCTGACTGTCGACATTTTTTATGTCCACTCTCAGATCTTAAAAACTACCGAGGATAGAGGGCTGCAACTTGATATGCTGGTCATCCACCCAACCAGCGCCAACCACACCAAATTACGGCCCACTAGCATCAGTAGGTTTTGTTTTATTTATGGTTAAAATTGCTCACAATCGTGCGTCTGGACCGTGGTTAAAGTTTCACGTGCATCCGCGGCTCGTACAACATTTATACCACCGCGAGATAGATCTATTTTGGGTGGCCTTGTTTATACACAGTACAGAAAAGTAGATTTTTACCTTTTTTTTCTCTTTTGTTGCACCTTCCAGACCTTATTCAACGGTCCCCAAGGGTGTTCCCCCCCGCCCCAACCCAAACCCAGCTCTTGCTACACCATTGTCGTGAATACTATCATTACATCCCATTCTATCCTCCAAATACGTCGACGTTATTATCTACACGAATTAAAATCGTCAAAATATTATTATTATCCCAGGATCGAATTACCAACGAGATTGGACGTTAATTAACTGGCTGGTGGCAATTTCATAGCGGACTGAAGGTTATATAATCATTTGAATACCTTTTCGCTTTTGGCCTAATAAACCTACTGTCCGTCAGGTCGTGTTTGCTATAATAAACAACGCCGAGGATTATGGGAGCTGCTGTGATGATGACAACCCCTCGTCTGATGTGCTCTTGTTGCCCGCAAGTTGATGACAGATTAGTTTTGACAGTTCTACGGTTTCGTCAAACGGTATTATTCTGCAAAAAAAAAAAATATATATATATTTTTATTGATGGAAAAGTGTGATGGAAAGATGTAATTGTTCTGTAGTTAACCGATAAAGAGAGAGAGAGAGAGAGAGAGAGAGAGAGAGAGAGAGAGAGAGAGAAAGTTTAGGTAACTAAGGCGAGAGAGAGAGGGGGGGGGGGGGGAATTGATGTCACCAATTAGAGAGAGAGAGAGAGAGAGCCGAGAGAGAGAGAGAGAGAGAGTTTTGCTTTACTTATGTATGAAAACGTCACGATATGAAGACCTGTTTTACCTAAGAGAGAGAGAGAGAGAGAGAGAGAGAGAGAGAGAGAGAGAGAGAGAGAGAGAGAGAGAGAGAGAGAGAGAGTCAGTCAGGAATTAGAGTTTTACTTTACCTGATATGAAGTATGTTCACGATATGAAGACCTGTTTCACCTACGAGAGAGAGAGAGAGAGAGAGAGAGAGAGAGAGAGAGAGAGAGAGAGAGAGAGAGAGAGAGAGAGTCAGTCAGGAATAGTTTAGCTTTACCTATGTATAAAAATGTCACGATATGAAGACTTGTTCCACCTACGAGAGAGTGTTACGGCCTCTGAGAGAGGTCCGCTTCAGGTTCGATATGAAATAAAAAAAAATTTCAACACCAACAGTTGAAACTGGGGATACGAATATAGAAAGAAACACTAACACGACAAAGGTTTATTTACAAGCTTACTAACAAAGGTAAATGCAGAATGGTATCTCCTATTTACATAAAAAGGCAAAATCTTACACTGCATGAACTGGGGGAATAGTGAGGTAATTCAAATACTTGCTGTTTAGTTTTGCGACTCGAAGCGATGGCTTCAGAAAAGGAGAACTGTGATTGCCGACGTCTTCTTGACTCCGTATTGCAGAAAATAATGTCTACTCTTGATACTTGAGGGGCAGGAACTTCCCCAAAACCCTAGAGAACGTCTCTTCTCTGAAGTCTCCCCCAACGTCGAAATAACTCGGTCGTCCACTCCTGAAGATGGTTTGACCAAGATTCGACCAAACTCTCTCGAGTGACTTTTCTTCTGATCCTTCGTCGGTTCCTTTTTCTCTTATCTCTCTCGGATGATCTCTGCTGCTGCTGATCTCTCACTGATAATCTGATCTGTGGTTCTTACTGAGGATATCTCTCTGTGACTAATTGATGATTCCCGACATTACCGGAACTTCTCCGAAGAATCTAGACGAGGTATTGCATCAGAAATCGCGGCGTTTCTCACGTCACGTCGGCACCTGACGAGTTCCACAACACTCTTGCCGATTCTAGAACCATCATGAGAACAGGCACCTCCAACACAATGCGCTAATGCCTCCTTACTGCCGAACTTCTCGTAAATGCGTTTTCCTTTCCTTTATCTTCCTTTGCTATTAAGCAATTACCTTGACAGAGAGAGAGAGACCTTACCTTACAGACCTTACAGTTCGTTCGGGTTGCCCCAGGTCCCTCAGTGTGAGGCACCTCTAATGTCTACCAGAGAGTTGCTAGTACATCTTCCGGTATATTTTGCATCTTCCAATCTTGGATGGTCTGGGATGCAGTTTAGATATTTGTCGAGCTTTATTCTTAAACACATCTACGCTCACTCATGATATATTCCTTCAGATGAGCTGGCAACGCATTGAATAGACGCTGCATATCGATGCTGGTGCGTAGTGGATTAATGTCCTGTGTGCTTTCCTTATTTTTCCTGGGTATGTTTTGGGCACTATTAATCTACCTCTGCTTGCTCTTTCTGATATTTTTAGTTCCATGATATTTTCTGTTATTCCTTCTATCTGTTTCCATGCCTGAATTATCATGTAGCGTTCTCTTCTCCTTTCTAGACTATATAATTTTTAATGATTGTAGTCTTTCCCAGTAGTCAAGGTCCTTAACTTCTTCTATTCTAGCTGTAAAGGACCTTTGTACACTCTCTATTTGTGCAATATCCTTTTGATAGTGTGGGTACCATATCATATTGCAATATTCAAGTGGACTACGAACATATGTTTTATAAAGCATAATCATGTGTTCAGCTTTTTTTGTTTGAAGTGCCGTAACAACATTCCCATTTTTGCTTTACATTTTGCCAAAAGAATTGCTATTTGATCATTGCATAACAAAATGTTTCCTATTCATCATCACACCAAGGTCCTTTAACTGCTTCCTTATTTGTGATGTCTCATTATTAGGTCCCCTATATGCATATAGCTTTCCTTCTCTGTCTCCATAATTTATTGATTCAAATTTATCAGAGTTAAATACCATCCTATTTTCCTCTGCCCAATCATATACTTTGTTAAGGTCTCTTTGTAGAGCGTTCCTATCTTCATCACAAGTAATTTCTCTACTTATTCTTGTGTCATCAGCGAAACTACTCACTACCGAATCCTTAACATTACTGTCTATGTCCTTCAATCATATAACAAACAGTATTGCAGCTACACCGTACCTTGTGGCACACCGGATATTACCTTGGTTTCATCCGATTCTCATCGTTTGCAATAACTATCTGTTTTCTGTTGTGTAAAAATTCTTTTAAACCATCTTCCTATTTTATCTACGATATTGTGTTTTCTAATTTTCTTTGCTAATATTATGGTCTACTTTGTCCAAAAGCTTTTGCAAAGTCTAGATAAACCACATCTGTTTCATTTCCGCTTTTCATATTTTTTGAATATGTTCTCACGGTGGACTAACAGTTGGGTTTGTGTACTTTTTCCGGGTACGAACCGTGTGTTCCTATATTAAACAAATTATTTTTTATTAAATGTTTCATACTATTTTTCTTCATTACCCTTTCATACACTTTCATAATATGTGATGTTAGACTCACAGGCCTATAATTACTTGCCTCAAGTCTTGATCCACTTTGAAAGTAGGGGTGATATATGCTAATTTGTGCTCATCATAAATCTTGCCTGTATCTACACTTTGTCTTAATAATATTGAAGTGGCTTTGCGAGTAAGATGAACTACTTTCTTTAACAAAATAGCTGGGATTCCATCAGGCCCTGCAGCAGCTCCATTTTTAATTTCATTAATTGCCTGCACAATATCAGCTTCATTAATTTCTATGTCAGCTAAATATTCACTATTTTCGTCCCTTACTTCTATATCATTATTTCATTATCTATTCTAGGGGTGAATCTCTTTTATATCGTTCTTTGCCAGTATGTTGCAAATTTCCTTTTTTTCATTCGTTAATCTCCCTTCAATTCTCAGAGGGCCTATTTCTATTCTTCTTTTATCATTCTTCTTCGCATATGATTATAATAGTTTGGGGTTTTGCTTGATATTTAATAGGGTTTCTTCCAATTCCCGTTTTTCATTTTCTTTTTTGATTGTATAATCTTTTGTTCTGCATTTTCTATCTTACTTTTTAGTTCTATAACTTTCCATGCATTTTTTTCTTTGCAAGACCTTTTTTCCACTTTCTGATTTTCTGGAACAAGATCCTTCTGTCTCTTGGTATGCATGAATGATGTTTACTTTTCTTCTTCGGTATATATTTATCCACTATTTTCTCTAATATTTTTATATAATATCTCCGTATTTACCCTTATGTCATCGCTTACGAAAATGTTATCCCAATCTTTGTTTAATTCTTCATTTATTTCTGACCATTTTATATTTTTACTGTAGAAGTTGTATTTCCATATCCTTCCCACTTTTTCATTTCTTGCTTATCTCTGTTTTCACTTGCTTTGGAATGAACTGTTAATTCTATGACATTATGGTCTGAAATACTTGCATAAACTATTATTTCTTAACATAATTTCACCTCGTTCACAAATACTAGGTCTAAAGTATTTTCCTTTTCTTGTTGGCAGGTGATTTATTGAATGTTGAATGTTGTATTCATAGTAGCATATCTAATAGCTTTTTCGAATTGCCTCTTATCTTCTACACTACTATTACTCTCTTTTTTATATGTATAAGTATCCACAATCTCCTATTCGTTCTTTCCATTCTACGAAAGGAAAATTGAAGTCACCAGATAGGAGAATAGTCCAGTCCTTGTGATTTCTACATATATCATCCAATTTTTCAATTATTAAGTCAAACTCTTTAGTATTAGGAGGTCTATATAATTACTATGTTCATTAATTTTTCAGATTCAAATTCTACCGCTATTAGTTCACATTCTGAGTTACTATATTTCTCATATATTTTTCCTTGTTGTTTTTTGTTTTCCCATTTCCCATATTGCGGTCCGTTCCTTGATTCCTATTTTTTTCTATCTGATCTATAAGTTTGGAACCCTTTTATTTGATCATCATTCCCAGTCTCTTGGGAATACCAGGTTTCACTTATATTCATTATATCTATTTTCTTTTCAATTTGGGTTAGTTCTTTCTAAGTACTCTATTTTTCTTTTTGAGTTACTCGTAACTAAAAAAACCCTGCGCATTCATCACTATGATGGTTTGCGTGTTTTCTCCTTCATTTAATATTGGTAGTAATAAGGATTTTCCCTTGTCTCTTTCCTGTTCTGGTATTGTTGTTCTTTTTTCATTTCCAGAAATTCTGACATTAAAAAATCCAACTTTATTTCCATCATAATTTTTGATCGTTCCTTCATCATAATATTCAGTTATGTCTAGAATCTGCATTAATTTTCTCCGTTTCTGCATATCCTCTTGCATAATAATACAGTTATTATCCATTGATAGAATTTTGGAGCTGATGCATTGAAATTTTTTGCTGACAATCTCTGATCATCATTGGTGGTTGCTTTCTCTTTTAACTGATATTCTTGATTTCTCTCTTTATTTGTTTCTTTCTTATTTTGATTTATTACTTGGTTGGTTATTTATTTGATTATGATTCATGGCTACAGGGTGCATATATTTGCATTTTTTGTCGAACTTACATCCTTTTACTTCTTTTAGGTTTTTGCATATTTTTGGATGCAGATCTCTGCAATCATCCCCATATCCATCTAGGTATGCACATTTACCATATATTTCATAGTTGTGACATACCTTAGGATGTTTGTAGTAACATCTTTCTCCAAATCTGCAATTCCCTCTTTTCAAAAGGTTGCAGATTTTGTCTTTCTTGTCTATTTTTTCCTCTTTCCCGTCATTGTGTAGATCTGGGTAGAGCCTCTTCGGGATTTGCTTTTCTGTTGCCATATCGTAATTTATTTCTTCGTAGGTATGCTGCTTTATTGCCTCATATGTAGTATCAATGAGTATCTCTGCATCCATACTTTTATCTTGTTCTTTGTTTTCCTTATTTTTTTCTGTCATTTCATTTTTGTTTACTTCTCTTCCGTTTTCCTCTCTTCTTCTTCTTCTTTCTTTCCTCCTCTTCTTTTTATCCTCAACTATTGTACATTCAATCTTGATTTAATAACATTGTCTATCCATGATAGACATGTTGAACAAAAAATTCTTGTATCTTTTCTCATATCTTGTATTACCTCAGCACACTGTGGATGGGTCGGAATGTTGCATGCGCAGCATTTCTGATTAGGTTTTGTGGATTGACTATGCTATACCAAACTTACACAGTTGCATGCTTTTGGCATTCTTTTTCCTAATGCGTCAATTAGGATTTCACAAGATTCACCTTATTCATTATTTTCTTTGTCGGAATATGTTGGTTTAATGTATATTTTCTTTATGAGTCTCTTGACCACTTGGATTTTATTTGGAACTTCTTCAATTATTTTCAAGATGTTTTCATTAGATTTGTTCCAGTTTGAAGGATTATATCCTTCTAATATATCTATGAACAATGCTTTGTATCTTTTTGGTTAGGACTGTTGCTGATTTCATAGATGAGAAATGCCAGTTCCCTTCCTGCTACCCATCATCGTATGCGAATCTGCTAAACACGCTAAATTACGCCATCTCTTCCCGCAGTTGGAACTTACTGCCATCTTGTTTCTAATTTACAGTATTACACTTGATAAACTAACTTAGAAGACGCTTTATCCTACTATTTTCACACTAATCTTATCACCGATAGTTCACGAACACTTCTAGATATTTCTCAAATTCTAGTCGTACGTTAAACTTGTGATATCTGTTGATTAATCTGATTTCACGCGGGAACGTCTCACCAAGCAAGATGGCTACTATGAGAGAGAGAGAGAGAGAGAGAGAGAGAGAGAGAGAGAGAGAGAGTCAGGAATTTGAGTTTTGCTTTAGCTATGTATGAAATGTCACGATATGAAGACTTGTTTCACCTACGAGAGAGAGAGAGAGAGAGAGAGAGAGAGAGAGAGAGAGAGAGAGAGAGAGAGAGAGAGAGAGAGAGAGAGAGAGAGAGAGAGAGAGAGAGAGAGAGTTAGGAATTAGAGTTTTGCTTTACCTATGTATGCAAATGTCCCGCTATGAAGAATTATTCTATCTACGAGAGAGAGAGAGAGAGAGAGAGAGAGAGAGAGAGAGAGAGAGAGAGAGAGAGTCTGGAATCAGTTTTACTTTATTTACTGAGATGACCACGATATGAAGACTTATTCCGTCTAACAACAGAGAGAGAGAGAGAGAGAGAGAGAGAGAGAGAGAGAGAGAGAGAGAGAGAGAGAGAGAGAGTCAGGAAATAGTTCTATCTACACGATTTGATGACTTACTCTACCTACAAGACAGACATAGGTTTCATTCCTCTACTATTTGCAAGTGGGATTGAGAGAGAGAGAGAGAGAGAGAGAGAGAGAGAGAGAGAGAGAGAGAGAGAGAGAGGAGAGAGAGATTTTATGCCAGCCCCAAATTGTAGTCACAAAAGCGGACGTAATCCTCTTAAAATGGATCAAATGCCAGTTGAAAACCAGGCTATGATCTGTGTCCTTTCATGAGTTCTATTTCCAGGTACCTGGAGGAATTATTATTTTCATCATCATTCCCATCCTAAAGGTCAGACGAAGGATATTCATTCATACAATCCTTCACCAGAGTCTCTCTCTCTCCTCTCTCTCTCTCTCTCTCTCTCTCTCTCTCTTGAAACTCTTCATGCATGAATTTCATAAAAGTTCTGTGGCTTATTTGGACAAAGGGCTGCTTACGATGTATCGTACGTTGGTGCACTGTAGGCACTGTTCAAGGGTGTTTGCAGTGTCCCTTCTGACCTTATCACCATTCATTTTTTAGCTTTTTACGTTACCTCCATTCTCACTTACTTTCCTCAATTTTGCCGTCCTGCCTGTCTTACTATCACTACCTAGTGCAATTGTGGGTGGATATTCTCCTAGTTTTACTTTCAGATTATTGTACGTCATATCTTTACTTTCCTGTCCAACCACTCCAACTCTTTTCACGAAAGGTCGAAAGTGCCCTAGTGTTTCGATTGACAGCCTGAATTTCATTATTTTATTTTTTTTTATTTTAATTTACTGAAATTCTTGTTAGTGTCTCACAAGATTCCTGGCCAGATACACCAAGACATCGATTTTCTATAACGTTCATTAACCCACAAACCCCGTAGGATGGTAGTGCCGTCAGTGCACCTCACGTGGTTCATTGTAGGCATCACTTGAGATTATTTGCTGCGTCCCGTAGACCACTAGCGGCGACCCCTTCTGTTTTTCTTAAGTGTCCCTTCGTTCGTATTCGCTGTCTTCCATCTTAAACTTCTCTCCTAATAATCGTCTCATAGCGCAACTGCGAAAGGTTTTACCTCCTGATACACCTTTCAAACCGTTTCTATTCTGTTTCCTTTTCAGCACTGAATGACCTCGTAAGTCACAGCACTTGGATTGAGGCCTTGATTTTTAATATTCTATTCCATTAAACCACAAAGCAAATCAGGACAGTAACTAATTCCTTTCGAGCCGGTGATTGTCAGAGTAATCTATAACTATAGCTTGTTCACTTAAGGAAGAGATTCTTGGATGAGCCCTATGCTTACGAGAAGTTTGTCTGGCTGCCGCTGATTGGCTGGTATCGGGAGGTATAGGCAGCTCCCAGCCAATCAGCGGCTGCCGAGCCAACTTTCTCGCGGGCATAGTGCCTCACCCAAGAATCCACTTTAAGTGAACCCGTTATAGTAGCTAGTTTGTTTCTCCAAATCACCAGCGCATCTCTTGTTGTCACTTCTTTCTTATTCATCCTTCTTCTTCTCAGATTTTATTTTAGAGAAGGTGACTAAAAAGAGCTGGAGAGAGAGAGAGAGAGAGAGAGAGAGAGAGAGAGAGAGAGAGAGAGAGAGAAGCCTTTCACTGCTGATTTCAAGCGTAACAAAGAAAAGACAAATCCGATTTAGCTC
>NC_061091.1:80529047-80539047 GCF_015104395.2 Macrobrachium nipponense | reverse complement strand
CGATGCTGACGGGGGAGATCTTCATTCAAAAAGCAAAAAAATATATCTTTTATTATTCGCCGACACCAGGATTTCCACATCAAGGTGGGAGAGGTGAAATTCAGTTTGTTTAATAGTAGCCGTTTTTTTTTTACACTTCAGTGTCCTGTTTCCTATTTTTGTGGTGGTGTGCATTTTCACACGAGGCGATAGTAATGCCTTTGTATATCTACTCACATGAGAGAAAGTTGGCTCCAAGATATGTTTGAGAGAGAGAGAGAGAGAGAGAGAGAGAGAGAGAGAGAGAGAGAATTTATTATAGTTTTTTTTTCATGGAGGAAAAGAGGGGAGAGGGATACAGAGAATTTCATTATATATCTTTTCTTGTTATGTGGTTTGTGTTGTGAGAGAGAGAGAGAGAGAGAGATTTGCCAACCTTCCTTGAATAAAAGTGAAAGTGAAATCTGCTCATATACAATTAATTCATTACAGTTTCTTACGAGAGAGAGAGAGAGAGAGAGAGTGGTCCCAGATGAGTCCAATCTGCACCGCCCTTCTTCGAAGGTCCCACAATAATTCCACCAAGAAGTCGAAATTCTTTTGTAGGTATCACCCTTTGAGAGATGCTGGAACAGACCCAAGATCAAAAGGAGATTGCTTTCTTGCTCTCTCCTCCTTTCGTACCCTTCTCACCTCTTCATTGTCATCTTTCAGTCCTTCTTTATTCTATTATTATTTCCACGTCTTTCTTATTGCTGCTTCCCACGGACAGTAACTGACACAGTAAACAACCGTTTGGAAAAGTAGCGTATTATTTGTAAGAGAAATTGTTTTACACCTTTGAAGTCTTGGGGTCTACATTTAATCTAGGTTGGATCGTCAATACAGATGTAATATCAATAACAGAACATATTTAGTAATATTGCTTTTATACCTTTGAACTCCTGGGGTCTAGATATGATCTTAATGGCACCATCAATGTAGATATACTTATAATGTTGACAGAAAAACATTAATAATACTGTTCTAGAAACCGTGCATTTCATGGGGTCTAGATATAATCTTACTGGCACCATCAATATATTAGATATACTTATAATGTCGACAGTAGAACATAATATTATTCTGATAAATTATATCCAGAAACTTGAGATCATCCCATCAGTACTCTGGAAAAAGCTAAGTTTCCATAGACATTCACTCATTATTCTGAGAGAATCTTGCCTGTAATTTTGATAAGCTGAGTTTTATAGATACTAGAGTTTTAAACTCATTCACTTAACCTACACTCTTTTCCTTTTCCCAATAATTTGGACGAATCTATTCAGACTTTAGGGTAACCGAAGGATGCATCGCTAACTTGGGGGTGAGAGTTCATGACATGTTTATGGCGTGGAGTGACTGGCCTGTATACAGTCATCCAATCAAGACATAAGACAAAGGACAGAAGAGAGAGAGAGAGAGAGAGAGAGAGAGAGAGAGAGAGAGAGAGAGAAACTGGCCACCCCTACCTGAATAATAGATAAGTGTGAATCGTATAAAAAACATAACTCCATTAAATGTCTTAATATTTCTCGCGCGCGTGTGTGTGTGTGTGTGTGTGTGTGTGTATAAGAGAGAGAGAGAGAGAGAGAGAGAGAGAGAGAGAGAGAGAGAGAGACGTCATTTTAAGATACTGTTTGCTCTCTTCCAATACAACAAATCCTAATTATAAATCTACGACGAATATTAAAAGAAAATCTATTAAAAAGTTCCTTTCCAACTGGGTTTTCGAACGAGACCATTCTCTCTTCTTCTTGCAACCGAGGTAAATGACATCAAAGCCTTTTGGGATTTCTCTCTGATCTTGAAAAAACGTCGAACTTTCGCACCTTAACTCACTCTCTCTCTCTCTCTCTCTCTCTCTCTCTCTCTCTCTGTCGTGAAAGGTTACCCGTTTCGATGTTAATTACCGACACTTGTTTCGACGTTAATTATTGACACCTGTTTCGATGTTGATTACTCAAACCCGTTTCGATGTTGATTACTGACACCTGTTTTGATGTTCATTTCTGACACCTATTTCGATGTTAATTACTGACACCCGTCTCGATGTTAAATACAGAGGTCTTTTGAAAGGAAGCCGCGAATGGGTGAGCAACAGAGAGAGTGTTGAGGAGAGGAAAAGAATAATTTCTTATTTCCATTTTTGGAGAGAGAAGAGGGAGAGAGGGGAGAATCAAGGGGGGAGGGGGGAGAGAAGAGAGAGAGGAGGAGAAGGAGAAAAATCATTAATTCCATTTTTGGAAGTCAGAGAAGAGGAATCATTTTATTTTCATTTGGGAGAGAGAGAGAGAGGGGGGAAGAGGGGGAGAGAGGAGAAGGAGAAGGAGAGAGAGATCACCCCATTTCACTTCAGGGCAGCAAACGTCTTGGGTGATCATATTCAAAATTTCAAACAAGAGACGAAGTCACCCCAGAAGTTCTGTTAACTCCTAACCAGTAGCGCAGCCGTTGTGATTTGTCCAGGTAAGGCAGGACAAACTAGGGAACTCCACCAGTTAAGAGATATTACTTTTGTCAAACTACGTAAAGTAGATGTACCAGGAGAGAGAGAGAGAGAATTCCACGACTCCACGTCCCGTTTTCAGTGTATTGTAGTTTCTTCAAGGGGACACTGACTTCGCTCATAGATCAGGTTGAATTTGGAGGTATAAGACCTTATATTTCAGGGTCACCTCTAAGAGGTTTTCATGTAAGTGAATGTTTGGCAATACTAGTTTGGCATCATTAATTCAAGATTGCTACAAACTATTTCTGAATATTAAACCAATAAAAAATGTAATATCTTTTTTCATGATTTTAAAACTGCCACAAACATTACTTTTCTTTGATTTTGAATTAGTAGCTAAATGGAATTATCTTTTTCCCGTGATTTTAAAATTGCAACGAATATTGTTTTCTGAACTTTGACTCAAACGCTAAGAGTAATATCTTTTTTTAATGATTTTAAAATTGTCACAAACAACTTTTTTCTGATTTTTTTTCAAAAGTAGAATATTATTTTTTATGAGTCCAGTGTTTTCCAAATTAATGAATAAAAATGAATGAAAGTAATGGAACTTATGACGAATAAAGTAAGACTTAAGATGGGTATTTGTAAGCATTGTTTAGTTACCCATTATACCCTTTTTTGCAATGAATTTGTAATTTGGGGACATCTGTCAATCATATTCCGATGTTGCCTTTGCATGAAGCTAAAACACCCCCCTGAATAACAAAAGGTTTTTAGACGTCTAATAATTTGCCACGAAAGACTCAAGACGAAGTCCAGTTCCTTTTACCACATATCTTAAGATGAGAGCTACTGTTTTGATGTTCCGTTTAGCCCTTATAAATTCTGTTACTTTCCCTTCTCGTAGCTTAGTTCCAAAAACAGGGAATTATCCCCCTGAGGTCTGAGTTCACTGTAGGGACTAAGACCTTTTCATTTCCCACCAGAATCTTTGAAAGGAAACGACCCGTATCTGAAATCTCGTGTCAGTATTGCCGAGAGCAACTCGCTGTCGAACTTTTCAGTTCCAGAGGTTGTTTATTCCTCAAAGTGTTGGACTGTGGAACAGCGGAACATTGGAACAGTCTCCCCTGCGAAGAATGTCGTACAATGGGACCTCGATGATTCAAGCGAAGATGCAATGCATTGTTATTTTAGTTAATTTTTTATTTATTTATTTAGTTAATCTGTTTTTTAGACCTTAAGGAGTGATATCTCTTCTTTTTTTGGTTCCCTTTATTTCCCCTTACTTCCTCTTCCTTCTTTCTGATATACATCATATTATTCTTTGGAAGTTTAGGAATTCCAAGTCGATGGCCTCTGTGATGGGATTGTCCTATATTAGGCTCGTAGCTTATATTCATTTTCAAGTTTTCTGTAAAAGCAAACTATTGAGATAGTTTTGTCTGTCAGTTTGCACTTTTTCTGTCCACCCTCAGATCTTAAAAACTGCTGAGGCTAGAGGGCTGCAAATTGGTAAGTTGATCATCCATCCTACAGTCATCAACCAAACAAATTGAAGCCCTCTATCCTTTGTAGTTTTATTTTTATACTATTCAATGTTTAAGTCATAATTGTACGTCTGGCAACGGTATCGGTGGTTACCGTTTCATGGGACGCGGCTCGTACAACATTATACCGAGACCACCGAAAGATATATCTATATTTCCAGTGACCTTGATTTATACGACGTACAGAAAACTTCGGCGTATTTTCTATTCCTTTTTTAACTCTGAAGGTGTCGAGCACCATTCCCAGGTCCTCTGCCGAATTATTATCATTCCTGGAATCCAGGTATTATGAAGGGAAGGTTAATTGCAAAGCTTGAAAAATTCGCCGATACCTTCTTCCTCTCTCCGCTGACTAATTTAGAGAATATTTTTGGCCCCGTGTCATGAGGAAGAGGAACTGGGGAGGAGTTATATCACTTTATCCGGGAATTCATCTGAGTTTCGCCAGTGAAGGAAGTATTTACGCTTTTTTTAATGACCTGTGGATGATGGAATGCTCATTCTTGGGGGTCGGGGGGCGGTGGGCGGGGGGGTCTTAAGGGGAATAAAAATAGAACGTCTCATAATAAGCAGGAAGAGCCTGGAAAATTTAATTTTAGAGGTCACGTGCTCTGGAGGAAATATGAGATTAATAAAAATAAGAATGGCATTCTCTCTCTCTCTCTCTCTCTCTCTCTCTCTCTCTTCTCTCTCTCTCTCTCTCTTGCTTTCTCTCATCTCTTTTTCTTGTCTCTCTCTCTATCTATCAATCAATCTATCCAACTCTCTCTCTCTCTCTCCTCTCTCTCTCTCTCTCTCTCTCTCTCTCTCTCTCTCTCGTCTCTTCCTCCTCACTCCTCCTCCTCCATCCTCCTCCTCCTCCTCTTTCTTTAGTGAAAACATTGGTTTTGCTTCGAAGCCCCTTACGCAACTGATTGCCAGTGATTTTACAGACAAAAACAGTTCAAACATGGGTACTTTTCAATGCACAGACAAAACAGTTCAGGCATAAAGTACTTGCTTTCAATGCACAGGCAACACAGTTCAACATGAGCACTTGTTTTCAATGCTCAGGAAAAAAAACACATTTCAAACATGTATACTTGTTTGCAATGCACAGGCAAAAAAAAACACAGTTCAAACATGAGTACTTGTTTTCAATGCACAGACAAAAATGGTTCAAACATGAGCACTTAGATTTCAATGCACAGGCAAAACAGTGCAAACAGAGTACTTGTTTTCAATGCACAGTCAAAACACATTTTAAAAATTAGTACTTGTTTTCAATGCACAGGCAAAACACAGTTTAAAAATTTAAAATTAGTACTTGTTTTCAAAGCACAGCAAAAACACAAAAGGCATTGACATTGTTTCAATGCACAGGCAAAAAACAGTTCAAACATGAGCACTTGTTTTCAGATGACAAACAGCAAAAACAAAAAAAAAAAAACAGCACAAATATTAGTATTGTTTTCAACCCACAGGCTAAACGCAGTTCAAACGTAAAGCACTTAGACCAAATCAGACAATCCCAATGGAAATTGAAAAAAAGCGGTATTATAGAATCTATTTGGTACATATATATATATATATCTATATATATATTTATATATATATATATATATTTATATATATATATATATATATATATATATATTATTATATATATATCTATATATATATTATATATATAAAAATTATATATATATATATATATATTATATATACTATATATATATATATATATATATTATATATATATATATATATATATATATATATATATATATTATATAATATATATATAGACACATCAGAGGGGTTTACCGAAAACTCAATAGATCAATTAAGGAGTTTATTATGAGATACGTTTCGTGTCATCCTGACACATCATCAGTCTGTAATGTAAAATCAATTCACATTTATAAAAAATATAATTAAAGTTTACATGCTATTTTGGGAAAAGGAAACATAAAATACTAAAGTTATTCATAAAAATTATAGTTAAAAGGTAATAATACTAAAATTATTTAAAAGGTGACATAAAAAAATTGTAGAAATTTTAGCATTAAAAAGGAATATTAACCTTAATAAACGCGAAGGACAAGAAAGGAATGGGCTGTAGGACCGCCGTTTGCCCAGATCTCGACTACGCTCAGAAAAGTTGAGTAGAGGATTGACTAGAATTGAGGGAAGGAACGAGGTGCCTGATATGTAAAGACTCAAGTGTCGTTGTATATTGGCTATGCTTGGTATTGTCAATTATCGAAAAATGTTTTTTGTTAATTTCAATTTTACAAAGAGCTGCATGATTTATTATATTAGAAAGTTCAGGATTGGTTATCCTCTGGCCAGTTTCTGTAGCTTACTCCCAAATGACTGGAATATCGAACTTGCAACAAGTGTTTCGTCGATCCAACGTAAGTACCCGGGACACCCCGGGCCCGGGCAAGTAAATTTGTTAAAATAAATATTGGATCGCATAAACGGTTGCAAATTCTCTTTATGACCAAGAAGTGAGCCTATTTTGAGAGGATTAACAGGTATTAAATTAACTTTGAGGCTTCCGAACTCTCTTTCAATAATTTTCTTGATACGGTCTCCTAATTTATTTTTGAAAAAATATGGAATAGTGGCGTATATGGGTAATTTTGGTACATCAAATGAAGGGTATTTTTTGCCGTGAAGTTTAAGTTAAGTAATTTGTTTACCATTTTTATAAAATACCTCCGTAGGGTACGAGTTAGCTAAAAAATAATCTTGTAAAAACTCAATTTCAGTGTGGAAAGATTTCCATCAGAAGCATACCTAAGTGCTCTACAAAGACCAAGTGGAATGGCATTTAATTTAAAATTTATGAAGCACGAACTATAAAAATTATTCTTTTCCCCATTCCTGTGAAGGTGTGCTTCCTATAGACAGAAAGTATTAAACTTATTATTATCTCTGGTTATCTTGATATCTAAGAAAGGTAAGCAGTTATCTTTTTCAGTTTCTATGGTAAAGTTTATGTTACTGTGTGCTGAGTATTCACGAACTCCAAAAAGGCATCAGCCTGCCATGCATGTCTAAGTAAAATAAAAGATATCATCTACATATCTCTTGTAAAAAGTTGGTTTAAAAGAAACTTGGGCATTCGGCTAAAAATTTTTTCTCTCTCAAAAAATCCATAAACACATTGGCAAAAATCGGGGCTAAAGGGCACCCATGGCCACGCCTGACCTGCGAGTACAGAAGACCATTAAAAACGAAAGCGGAGTCTTGCCACACCAATATACCTTTAGAAGAGACAATTAACATTATTTTTAGACAGGGTTTTTTTTAAAATGCTGATGACACTTTCCACGGTTTTAATAGAAATTTGTTTAAGCAATTATTGGAACTTGCTGTGCAAGACTCCGCTTTCGTTTTTAATGGGTCTTCTGTACATAGCAAGTCGAAATGTCCGGCACTTGCACAGTACAGAAAGAGGCATGCTTCAGTGGCAAAAGCCCTCCACTGGAGCCTGTGCAAGAAACACCAGCTACCTTGCAGAAATAAGTGGTACGAGCACCAACCTGAAAGAGTGATAGAAAACGATCAGGCAAAGATCCTCTGGGACTATGGTATCAGAACAGATAGGGTGATACGTGAAAATAGACCTGACGTGACGTTGAATGATAAAATCAAGAAGAAAGTATCACTCATTGATGTCGCAATACCATGGGACACTAGGGTTGAAGCGAAAGAAAAGGAAAAAATGGATAAGTTTCAAGACCTTAAAATAAAAATAAGAAGGATATGGGATATGCCAGTGGATATTTGTATACCCATAATCATAGGGACGGACCCGGACCCACCGCCCCCCCCCCCCCCCACCACACACACACACACTATATAAATACCACCCAGTCGAATTGGTGAACTGTGATAAACCAAAAATAAATCAATAGTAATTATGTATGGCCCCTTTGGTATGCTTGTTCCATATGAATGGGGTTCATATTCTGAATAATAATGATACTGAAATATTAAAAGCAACAATAGTGATGAATATATTTATATATAAAAGATCTTAATTCGATCCAAACTTGAGATGCAAAGAAAATTATTCAAATAATACACTTAATTAACTTAATCCCAGTATTTGGACGAAACGACTGAAATATACATTGACTGAGTCTTCGACTTTTAAATGAATCGTGGGATTCAAGATTACCTTTGGAAAAGGCTGCCAATAGCCTATGATATTCCTTACAGAGCGCCGCGAGGTTAGTGTTTTAAATGGATCAGGCCATTGTTATTTAATTTCACCAAAAAAAGGACTAAAATGGAGCAGACTATTGTTATTTCATTTGACAAAAAAAAAGTAAAACAATAATTTACGTAAGTCCCTTTTTATTACAAATATACAAAGCATGTCTAAAGTTCATAGCGCTGGAATACTACAGTTTCACAATTTTTCTGGGTGAAGTACAGTTACAGAATTTGTAAAGCTTCGTAACCCCGTAGTTCGACAACTGTATCTTCGGTAAACACGAGTTTTTTCTCTCTCTCTCATAACAATAAAACGGTTGCCTCTTTAAAGTTGATCTCTCTCTCTCTCTCTCTCTCTCTCTCTCTCTCTCTCTCTCTCTCTCTCTCTGTTTCCGCGCCATCGTCTCGGAAGTCCAGCAATTAGGCAAAAATAAACGAATTCAAGTTACGGAGGTCCTTTTTTTGAAATAGAACATTTTATTATTATTATTATTATTATTATTATTATTATTATTATTATTATTATTATTATTATTATTATTATTATTATTATTATTATTATTATTATTATTATTTGTTTTGTTAAAAATAATGGCAGTTTCCAACGAATTAATCTTATATCATACAGGGTCTTTTCAGTTCTTCTGAAAATTGGTTTTACTGACTAAGAGAGGTTGTTGCATAGAATTCCAATATTTATATTCGTCATAATTAAGTTACTTGTCAAAATATTTTATCAAGAATAATTTATTATATGCAAAATATGTAATGAAATATTTTTTGACAACAAAAAACATGTATCAAAGAAGGTCTGCTCTCTGCATATTATATTAATTATTATTATTATTATTTTATTTATTTTTTTTTTTTTTTTTTTGCTCTATCACAGTCCTCCAATTCGACTGGGTGGTATTTTATAGTGTGGGGGTTCCGGGTTGCATCTGCCTCCTTAGGAGTCCATCAACTTTTCTTACTATGTGTGCCGTTTTAGGATCACACTCTTCTGCATGAGTCCTGGAGCTGCTTTAGCCTCTAGTTTTTCTAGATTCCTTTTAAGGGATCTTGGGATCGTGCCTAGTGCTCCTATGATTATGGGTACGATTTCCACTGGCATAATCCATATCCTTTCTTATTTTCTATTTTCAGATCTTGATACTTATCCATTTTTTCCCTCTCTTTTCTCTTCACTCTGGTGTCCCATGTATTGCGACATCAATGGGTGTATACTTTCTTTCTTGACTTTGTCAAATCAACGTCACGTCTGGTTCTGTTTGCACGTATCACCTTATCTGTTCTATGGTGTTGTTTTAGTACCCCTCTCTTGTACTTTTGTATTTCTCGTTGAGTTCCTCCCTTGTTTTTCTTGCTTCTTAGCCTTTTTCTGCCAATCTCTTTCAGTTTAATCAAGTCAGATCTCATCATCATGATTTGCTTTTTCCAGGCGCCTTTTCCAAGGAGGTTGCTGTTTTGGTTTCTGTTGGTTTGTTTGTGCTGGTGGTGGTGTGGTGTCGAATCCCATCAGTTCTGCTACTAATCTTGCTCCTGCATATGTCAAGTTATTTGTTTCTGTGATACTGGATGGTGTGTATTATGCCCATTATTTCATTGACCTCACTTGTATTCTCCCTTAATTTGTTGGTGTTGTAGGCTTTCATGGAGGGGATCTTTGTTCTCTCTGTATCTGGCTCCATCCATTGTCTAATCTTTTCTACCATTGCGTCCTCTCTGTTACTTCGTCGGTGTTTCTTCGTGTAATTCGTTG
>NC_061091.1:80517856-80528547 GCF_015104395.2 Macrobrachium nipponense | reverse complement strand
GAAGTGTTCGTGAAACTATCGGTGATAAGATTAGTGTGAAAATAGTAGGATAAAGCGTCTTCTATGTTAGTTTATCAAGTGTAATACTGTAAATCAGAACAAGATGGCAGTAAGTTCCAACTGCGGAAAGAAATGGCGTAATTTAGCTTGCTTGGCGGATTCGCAATACGATGAGGTAGCAGGAGAAGGGAACTGGCATTTCTCATCTATGAATATCAGCAACAGTCCTAACCAAAAAGATACAAAAGCATTCATAGATATATTAGAAGGATATAATCCTTCAAACTGGAATAAATCTAATGAAAAAATCTTGAAAATAATTGAAGAAGTTCCAAATAAAATCCAAGTGGTCAAGAGACTCGTAAAGAAAATATACATAAAACCAACATATTCCGACAAAGAAAATGAATAAGGTGAATCTTGTGAATATCCTAATTGACGCATTAGGAAAAAAGAATTGCCAAAAGCATGCAAACTGTGTAAGGTTTGGTATAGCATAGTCAATCCACAAAACCTAATCAGAAAATGTGCTGCATGCAACATTCCGACACATCCACAGTGTGCTGAGGTAATGCAAGATATGAGAAAAGATACAAGAATTTTTTTGTTCAACATGTCTATCATGGATAGACAATGTTATTAAATCAAGATTGAATGTACAAATAGTTGAGGATGAAGAAGAAAGAGGAAGAAGAAGAGAAGAAGAAGAAGAAGAGGAAAACGGAAGGGAAGAAGTAAACAAAAATGAAATGACAGAAAAAAAATAAGGAAAAACAAAGAACAAGACTAAAAGTATGGATGCAGAGATACTCATTGATACTACATATGAGGCAATAAAGCAGATACCTACGAAGAAATAAATTACGATATGGCAACAGAAAAAGCAAATCCCGAAGAGGCTTCTACCCAGATCTACACAATGACGGGAAAGAGGAAAAAATAGACAAGAAAGACAAAATCTGCAACCTTTTGAAAAAGAGGGAATACAGATTTGGAGAAAGATGTACTACAAAACATCCTAGGTATGTCACAACTATGAAATATATGGTAAATGTGCATACCTAGATGGATATGGGGATAATTGCAGAGATCTGCATCCAAAAAATATGCAAAAAACTCAAGAAGGAAAAGGATGTAAGTTCGACGAAAAATGCAAATATATGCACCCTGTAGTCATGAATCATAATCAAATAAATAACCAACCAAGTAATAAAATCCAAAATAAGAAAGAAACAAATAAAGAGAGAAATCAAGAATATCAGGTAAAAGAGAAAAGCAAACCACCAATGAGATATGCAGAGATGTCCAGCAAAAAAATTTCAAAGCATCAGCTCCAAAATTCATACTTAAGGATAATAACTGTATTTATTATGCAAGAGGATATTGCAGAAACGGAGAAAATTGCAGATTCAGACACAAAATGAATAATTACGATGAAGGAAGATCAAATATTATGGAAAAGTTGGATTTTTTAATGTCAGAATTTCTGGAAATGAAAAAAAGAACAAACATACCAGAACAGGGAAAGAGACATGGGAAAATCCTTATTACTACCATTATTAAATGAAGGAGAAAACACGCAAACCATCATAGTGATGAATGCGCAGGGTTAGTTACGAGTAACTCAAAAAGAAAAAAATAGAGTTTTTAGAAGAACTAACCCAAATTGAAAAGAAAATAGATATAATGAATATAAGTGAAACCTGATATTCCCAAGAGACTGGGAATGATGATCAAATAAAAAGGGTTCCAAACTTATAGATCAGATAGAAAAAATAGGAATCAAGGGGGAACCGCAATATATGGGAAAGAAAAAAAAACAAAAAAAACAAGGAAAGGAAAAATATATGAGAAATATAGTAACTCAGAATGTGAACTAATAGCGGTAGAATTTGAATCTGAAAAATTAATGAACATAGTAATATATAGACCTCCTAATACTAAAAGAGTTTGACTTAATAATTGAAAAATTGGATGATATATGTAGAAATCACAAGGACTGGACTATTCTCCTATCTGGTTGACTTCAACTTTCCTTTCGTAGAAATGGAAAAAGAACGAATAGGAGATTGTGGTTGTACTTTATACATATAAAAAAGAGAGTAATAGTAGTGCAGAAGATAAGAGGCAATTGGAAAAGCTATTAGATATGCTACTAGAATACAACATTCAACAAATAAATCACCTGCCAACAAGAAAGGAAAATACTTCAGACCTAGTATTTGTGAACGAGATGAATTATGTTAAAGAAATAATAGTTTATAATGCGAGTATTTCAGACCATAATGTCATAGAAATTAACAGTTCATTCCAAAGCAAGTGAAAAACAGAGATAAGCAAGAAATGATTAAAGTGGGAAGGATATGGAAAATACAACTTCTACAGTAAAAATATAAAATGGTCAGAAATAAATGAAGAATTAAACAAAGATTGGGATAACATTTTCGTAAGCGATGGCATAAGTGTAAATACGGAGATATTATATAAAATATTAGAGAAAATAGTGGATAAATATATACCGAAGAAGAAAAGTAAAACATCATTCATGCATACCAAGCGACAGAAGGATCTTATTCCAGAAAATCAGAAAGTGGAAAAAAGGTCTTGCAAAAGAAAAAAAATAAAAAAATGCATGGAAAGTTATAGAACTAAAAAGTAAGATAGAAAATGCAGAACAAAAGATTATACAATCAAAAGAAAATGAAAAAAACGGGACTTGGAAGAAAAAAACCCTATTAAATATCAAGCAAAAACCCCAAACTATTATTATACTCATATGCGAAGAAGATGAATAAAAGAAAAATAGAAATAGGCCCTCTGAGAATTGAAGGGAGATTAACGAATGAAAAAAAGGAAATTTGCAACATACTGACAGAACGATATAAGAGAGAATTCACCCCTAGAATAGATAATGAAGATAATGATATAGAAGTAAGGGACGAAAATAGTGAATATTTAGCTGACATAGAAATTAATGAAGCTGATATTGTGCAGGCAATTAATGAAATTAAAAATGGAGCTGCTGCAGGGCCTGATGGAATCCCTGCTATTTTGTTAAAGAAAGTAGTTCATTCTATCGCAAAGCCACTTGCAATATTATTAAGACAAAGTGTAGATACAGGCAAGATTTATGATGAGCACAAATTAGCATATATCACCCCTACTTTCAAAAGTGGATCAAGACTAGAGGCAAGTAATTATAGGCTGTGAGGTCTAACATCACTATTATGAAAGTGTATGAAAGGGTAATGAAGAAAAATATTATGAAAAACTTTAATAAAAAATAATGTTTGAATATAGGACAACATGGTTTCGTACCCGGAAAAAGTACACAAACCCAACTGTTAGTCCACCGTGAGAACATATTCAAAAATATGAAAAGCGGAAATGAAACAGATGTGGTTTATCTAGACTTTGCAAAAAGCTTTTTGACAAAGTTAGACCATAATATATTAGCAAAGAAAATTAGAAAACACAATATCGTAGATAAAGTAGGAAGATGGTTAAAAAGAATTTTTACACAACAGAAAAAGATAGTTATTGCAAACGATGAGAAATCGGGGATGAAACCAAAGTAATATCCGGTGTGCCACAAGGTACGGTGTTAGCTGCAATACTGTTTGTTATTATGATTGAAGAAATAGACAGTAATGTTAAGGATTCGGTAGTGAGTAGTTTCGCTGATGACACAAGAATAAGTAGAGGAAATTACTTGTGATGAAGATAGGAAACGCCTCTACAAGAGACCTTAACAAAGTATATGATTGGGCAGAGGAAAATGGGATGGTATTTAACTCTGATAAATTTGAATCAATAGATTATGGAGACAGAGAAGGAAAGCTATATGCATATAGGGGACCTAATAATGAGACAATCACAAATAAGGAAGCAGTTAAAGACCTTGGTGTGATGATGAATAGGAACATGTTATGCAATGATCAAATAGCAATTCTTTTGGCAAAATGTAAAGCAAAAATGGGAATGTTGTACGGCACTTCAAAACAAGAAAAGCTGAACACATGATTATGCTTTATAAAACATGTTGTAGTCCACTTGAAATTGCAATATGATATGGTACCCACACTATCAAAAGGATATTGCACAAATAGAGAGTGTACAAAGGTCCTTTACAGCTAGAATAGAAGAAGTTAAGGACCTTGACTACTGGGAAAGACTACAATCCTTAAAATTATATAGTCTAGCAAGAAGAATCACTTACAGAAAACACAAGACTTACGTTTGAACTAGACAACAGTATAAAACATAAAGGAATATACTGCAGTATTGCAGAAGTAGCTAATCATTATTATTGGCTGTTGCAACTTTGCTTATTTTAGAAATTAAACTAATGAGACCTAAGTTGAACACTGAATTATCTCTCTCTCTCTCTCTCTCTCTCTCTCTCTCTCTCTCTCTCTCTCTCTCTCTCTTTCATGGATATTAAGATTAAGGACCGAATTATATGGCTGGTGAATTCTCTCTCTCTCTCTTTATATGTATAATATACATATATATATATATATATATAATATATATATATATATATATATATATATATATATATATAGATATGTTACCCATCCGCTGACTCCATGGTATGCGTTAAAGCCTAAGACAGGAGAAGATACTCGTAAGCACACACAATTATAAAGACAAAGTCAAAAGACTAAATGAAATATGACATCTTTACACGATATTAAACAAGCCATTCCTTTGGCTAAAGTATAATACACTTACCCATTACAGCCTGGAAAATCACACACAATGTTCAAGAAACTCTTTGGCACTCGCCATCGTGGCTCTGCCTTTCTCGCACAGACCTCTCCGTAAGTCTCCCATAGATTCGGCTTAGCCAAGTCATTATCAACGGACATAGTTAGTACATGTACATATGAACTCACATAAAACTGGTCACAACCAGCTTTCAAAGGCACTTGAACAAGACCTCGTGAACTCACGAACATTGACCCGCTTAACTATGCATCGTCATTTCGCACCATACCAGAATGATTTATCAGCTTTCTCAGGTCATTGCTTCGGACTCTTGCCTCTATGTGCGCATTCTAAAAAAGTCACAGCACATCACAATGACATATTAAATATATTACTAATTATAGACCTCTTTCATCTGACAGAGCTCGGCCACCTAAAATTGCTAGCCCCTGCCTAGCTAAAGGTCACACAAAACAGCTCATATATATATAAAAAACATTGGCTGGCTCAAAACAAAATATAGTAATAACTGTACGTCTCTGACATTATAAAGTAAAGTCTATCACGCTTCATTTCAAATAACACTTGGCATATAAATTTTCTCATTTTGGACTTCTTGAATATCCCTCTTTGTCTGCAACTTCCTGCACAGACTGTAGCAAGCTGTAGGAAGACGGAATGCCTCCCTGTAGAAGACTTCTAACAGCTTCTGTAGATCCAAAAGCGCTGTAGAACTCTGTAGACTCGTAGAAACTTTTGTAGTTACTCTGGATAAATGACAGCAAAATCTCTGCATGGCTGGTGGACGTCTTGCTAGTGTCGGGGAACGACGATTATCGTGTGTAAGTATGTCAGTCAAGTCATCGGTCAGTCAAAAAAGAATTAACCCCAGACATACTACTTCTATCAAATAATGACCCCAAAAAGTCAGAAATACTAACTGAACATCTCCCAATTAACTCCATTTAATATGATCACTAAATCATAAGTCATTATCACAACTCGCAAATAAAAAAAATATTAAGTTCTCTAACTCAATTCTCCAAACTCATACATCTGCACACACAATCCAGAACTCACAGTAACTCCACGGACTTCTGCACTCACATTCAAACTCGAATGTTCTTGCAAGCAAAAAAAAAAAAAAGAAAAAAGGCAATGAGCCCAAGAAAAAAAATAATCATGTAACAAGCCTAGCCGCAAAAATAAAAAATGTTCTCTCAAGCTCTAATATTACAGCAACTCACAAAATCAGTAAAAATCTCCAATGTTTAACAGCAGAAACCCCTTTTACTGCTCACATATAACTAATTACAATGAGACTTAATGTCAAATGCCCATTTATGTAAATCACAACCCCGATAAATTACATCTCCCATCCAACAAGAAATGCTATTTAAAGCTAAATCCCCAATTACATCTCTCGTAAGAAAAGGAAAATAAGGGAAAATATACAAAAATAATCACAAGTAAACTTCCCCATCACAAAACACATAATATATGTATGATATTCATAACCATCCCCGCGTTTTCCCCATAAATGACACATGTATAGTTACGGAATTTTTGCCATCGCAACTTTCATGCGACCAGACACAGCCAGAAAGCAACCTCTTACACATGCACTTTCATGAAATGCTATGGTCAACATTTCCAGATATTGCAAAACTCTGAGCAATCACCACTTGAGGAAAAGAATCAGCACATCGGACTCATCGCAGCAGTTTTGGCAAAAAATCCTCCTACGGACACGTGTGCTCGAACAGCAGCATGAAAAATGTCTAGTCAGACTCGCAAGTTCAGAAACTCATGATTCTCAAAAAAAAGGTTCTATACTGAAATCACGTAAGCACATTTCACTAAATTATCTCCAGGATATGAATAAGGTGCTCAAAAATTCTCTCGAAGACATATCTCTCACATGTTACTGCCCAATTATAAAAAAAAAAATGATCACCTATCCAGGATAAAAAACTACGATAAACTCGTAATTCGGCAATTATATGCCTCCAAAAATAATATCTCCATAGGACTCGTAAGGCAGCAATGCCACTCACCTCCAAATAGTCACGAAACCAAAAAGAAAGAACTACAGAACTCTTCTGGAATTCAACTCAAAAAATCATAACCACAAAAAAGGTCACCTGCCAAAGATTAATTCCACCTCCATATATATAAATACAAGTCACCATATTAGTAATAAAACCACTCCGGTGATAAAAATATTTCCTCCATTTGATTAATAACCACACCACACCATATTCCCTCTTATTTCCCCAATAACCACGTGTTAATAAAAAACACCACTCCAGGAATAAAAAATATTCACCTCTGTTTCGGCAAATAAAAATACTTACCTCTATTTCACCAATAACTCCATGTGGAATAACACAGGTCTCCAAGAAATAATAAATCTCCAAGCAGGATAATCAAAAAATTAAATCCCACCTCCAAAAAAAAACACTCAAAGCATCCACCTGACACACTCATAAATATTGCCCCATATATCTCCTCAAAAAGGTGTCTCCTTTGGCAACAAAGATGGCTGCAAAATAATTGAACTAAACATAGCTCTCACCACCAGTGGCAAATATCAAATGGCCACATATATATATATATATATATATATATATATATATATATATATATATATATTATATATATATATATATATATATATCCTATATATATCAAATTATAACTCCAAAATAATATACCTCCAATTCTCCAGAGAATAACTCAATGTTATAGTCAAAAACTATAAACTCTATCCTTAGCATAACTGCTGAAAAGGGCAAAAACTCAGCAAATAAGATAGTCTAGGAAATTCTAGAAAAAATCACCAATATGCCACAACTCATTATAACAAAACTCCAAATTCAAAGTGTCTAAGCCAAGACTTCTCCATATGCACTACGAAATGAGCCATTAGAAAACTTAACCAAGTTTCCTATCTCTGGTAAAGTTGTCACAAATACAACAAAGGTATTGTGCAAGAAAACTCACAATTTCTGGAACATAAATATCCAGAAAAAAAAATGTAGTGCCATTAAGTATGCATTAAAAAAATGCAAAAATTCTCCCATAAATCTCTCTGCAGCATCAAACAGCTGAAAACACAAACATGTTCCCGAACAATGACTCTAAGTCACGAACTAAGATATAAAAAAATATTCACACAAACTGGAGAGAAAAAACAGATTCAAATTCACCCATGATAAAAAAAACTTGTGTCAGGGATGGCTAACTTCTAAAAAAAGGAGAAAAGAAAAATCAACGGCACTTTTAACTATCCCCATGACTCACGTAGATGTCAAGCAATTATCTGCTGAACTCATAAAAATAGGAAAACAAAAAAAATGTGTTGTTAGTTCCTTCAAAATTAAAAAAAACAACACCACCCTTGATAGCATTACAGCACCCATGTATTAGTATATAAAAAAATCACCAGTATCAGAAGTATCATTATCAGCAGTATCACCAAAATTGCGCAGTATCATCAAAATCACCAGTATTAGTATAAAAAACATTACTAATGTTAATGCTTGTCCATTCACCAAAAATTCAGCACAATTCACCAAAAGTTCAGCACAATTCAGCACAATTCACCAAAATTCAGCCAGATTCATCAAGATTCAGCCAGATTCATCACCCATGAACTACTGACATATTCTCCAAAGTCACAAAAACTCAATAATTAATTAATCACAAAACTTCTCCCATAATTCAGTGTAATAATTCTCCATAACATACTTATATGTAATAATTATAAAATAATCTCCCATGAAATATCTCAAATCTCTCGTAAAATATGTCTCAAGTAATGATAATTCTACTTAAGTAACCCTCCCGTAAAATATCTTAATTAATAATAATAATTAATAATAATAATAATTCTCCATAGTAATAATTCTCTTGCAAATATCTACATTAATATTGCAATTCCCCCAGTATACACCAATATTGCCAATCCCCCACAATCAACACCATTTCCCCAGTATACACCAATACAACGCGAGGCACCCACCCACCACCAAAGGCAACACCACCTGACAACACCAGTCAGCACCACCCATCGGCATTCACCATCACTCAGCACCATTTTAAAGTAATCTCTCCAACCCAATAAAAAAAATAATAATCTCTGTGTCCCCATTATATTTGTGCCTTCCAAAGCATAAGGAAAACTTACACCACATCCAATGCATTTCACTTCCTTTTCTTTTCATTCAAGAGAAAGAAAATCTCTTTCTAAAAAAAGACCCTACGGGCAACTCACATCATCAAACCAATCAGTAATCCAGCTGATGTCCTGGCATTGGAAATTCATTTATCAAAGGGCAAAATCATCCCCTGATACCATGACACAAAGGAAAAAAAGGAGAGTTCACCACCACTGAGAGAGAAAAAAAAAAGTTTCACCCTCCACTGAGCGTTAGAACACCCTCCCGGTCAAGCGATACCCCCCCGAGGCACACCACCAGTACCCTCCCGGCAAGCAATGCCCCCGAGGCAGGCCAGTACTCACCTTCCCCAAGCAGAAAATGTGCTGAGCCCGTAAGAACCTGTGGGCGCTCTCTGTCTCCAAGCAAAAAATGCAATTCAAGCACAGTTTCTCATGCATAAAAACTATTCATACACGCATACAAAGACAAATGCGTCTCTTCTAAACATGCGCCAATAAAGAAAAACACATCACTTTCTGCTACTATGGGGAAAAAAAATGTGAATATACCAAACCAATCCCATAACACAAAATTATTCCCAGTAAAAATCCTTCCCTTCCCCTTTCCACAGTTAACGGACAGATATTTCTAATTCCTCTCACTTAGCAACTGAAATCTAACAATCTAACAATTTTCCACAATCCCACAAAAGGCTTTGTCGTTCGAAACCACCGCTAAACCACCAAAAACTGTTAACCCATCCGCTGACTCCATGGTATCGCGTTGAAGCCTAAGCGTTAAGACGAACTGGTTACACACAATCTCTCCCCCCTCCCCCTCTCTCTCTCTCTCTCTCTCTGTCTCTCTCTCTCTCTCTCCACCTCTCTCTCTCTCTCTCTCTCTCTCCATCAGGTCATCAAATCAGAGACGGAGTTATAAAAAATATAACATTTATTTAAAGTATAGCATTAGTTGAATAATCCAAATTCTTACAAGGTCAACAATGAAAGGATAATAATTCAAGTCTCACAGACAAACCACTCAGATAACCCCCCAGTATTTAAATGTCTCAATCAGTAATTAGTCACACCAATCTCTTCTCCAAAATATTATATTTCCCTCTACACGGGACCCTCTGTCCCCCTTACTAGAACCGCCTGTTACAAAGACAGGAGAAGATACTCGTAAGCACACACAATTGTAAAGACAAAGTCAAAAGACTAAATGAAATATGACATCTTTACACGATATTAAACAAGCCATTCCTTTGGCTAAAGTATAATACACTTACCCATTACAGCCTGGAAAATCACACACAATGTTCAAGAAACTCTTTGGCACTCGCCATCGTGGCTCTGCCTTTCTCGCACAGACCTCTCCATAAGTCTCCCATAGATTCAGCTAAGCCAAGTCATTATCAACGGACATAGTACCCGCACATATGAACTCACATAAAACTGGTCACAACCAATTTTCAAAGGCACTTGAACAAGACCTCGTGAACTCACGAACATTGACCCGCTTAACTATGCATCTTCATATCGCACCATCCCAAAAATGATTTATCAGCTTTCTCAGGTCATTGCTTCGGACTCTTGTCTCTATGTGCGCATTCTAAAAAAGTCACAGAACATCACAATGGCATATTAAATATATTATTAATTATAGCCCTCTTTCATCTGACACACACACACACATATAAGTATATATATATATATATATATATATATATATATATATAGTATATATATATATATATATATATATATATATATATATATATATATATATATATATTATATATATATATAT
>NC_061091.1:80507856-80515356 GCF_015104395.2 Macrobrachium nipponense | reverse complement strand
TAATATCCACACAGCTGCTGATCAATGATTTTCCGGCACTCGGATACTATGATTTGACATTTATTTTTAAATATCATAGTTTTAACAACGAATGCCCATTAACATAGAAAAATAAAAGAATAAACAAATAAGGAAGCAAAAACCTCTTGCTGCTAATTTCAACACTGAACAATGTAGCAAAAAAGTGAAACACGGGAAAAGTCACCTTTTTGGGTAAAGATTTTACGTCAAGAAAAAATAAAGAATATGTTTCCCATTTTTAATTGTTCCAACTATTCTACTTGTGTTATGGAATAGAATGACGTAAAAAGTTCTCAAAAGGTTTAACAGGAAGAAAATCTCGCAGTTGCACTATAAAGCAATTGTCAGGAATGAGATACATATAGAGTTTAGGCCAAAGGCCAAGCACTGGGACCTATGATGAGGCCATTCAGGGTTGGGAAGGACATTTGAGAGTAGATGGGTTACAAAGGTCTAACAGGAGGAAAGCCTCTCAATTGCACTGTTAATAGGAAAGTAAGATGGAAGAAAGGTAATATAAATGTAGGTACAGTAAAATGAATGAAAGGGGTTGCAGCTAGGGGCCGAAGGGACGCTGCAGAAATCCCTTCAGTATTGCCTACAGTGTAATTTGAAAGGTGTAATGACGACATTACTCCCCTAAGGGGCTCAATTCGAAAGGAGACGGTTGAGGAAAGTAAGATGGAGGGAAGAGAATACGAACAGAGTCACACCGTCAAAGGATTGAAAGGGGCTGTAGAGAAACTATTCTGTATCTTTGTAACTTGGTTGATGAAAAGTTTTAACGACTTGCAAAGGAACTCGTGGCAGGGGTCTTGTTAATGTTTGAAAGAACATCAGGAGAAAACTGCCGACTAAAAATTTCCCCGTTTTTGAAAAAGGAGGAAATGTATTGAAAGGTGGACGTCACAGGACTTCGGGAACAGATGTTGAATGCTGTGTAATACGAACACACACACACACACACACACACACACACACACACACACACACACACTCACACACAGACGTACGTTCTCGTACATTTAAGCATTAACGAACATAAAGAAAACAAAAGCACTCACGGTCCTCACGTTCTTGGAATAAGAGAGACTATTTCGAAAACAATATACCACACGCAAGGTGGATGTCACCTGTTCATGAACTGTAACGCGAACGTAAACACACAAGTTTACGTACGTTTAAGCACGATAAACGTAAAGGACGGTTAACAGCTCACATTCCTCACGTTACTTGATAACTTCCACTCCATCCTCAAAGTTGGTGGTGGGGGAGGGAGGACACGCCAGCGAAAAAAATAGTATAATGATAAAATAAGAAGCAGACGAGGCGTAAAAGACGAGTCCCAAAGTGACGAGATGCCATTTCCAGCTCTATGAGAAAAGTTGAGGCGTTGTTCCTCCTCCTCCTTCTCCTCCTCCTACTCGTTCTCCTCCTTTTCACTCTCCTTCTCCTTCTCCTCCTCTTCCTCCTCCTCTTCTTCTTCTTCATCTTCTTCATCTCCTTATCCTTCTCCTTCTCCCTCTCTTTCTCTTTCTCTTCCGTCTTCTTCTCCTTCTTCTCCTTCTCTTTCTCTTTCTCCTCCTCCTCCTCCTCCTCTCTCTCCTCTCCTTCCTTCAACCTCTCCTCTCCTCCTCCTCCTCCTCCTCCTCCTCCTCCACCTCCTCCTGGCATTTCTCATCTATGAGATCAATAACAGCCCTAATCAAAAAGATACAAAAGCATTCAAAGACATATTAGAAAGATATGATCCTTCAAACTGGAACAAATCTTCAGAAACATCTTGAAAATAATTGAAGAAGTTCCAAATAAGATCAAAGTGGTCAAGAGACTCATAAAAAAATTTACATCAATCAACATATTCCGACAAAGAAAATGAATAAGGTGAACATTGTGAATTGATGCAATAGGAAAAAGAATGCCAAAAGCATGCAAACTGTGTAAGGTGTGGTATAGCATAGTTAATCCAGAAAACCTGATTAGAAAATATTCTGCATGCAACATTCCAATGCATTCTCAATGTGCTGAAGTAATGCAAGATATGAGTAAGGATACCAGAATATTTTGCTCAACATGTCTATCATGGATAGACAATGTTATTAAATCAAGACTCAATGTGCAAAGAGTTGAGGATGAAGAAGAGGAAGAGGAAGAAGAATAAGAGGAAAACGGAAGAGAAGAAAACAAAACTGAAATAACAGAAAAAAATAAGGAAAACAAAGAACAAGACAAGAGTATGGATGCAGAGATACTCATTGATACTACATATAGAGCAATCAAGAAGCATACATACAAAAATAAATTACGACATGACAACACAAAATAAAATCCCGAAGAGGCTCTACCAATATTTGCACACTGGAGGGAAAGAGAAAAAAAAATACAAGAAAGACAAAGTCTGGAACCTTTTGAAAAGAGGGAATTGCAGATTCGGAGAAAGATGTTACTACAAACATCCCAAGGTAAGTCACAACTATGAAATCTATGGCAAATGTGCATACCTAGACGGCTATGAGGATGATTGCAGAGATCTACATCCAAAAATATGCAAAACCCTAAAAGAAGGAAAAGGATGGAAGTTCGAAAAAAAATTTAAATATATGCACCCTGTAGCCATGAATCAAAATCAATTAGATAATCAGTTAAACAATACCATCCAAAATAGGAAAGAAACAAATAAAGAGAGGAACAAAGAACATGAGGTGAAGGTAAAAAGCAAGCCATCACCTCGATATGGAGTGTCAGCAAAGAATTTCCAAGCATCAGCTCCAAGATACTACAGCTCAAGAGATAAATACTGTATATACGATGCTAGGGGATATTGCAGATACGGGGAAAATTGCAGATTCAGACACAAAATGAATAATTATGATGAAGGAAGATAAAATTTTTTGGAAAAGTTGGATTTTTTAATGCCAGAATTTCTGGAAATTAAGAAAAGAACAACATACCAGAACAGGAAAGAGACATGGGAAAATCCTTATTATTACCCACATTAAATGAAGGAGATAACACCCAAACCATCATAGTGGTGAATGTGCAGGGTTTAGTTACGAGTAACTCAAAAAGGAAAATAGAGTACTTAGAAGAACTAACCAAAATTAAAAAGAAAATTGATATACTGAATATAAGTGAAACCTGGTATTCCCAAGAGACTGGGAATGATGATCAAATAAAAGGGTTCCAAACTTATAGATCAGATAGAAAAAATAGGAATCAAGGGGAAACCACGATATATGGGAAAGACAAAAACAAGGAAAAATATATGAGAAATATAGTAACTCAGAATGTGAACTAATAGCGGTAGAATTTGAATCTGGAAAATTAATGAACATGGTAATATATAGAAGCCCTAATACTAAAGAGTTTAACACAATAATAGAAAAATTTGATAATATATGTAGAATTCACAAGGACTGGACTATTCTCCTATCTGGAGACTTTAACTTTCATTTTGTAGACTGGAAAGAACGAATAGGAGATTGTGGTTGTATTTATACATATAATAAAGAGAGTATTAGTGAACGAGGTGAATTATGTTAAAGAAATAATAGTTTATAATGCGAGTATTTCAGACCATAATGTCAAAGAATTAACAGTCCATTCAAAGCAAGTGCAAACAGAGATAAGCAAGAAATGGAAAAGTTGGAAGGATATGGAAAATATAACTTCTACAGTAAAAATATAAAATGGTCAGAAATAAATGAAGAATTAAACAAAGATTGGGATAACATTTCGTAAGTGATGATATAAAGATAAATACGGAGATATTATATAAAATAATAGAAAAAATAGTGGATGAATATATACCGAAGAAGAAAAGTAAACATCAGTCATGCATACCAAGAGACAGAAGGATCTTGTTCCAGAAAATCAGGAAGTGGAAAAAAGGTCTTACAAAAGAAAAAAAAGCATGGAAAATGATTGAACTAAAAAGTAAGATAGAAAATGCAGAACAAAAGATTATTCAATCAAAAGAAAATGAAAAACGGGACTTGGAAGAAAAAACCCTAGTAAATATCAAGCAAAACCCCAAACAATTGTACTCGTATGAGAAAAAGATGAATAAAAGAAGAATAGAAATAGGCCCTCTAAGAATTGAAGGGAGATTAACGAATGAAAAAAAGGAAATATGCAACATATTGGCAGAAAGACATAAGAGAGAATTTACATCTAGAATTGATAATGAAGATAATGATACAGAAGTAAGGGATGAAAATAGTGAATATTTAGCAGACATAGATATTAATGAAGCTGATATTGTGCAGGCTATTAATGAAATTAAAAATGGAGCTGCAGTTGGGCCTGATGGTGTCCCTGCTATTTTGTTAAAGAAAGTAGTTCATTCTATAGCAAAGCCACTTGCAATATTATTAAGACAATGTGTAGATACAGGGCAAGATTTATGATGAGCACAAATTAGCAAATATTACCCCTATTTTCAAAAGTGGATCAAGACTAGAGGCAAGTAATTATAGGCCTGTGAGTCTAACATCACATATGAAAGTGTATGAAAGGGTAACGAAGAAAAATATTATGAAACACTTAATTAAAAACAATTTGTTTAATATAGGACAACATGGTTTTGTACCCGGAAAAAGTACACAAACCCAACTGTTAGCAATATATAGAAAAATATGAAAAGCGGAAATGAAACAGATGTGGTTTATCTAGACTTTGCAAAAGCTTTTGACAAGGTAGATCATAATATATTAGCGAAGAAATTAGAAAACATAATATAGTGGATAAAGTAGGAAGATGGTTAAAATAATTTTTACACAACAGAAAACAGATAGTTATTGCAAACGATGATAAATCGAATGAAGCTAAGGTAATATCCGGTGTGCCACAAGGTACGATGTTAGCTGCATTACTGGTTGTTATTATGATTGCAGACATAGACAGTAATGTTAAAGACTCGGTAGTGAGCAGTTTCGCCGATGACACAAGAACAAGTAGAGAAATTACTTGTGATGAAGATAGGAACGTGCTACAAAGAGACCTTAACAAAGTATATGATTGGGCAGAGGTAAATAGGATGGTATTTAACTCTGATAAATTTGAATCAATAAATTATGGAGACAGAGAAGGAAAGCTATTTGCTAATAGGGGATCTAATAATGAGACAATCACAAATAAGGAAGCAGTTAAAGACCTTGGTGTGATGTTGAATAGGAACATGTTATGCAATGATCAAATAGGAATTCTATTGGCAAAATGTAAAGCAAAAATGGGAATGTTGTTAGGGCACTTCAAAACAAGAAAAGCTGAACACATGATTATACTTTATAAAACATATGTTCGTAGTCTACTTGAATATTGCAATATGATATGGTACCCACACTATCAAAAAGGATATTGCACAAATAGAAGAGTGTACAAAGGGCCCTTTACAGCTAGAATAGAAGAAGTTAAGGATCTTGACTACTGGGAAAGACTACAATCCTTAAAATTATATAGTCTAGAAAGGAGAAGAGAATGCAACATGATAATTCAGGTATGGAAACAGATAGAAGAAATTGCCGAAAACATCATGGAGCTAAAAATATCAGAAAGAGCAAGCAGAGGTAGATTAATAGTGCCCAAAACTATACCAGGAAAACTAAGGAAAGCACACAGGACATTAATCCACTACCCACCAGCATCGACAATGCAGCGTCTATTCAATGCGTTGCCAGCTTATCTGAGGAATATATCAGAAGTGAGCGTAGATGTGTTTAAGAATAAGCTCGACAAATATCTAAGCTGCATCCCAGACCATGCAAGATTAGAAGATGCAAAATATACCGGAAGATGCACTAGCAACTCTCTGGTAGACATTAGAGGTGCCTCACATTAAGGGACCTGGGGGAACCCGAACAAGATGTAAGGTCTGTAAGGTAAGGTCCTCCTCCTCCTCCTCCTCCTCCTCCTCCTCCTTTTCATTCTCCTCCTTCTCCTCCTTTTCTCCTCCTCCTTCTCCTCCTCTTCCTCCTCCTCATCTTCTTCATGTCCTTCATCTCCTTATCCTTCTCCTTCTCCCTCTCCTTTCGCTTTCTCTCCTTCCTCCTTTCTCCTCCTCTCCTCCTCCTCTCTTCTTCTTACTTCATTTTCTTCATCTTCTTTCCATCTCCTTATCTTTCCTTCCTCTTCTCCCTCTCTTTTTGCTCCTTCTCTCTCCTTCTCCTTCTTCCTCCTTCTCTCTCTTTCTCGTCCTTTTCTCTTCCTCCTTCTTCTTCTCGGTTCTCCTCTCCCTTCTCCTTCCTCCTTTCTCTTCCTCCTTCTTCTCCTCTTCTTCTCTTCTTCTCGTTTTCCTTCTCTCTTCTCTTCTCTCCGTCCTTTCCTTCTCCTACCTCCTTCTCCTTCTCCTTCTCTCCTTCCTTCTCCTTCCTCTTCTCCTTCTCCTCTCATCCTCCTTCTCCTCATTTCCTCTCCTCTTTCCGTCCTCTCCTTCTCCTCTTCCTCTCCTTCTACCTTCCTCCTTCCTCCTTCGTTACTCCTCTTCTTCTTCTTCTCTTCTTCTTCTTCTTCTTCTTCTCCTCTCCTTCCTTCCTTCCTCTACTTCTCCCTTCTCCTTCTACTTTCTTTTCCTTCTCCTTCTTCTTCTCTTTTCCCCATCCTTCCTCCTTCTCTCCTCCTTCTTCTTTCTTCCTCCTCCTTCCTACTTGTCCTTCTCCTCCTCCATTCCTCCTACTCCTCCTCCTCCTCCTCCTCTTCTTCTCTTCTCTCCCATCCTCCTCCTCCTCCTCCTCTCCTCCTCCCTTCTCCTTCTCCTTCTTCTTCTCCTTTTCCTTCTCCTCCTCCTCCTCCTAATCCTCCTCCTCCTCCTCCTCCCCCTCCTAATCCTCCTCCTCCTCCTCCTCTTCTTCGTCTTCTTCTTCTTCTTCTTCTTCTTCTTCTTCTTCTAGAGAGCGAGAGAGAAGAGAGAAATTGCCCCAAGAACCGAGACTAAATTAGATGTAGGAGTAAGGACTCATTAGCTTGAAACAGCTGATACTGGCCAAGATGGGAGAGTAGAATAGGTGTGCGGGATAAACTCTATAGAAACAAACACAATACTCGTAACTTATGCAGAGCAGTTTTTTTTAATTAAGAGAAGGCGTTTTATATGAAGGCCAAGTCAGAGGAATACGTCCTGATGTTCCATATTTTTCTTTTTAGTGAAGTTGTGTTTGTATCAGAATTATATTATACTGTATTATGGTTGAGATATGAAGATATTTAGAAACCCCACCCTATAAATACCACCAAGTCGAATTGGAGATCTATGATAGACCCCCCAAATAATAATAATAATGTTCTAAGGGATCTACTTAGAACATTATACACACACACACACACACACACGCACACATATTATATGTATATATACACAGATATACACACACACATATATATATTATTTATATATATATATATATATATATATATATATATATATATATATATATATATATATATATATATATATATATATATATATAATATATATATCTATAT